>NC_082625.1:1820215-2114982 GCF_030936135.1 Gavia stellata
AAGCGGAGCTGGGTATAGATCCTTAAATTCTGGCAGTGACCCTTTTGTAGCCCTGCGCCTTGGCCAGTGCCTGTGTTGTATTGCTCATCGGTGGGGGCTGACCAGCCCCGTGTGTGCCGCGCCTGGGTGAGTCACCTCAGACCGTTCCCAAGAAGCGAGAGGGAGGACCCGAGTCAAGCTGCTGCACATCCCAGGACTCCCTCTGAGTGGGGGAGAGGCAGATGCAAGCCGCAGCGTAGTGCTCAGCTGAGACAGCAGCTCCGACAGCTTCACGGAGCGCCATGCTGCCTGCCACTCGCCCCAGGACCTGCTCTGACCTGGGTCAGGCAGCAGCATAGCGTGAGACCCAGCTCTTACGCTATTTAAGCCTCTTCTTGTCCCTTACACATTTTATATCCTCAAAGCACAACCTAGCGTCACTGGAGAACTCCACCTAGACCTACAGCAAAGACAACTGACCCATTGACAGTCTAGGTTGAGTGCAAGGTCTGCAAGCCATGCAACGAGTCACAAATACAAGGAATCCACAGCTAACCTTCCACTGACATCCTGCAGGAAGCTCTCCTTGTTTCACACGGTGTTCAACCTCTTCATGCCAGGCTGAGAGTCAGCTGGGGCCAGGCTGTTTAAAAAAACGCCATGGAAAAAAAACCCATGCTATGAAAAAGCACAAGTTCTAGGCTGCTGCTTCTCCTCGTGTCCCGTATGAAGCCAAAGCCCAGGTGTGACTGCATACAAGGTGCAGTCGCAGCCCCCCAGCTCTCCCATCGTTATGGTGTGTGAAAGCAGCGCTGAGCGTGCCGCTGAGCTCAAAGGGTGGATAGGGTATCTGGGTACCAACAAGCCAGGGGTGCTGTGCGCTGGTCCTGCGGGGATCCTGACCTCCTGCCTCCTCGCGAGACTCAGCAGCCCGATGGATGACATCCTGAGGAGGTGTAACCCCCTGCAAGTCGCGTTTCTGTCTAGTGGGGGAAGTACGACACCCGGTCGTGTTAAGTGCAAATTCCTCCACTCAGCTCTTATGAAAGCAACGCTTCTGCGGTAGGAACAAACATAGCCCATTCACTAAACTTTCTGAGCAGCCTGTTCATTGCAAACAAACGGTGCTGTCAGCCTCTGGAAACTTTGCCGTTGGAGCTGCCCTGTCCCTGGCAGGGTGTTAGATGCTGTTTCCCTGCACACGGCGTACCTTGAGGCCAGCCGTACTTTGCATGCGTTTGCTGTGCATCGCTCTGTCAGCTCATCACAGTCCTGGCTGTGTTCCTTTGCTCTTCCATTGTCAGGAACCAGGAACAGAGGCCATTTTCCTTTACACTCTTCCCCACGGGTGCTAGTTACAATTCTTTTCCTTGCCAGAATAATCTGAATAGTGGCTTTTTGATGAGATCTGTCCTGTGCTCAGCATTTGTTAAAAGTCTTTTATTGAGGCATCGCAGGGCAGTGTGATGGATGATTCTGGGAGGCGCTTTCCGTTGTAGTCTTCCCCTCTTCTAAACTAATGAAAACCCATTCATCACCAGCTATTTCCACAAATGCCCTAAATCTGCGGTTAGCAATGAGACAACCCTACTGTAGACGGTATAGCAGCAAAGCACTAATTCCATCTGCCCCACTCTAGTGAGCATTTAAAAAGGACTTCAATGGAGTTTCGGAACAACAGCACTCTAATGCATCCCCACCATGTGCTTTCCAGCCCTCACCCCTTCCCTGTTTATGCTTCTCTTGCTTCAAAAGGATAAAATCTTGTGTTACAAAAGCCAGCGCTGAATGGCAAGGCTGCAGTTTTATGTTTGCTTCTGTCTCACAACAACAATTACTATCAGCAACTAAATAACAGTGGTGCTTCCTTGCTGGAGGAGAAATGCTACTGATTGCAAGTACCTTGAGAGATCTAATTCTTTTGGCAAATGAGGATCTTAATTATTCATAGAAAACCTAGACAGAACATTAATAAAGGGAACGTGGGGAAAATGGTTCACGTGTGAGATCAGGGTGAACAAATCAAAAATCTTGCAACCTTCCCCTCTTTGCACGACGTTCTGATGAACAGCAGCAAGGTGTGATTATCTCCTCTGAATCCAGACCCAAGACAAGGTCCTTCTGACCGCCTCAGCAAGAGGAAATGAAGCTTTGCTATTACAGGGCATGCCAACAATAGAGCCTCAGAAAAAGGATGTGTCCAACGCCAATACAGGCCTTCCAGGCTGAACAGGAATGCAAATCCAGTGCAGACCTGGAGCTGACCCAGCAGTCAGCGTGGCAGACCACCACCAGCTCCGCCACTGGCTTGCTCCGCAAACTCCCTCGCCTCTCCGGGCTTTGATTTCTCCTCTTCCACAAAGCAGATAATTACCCTTCCTGAAGGACTGTTGGACTTAAATTACTAGCATCTACAAGGTGCCTGGAGAGCCAAGAGCAGAAAAGGTTAGCACAGGCCAGGCTGGTTAATACCCTACGTCCGCTGAGTGATTTTAAACAAGAGGTAAAAATCTTTCTCTTCCCAAAAAGCCGCTGCAGAGCCCCCTGGTAATGCGTGTTGTGTTGTTAGGCAGCCTCGCATCAAAGTTACTTAACAGATTGCCTTTGATATCTGTATTTTTGTGAGAACACACTGAAGCAAGGTCCTGATGGAGGGAAAGCAACTAGGCGCTTTGTTTTAAATCTTCAAAAGATCAAACTTGGGGGAATTTGTAATTAAATAGCACCATTAATGAAAAATAGGTGACCTAACCCTTTTGAGCTCCTGCAGCTGGGCTGCAGAGATCAGCTGCTCTGTTACTCAGAGGATAGGTTATTTTTAGTTCAGAAATGGTCTGTTTACACTTGACAGCACAGGCGAGCGTACCCTGGGAGTGTAACACCCTGCACACACATGCACACACTGGAAGACAATTTCCGTGTGCACCAGAGAAGGCAATTAAATACGTGTTTTGGAAAATGTCCACAAACACATAATAAAGCCCCAAAAATCCGGTGAGGTTCACAGTCCCCTCTCCTGTAGTAATTTAGAATTATTATCGTTATTAGATTGTGGTGTGTAAAGGCAGTTTCTGCTCCGAGGGAAAAGAACATGAGCTACAGCACTAATCATCGCTGCACAAGGTCCTCCCTCCTCCGTCAGCTTCCCTCCACCCTACCAAAAAAGCAGCAGCTGGAATAATGCTGGAAATGAGACACTTGTGGTAAGAGCAAGCAGCGCTCCAGACGCAAGAGATGTGGCAGCTCCAGCAACAGGTAATCCAAAGGAGCAACACTTGCACGCTCCCGTCAGCTCGTAGCTGAAGCGCCGTTTGCACCCACTCAGCTCCCTGGGGCTCCGCTGAGCGCAAGCCTGGGAGGTGAGAATCAAAGGCACTAAATTCCGTTTCCTCGGATGCCACCGTCAGCTGCAGCTGTTGGAAGTTGCCAGGTGGAAAAGGGTGGGAGGCTGGTATCACCTCTGTCCCCACGGCATCGTCTCTGTCCCCATGGTGTGCAGGGAAGGGCTCTGCAGACCGCAGCACCAGCTATTCCAGGGCAGTTGTCCCCTTTGTAGTTCACTGGGGCTTGCACAAGCTGCCACAAGTGTGAATTGTCACCCCTTTCTCACGTACCCCATCCTGCAGTCTGCGTGTGTGTGACACTGTGCTCCGGAGAGAACAGGGCAGCCTCTCTGCCTCAGCACTAGCTCCTCACCCTGTTGCTAGCTTATTTTTCGCAAGGGCTGGTAGAACAAGAAGTGAGAGAGGATGCTGCATATAGTCCCTGCCTTCTGTTTCCACCAACGCTGGGCTAACAGGGTTTCAAATCCCAGCAGGCAACAGACAGAAAACATTTCAGTCGAGCCTTACTGGCTGGTGATGTTAATGTCCAGACCTGGTTACGGGTAGATGAAAACAGTGTCTGAGCCTAAAGACTGGTGGCACGAGTGCCACCTCTCCTGTGGTCTCGACACGGGAGCAGCACAGCTTGTGATGTCTGGGCTTGGGAATTCAAGAATGATACTGGGAAGTACTGAGCAGAGACGAAGGGATGGGGATGAGGCACTGCAGCAGGCTAGTGCTGTGCTCACAGCTTCTCTTTGCAAGGCTGGAGCAGAGTCTTCTGCTCCTTGACAACTGCTCTCCCTCCCAGAGGTGACAGGAATCCAAAGCAAGTCATGCAAGGATGTGTTCCCAGGAGACAGAGCTGCTGCAGGGAGTGAGAAACAGGTATGAATTAAACAGAGCCAGCAGGGAGGTTTTCTTAGCACAGAAGAAAGAAAATCCCAGGTATTCCTTTCCTCTGTCCCATTTTGGAATTGCGACGCTGGCAGGGAGGAACTGGGGGAGTTACAGTGTCATGCATGCCATACCCAGCGTGAAGACACGTGTCCGGGCAGCTGCAGTCAAGCCCTGAGTGAGGGTGTGCCATGGACAAGGAGTTCAATCAGCAAAAACTGGCAGGGAAGAGTTTTAAGGTGCAGCAGGGAAGGTAAGGTTCAACAGAGAAACTGCAAGGGGCTGGGAGGAGAGCCCTGGAACGGAGAAGGCAGCAAAGTTATGATGGAGCGTTGCAGGGACTCGGGATCAGTCCTGCCCTGCAAGTAAAGGGAAGATGCTGAGGCTTGAAGCGCTGACCCAGGAGGATCCTGCCAGCAGCAGCACCCAGCTGGGGTGTGACTGCTGCACGGGCAAGGCTTGGGGACAGCCCTGTCCCCCCACTGTCCCAGGCCAAATCTTTACTATCCAGCTGCCCAGCCAAGAAGCCCTGTGCTGTATTTCCCTCTGAACAAGGACCAGAGCCAGCAGTGAGGGTGGCCAGGGCACACCAACTGCCATCTACTGACTAACCTGGCGGTGGGGCCCCCCCAGGGCTGCCCGCAAGCTGCCCGGGGAGACGGGCTTGGAGCGGAAAAGGCCATTCCTGGTAGAAAAGCTTGTTAAGCAGCTTTTCAAGGCTTTCAAAACAGCTGAGTTTGTGTTTGCAAAGAACATCCAAAGGTAAAGCAGCAGCTGACACAGTGCAGGCTGGACCGGTCGGATTTTGGATAGCGTGAAGGACCCACATGGAGGTACAGCCGTGGTAAGTGCACACAGAGCTGGTGTCTGTGTGTGCACCAAGTGCAGCCCCTGCGAGCGGAGAGCTGACAATGGCTGCACCGGCAGCCAGCAGCAGCAAAGCTGGAACACAGGCTCCACTGCAGCACTGCTGTCTCAGCAGAGGGAGATCAAAAGCCCGGACCAAAGATTACCCCCGACTGTTTCATTGCAGTTGCCTTTTCTTCAGTGTAGAGATCCGGAGCTTTCCTGCCTGGTACAGCATCCATAGGTGAAGGGGGTGCCAGCTCCTGAAGGTGACTGCCGTGTTACCAAACCTGTCCCCGCTTCCCACATTTCCTTGCTCAGCAGAACTGCCAGTGGGGAGGATTTATCAAATGCTGTGTATCATCTCCCCTAGGAGGATCCCAGCCTCTCCCTTCTCCCTGCAAAACTTCTGGGAAGCACTCCTCAGAGATGTTTGTTCCTCCGCATGAGGGGCAGAGATGGGGGGGGGAAATGCTCCGGGAACAAATATTTCCTCAAACAGACACAAAACAGCCAACCTTGGCACGTGCCTACAGACCCATCAGCGTAAAGGCCGGACAGAATTGCCCGGCAAGGTGGGAGGCGGAGGAGCACGTGCTTGCCGAGCCCCTGAGAGCAGCAGGACCGGGTGACGGTTTCACACCCGGGGGAGGCAGGAGGATGAGGAGGGCTGGCACAGGTGCAGGACTGTCCCCTCGTGCACAGCCCCCATGCCAGCGTGGTGTTCAGCAGCCGCACGCACGCGGTTGGGGTGAGAGAAGAGGCAGCAATCAGAGATGCTGAATTGAGAGGAGTTTCCATGGCAACCCAGCCAGGGAACCCCCCCAGAGCTGGGGCTGAAGGAGGGGAGAGAGCCCAGCGTGCGGAAGGCACACGGCGAGAGGCGATGGGCGTGCTCGGGCACAGCGGGGCATGAACAGGCAGCTGTGCTGGGGCCAGTTCTTGCAGAGCACAGGCAGGGAAGTGTGCGAGAGCCTGCTTGGGGGGCTGGCAGGCAGAGCTGCATGCAGAGGAGGGTGGTTTTGCAGCCAAGACGCAACCTAGGCTGTGACGAGAAGGAAGCCCTTATATTCCTAGGGGATCCCAAGGATTTATGACAATGCCTAGAAACCCCAGAATGCAATATCCTACTTGGGGGCAGTACAGACAGCACATACAGAAATGTCACCCAATGTCCTTTGGCCCTGGGCAAGGTGTAAATTCCTAATCTGGGAATTTAAGGCATCTTTCTACATCCCAACTAGCACAGCAACCTCTTTTTCTAGTTGGCCACTCCCAAGACTGATTATCTGAAGCAAGAACATCTAGTCGGCACTACAGAGGGCTCTTATCTCCAGCACGTGTCCTAACCTCACAGAGAAGGCTCCTCAAGAAAAACAAGGGATGTATTAAAAGGAATTTTGAATAGAGCTTCAAGACAAGAGCCTTGATCAAATCCCACATGTCACATTGTGCTGGAAGGCAACGAACTGAGAAACCCCCACCAGGCTGAAGCAAAGAGACTTCAGACAGCAGGTTAAGAAGTGTCTGCGAGAGGGAGGGGATCAACTGACACTCAAAGGCAGTATCAGCACCCTCCCCAGGAAGGCAGGAGCAGCCTGTCCCAGAGTGGATGTCTTTCTAATCTACTGCTAACAGGCTTGCTCGACAAATTAGCACGCACGAGGCTGTAGAAGCATTTAGTATTCAGAAAGCATCAGTCTGATACAAACCTATTTGCTGCCACTGCAGCAGCTGCCACCGGTGACAGCGAGCTGTGCTACAAGGCAGGCTATTGAGTGCTTTTTCCTTCCTGGAGGGCACCCAAGAGGACAAAGCGAGGAGGAACACGGCATCTCGGAGACGGTACCACACCCATCTCACACCACACCTGCCACCAGGCAGCAGATGGACCCGCAGCACCCAAGACCGTGTCAGCGCTGTGCTCCTGCGTGGTCTGAAGGCCCCAGGAGTTCCCCTGAGGGAAACACCAGCTTTCCTCTGCAAGACCTTGCTGCGCACAGACCACGCTTGAGTCAGGCAAAGGCACCACGGGCACCGCACACTCCCAGGAAAGGAGCTGGGCTGGGGTTGCATGAAGGGACTGAGGGATATAACGCCCACAAGAAGCTCAATCTTTACCCAACTCATCTCTTGAAATAAAACCGGTTTTATCTCCAAGCTGTTTGCCCACCCAAGTACTGCTCCCCGCCCCTAAGATCCCACAACTCCCCCTTGTGTTGGAGAAGATCAAAGATCCAGTCACTGTTGCAATAAATATTTATTTGGGTGCTGACCATAAAAACTATTTTTGTAAGCCAGGGGACAGAAATAACAGATCTTCGGTCTCGAGTCATAGAAAGCTCTGACTGTTAGAGAAGGCACTGAGGATCAAACCTGACATCAGAACAGAGCTGGCCAAACTCTGGCCTGAGCTCCTCTGGGATTTTAAGCTCTGTAAGGAAACACAACTGTTTCTTGGGAGAGCTCAGCCCCCTCCAGCCTAACCGACCTCCCGTTCCAAATGCAAATCTACACAGGGAGGTGCAGAAACCAACCCAGCAGACCCAAATATAAACCACTCTGGTTACTCTGGGATGGTACAAGAAACAAGGCAATCCTATTCTTGGGGTGGTTCTTCTGTGCCAGAAACAGTCTTTGAACTGACTGATCATCTGGGAAAACAGTCCCCAGCAGCGCCGGTCTCCAAACCGTGACTCGGCTATCCCTACGGATAGCAGCCCAGGGCTGGAGTCTGAGCCAAGGCAGGCAATAGTATCGCTTAAATGTATAAAGCAGAATTACCCCAAGAAGGTGCCAGGACCAGTTGCACAATACAACCTCTCCACGTGTTCCAGGAATTTTCCTCTCAGAAAACTCTGGGCTATGGCATAGATAGGGGCTGAGCTCATTTTGTCACAGTATTTTTAGACTAGCTCAGGGGAGAATCTGTTGGTAGAAACAAGTGTGAGTGGCAAGCACCAGCCCATGAAAGGGAAGGAGCAATGACTGAATGAAGGGGGAAGAGAGAGAGAGGATCTTTATTTCCCTTCACGTCACCAAGAATTCAGGTCTGGCCTCTCCTTTGCTGGAGGAAGGAAACATGCTCTTGAAAGACATTCATTCTTCCAGGAGACTGATCCAGCCTGCCAGGAATGGCCCAAGCCAGCAGCATTGTGCAGGAAGGAAAAATAACGGAGACGGTTTATCGAAGTGTCCCTTCTCCCCTCACCCACCTTCCCCGTACTCTCCAACACCGATTTCAGGTCAGAAGTGTCCACATTAAAACACGTTAGATCCCAGTATGCCCAAAGCAGCAGCAACATCAGGGCAATCCGAGCCGAACAAGTCAGGCCAAAGGATGTTATTTCTCTTCCTTAGCATGCAGTTTGTTCCGCCGCTCCATCTTCTTCTGCAGTTTCCTCTTCAGCTGCAGCTGCTTTCTCTTCTGCAGCGTCTGCTGGACCTTCTCACGGCATTCCTTGTTTTTCTTCTTGATCTTGGCCAGCTCTGCCTTCCTTTTTGCCTCCAGATCTGGATCCTGCAATGGCAAACGCCAGGACACTAGTGACATGCCTAGGGACAGTGCCAGCCCCTTTGCCCTTCCTCGATGCCCACGCTGCTTTCTAGCCCGTGACCAAGTAGGCTGCAAACATTGGACACTACTCCAATGCCCTTTTTAATATCAGTCACCCTTTTATCTTAAAGATAAACTTAATCAGCTGAAGGGGAGTGAGGCGGACACATCACAGCAGTGAGGGAGGAACTGTCATTCCTTTTCCACATCAATGGCATTATACTAGCTACTGACCAAAGTAGTTTATACAGCAGCAGCACTCACCTTCCCTTCAAGGATCATTTGTTTCCGCTTATTTATTTCTTTCTTCTCATCAAAATCCATTCCCTCCAGTTCCTGTCAAAGCAAAAATACAGCAGGGCCATCAGTAACCAAGCACCAAGCCTGACAGGGAGAAAAGCAGTGCAGCTCTAAAGGGTCAGCAGAACCTCACCAGTGTGCACACATTTGGTAGCCTGCAGCCCTTCCTCCCAAAATACCAGCCTCAATACTCAGCAGCACAAAAATGCTGCAAAAATGTGCAGTAATAGAGCAAAGCTAGGGAGGATCACTAAAACGACCCTCCCCACACACAGGTCTATGTGCTTCCACTAGAAAAAGGAACAAAAATTCTTCTTTATGTGCTCAAGAGCAAAGCTGCGTATCCAGAGCTGCACGTTAGACTGCAACAAATCTCCCAGTTACACCCAGCTGCCCAAGATCTCCAGCCCTCTGAACAAAGGGGCTTCGTGTTTGCGCACTTACTATTTCACATTCCCTCCTGGTGACGTTCACTTGTGTGAGGATGTCAAGCACAAACTGCTCCTCCACAGAGAACTCCTGGAGCTTCAGTTCTAAATAAGGGCAAGACATTTACAGACCACGGTTGGTTACAAAACCCAGGGGCAGATTCTCAGCTAGTAAAAAACCCACTATCATTCCACTGACTATCAGTGGAATTGTTGTCATATGTTACGGTCACTGACTTCCTCAGGCCTACAACAAAAGATTAAATCCTCCCCTCTGCCTACAGTTCCCCATAGCACAAGATGCTGCATTTATTAGGTCTACTTCCTAAAAAAAAAAAAAAAAGATGAATTCTGAACCTACACAAAGCAATCTGTTCTTTTTGTCCACCTCAGCATACACAGCAGCAAGGAAGTGAGGAAGCAGCTGGCTGCTTTAATAAAAAGGTAACAGAGAAAGTTCAACATGCTGGTTCTCTTCTGCTAGAAACAGTAGGAAGACAAACACATTCACACCTGGCACACTCAAGAGCAGAATCAAAACTGATGGAGATTCAAGGGCTCCCACTCTTTTCCAAGCCTTAGCCAGACAGGGAAAAGAAACCATTTCACGCTGATGTTCTGGATCATACATTCTGCACTGATGAAATCAGTGCTGCAAGAACCACAAGCACAAAGGAACATACATGGTCCCACATTTTAGCAGCATTACTGGTGCTCTACTCACTGATTTCCTCCTCAATAGCATGTACGAGATGGATGTCGTACTGCGTCACCAGCGTAATAGCTATTCCTTTCCGACCTGGATGATGAAAACACAGTGATAGATGGATCTTGACAAGCAGAGGGAGATGAAGCCTAACCCTTGCCAAATTCCATCCATCCCCATGAGTCAGCCTAGCACATTATGGTGATGGGGTGCTCAGAATTTGCTCTGAAAAATTCAGTTAACTGCTGGTGCAGATCAGACACAAATCAGGGTGAGCCATCGTTGCAATCTTAAAGCAGGATGCAGAGCCAGTGATCTGAGTAGATCTGGCACTGACTGAAAAGACTGCACAGCAGCCGCTCTGCGGCCTCCTCGCACCCATTCAGGGCTCAGCCCCAGCACTGGGATCCCAGTTTTAGCCAGCAAATGGCACGTGGTTTTCCCCGCTCACCCGCACGGGCTGTCCGGCCCACCCGGTGAATGTAGATTTTCGGCAGGCCGGGAGTGTTGTGATTGATGACAACTTGTACTGTAGGAATGTCCAAACCCCTGGAACGCAGGGAAGGAGAAGAGAAGTTGAGAAACACTGTTTTAATATATGCAGCTTAAGTTCCTGTCCTCTGCTTTCTCCAAAAGCCCCACATTCTCATGAATATAGTCTTTATTGGCTCAGGCTGATTCTAGGACAAACTCTCTCCTCACGCAACTCTCCAATAGTCACAAAACGCAATGTCGCCTGGCAGCCTGCTGTTCCCTCCGAGACCCAGAGAACACCCTAAGCCTCACCAAAATCATTCTCCTGCTAGAACACACACACCCCTGCTGCAGCAAAACAAGCCAGGATCAGAGCTTCATCACACACAAGTGGGCTCCAAAACACAGCTCAGAGATGTTCTACGACAGAAGTGAACAACCCTGTGCTACCCGAGTGGGGAGAATTTAAAGCTCACCTCTTGTTAAACCCAGCCTAACCTCACGAAGCAGGCTTAAGACCTTTGGCAACAGAGACCGCGTTTTTCCCTCACCTGGCAGCAACATCAGTGGCAATGAGAATCTTAAAGATGCTGGACTTGAACTTCGCTAAAGCTGCAAAGCGTTGCCGCTGTAAAGAGAAAAGTCTGTCTGAGGGATGTTGTGATGCACAGGAGCTGTAGGACTTGGACAGACGTCTGGCTTGGGGATGCAGCTGGAAGGATCCATCTCCCAGACTGGTCAGGGCACTCACCTGCTTCATCATGGAATGCAGAGCTACAGAAGGAAAGTTGTATCTCTTAAGCATCATGTTCAATACCTGGCAGTCCCTTAAGGAAAAAAGAAATAAAAATCAAAATGTAAAGCTGACGGCTCAGGACCGAGCTGGGGTTTCTTGAGAAGCCCTCACACTACAATTACCACAACACACTCAGTTACTGAAGCGCTCTGACAGAGGTAGGAAATGGGATACCCAGCCCACGCCCGCTCACCCCCGAGACCGCTCAAAGGAAAAGGTGTTTCTCTACCAAATTTCAGAACAGACTAAGGAAGCAAATACCATCCCATCCTAACACCCAGTAAAGCGGGAATTTGGAATCTCAACTAGAAATGTAAAATCACACATACATTAAGAACCATCAGGAGGAACAATGCCACTCACTTGCAGGTTTTGGTAAAGATAATAATAGACCAGTCTTCGTGCTCGTCCTGGAAGGTCTGGATTAAATGGACGAGGTACGCGTCCTTGACTGCTTCGGGCACAAGCAAGTAGCGCTGGTCCAATTCATCCACTGTCCGCACCCTGTCAGGAGGGGAAGGCAAAGCACCCAGGAGCTCCGATTTGGCAAGTGAAGATGGAACACAAGGGAGATGAAAGACAGCAAGGAGACAAGATAACAGAGAGGAAACGGGATTCTTCATCCTCTTGTAGGGTGGACGAAGACTTACTCAGACACAGCCTCCCAGAAGAATGGTCTGTTCGCAGCCAGGCTCTTCAGCTCCTTCAGCGTATCGGTTAGCGTGGCGCTGAACAGCAATGTTTGCCTGCGTGCCGGAACAGCCTCCAGAATCACCTCTAAGTCTGCGGTGAAGTCAGCACAGCCCTGCTCCAACAACCGGTCAGCTTCATCCAAAACCTAGGCATAGCCGAAAATAAATGAGCTCATCTGCATGCATACCTACAAAGCTAAAAATCTTAAAAGCATTAAAAAACCCCAAACCCTTGGAAAACTGCCTTACCAAGAACTTTAGCTTTTTAAGGTTGAAAGTGTTGGAACTGCGGAGGTGATCTGCCAGCCTGCCGGGCGTAGCGATGACAATGTGGGGTTTACGGGAGAGCTCCAGTGCCTGCACCACCATGTCTGCAACGAGAACCACAGAGCCGAGTTACGGGCAACTGAACACGGACCCTACAATCCTTTGGTCCGTACGGCTGGAAAATATCTCTCCTTATTTCCACCAGCCTCCGCTGCCTTGGGCACTGCATAACAGCTCCTCAGCACGAAGAGAACACACCGTGTGGGAAGAGCCCCTCCCCGGGCGCTCTGCTCTTTCCCAACCTGACCGTACCGCGGCCGGAGGGGAAGGGACGAGGCTCCAACCCCCCCGCAGCAGCACTCACCCAGGCCGCCCACCACCACGCAGTCCTTCAGGCCGAGAGGCTTCCCCAGGACACGGAACTGCTCGGCGATCTGGTACGCCAGCTCCCTGCCGGGAGAAAGAGAGCTGAAGCGGGGCCGGCCGCGGCGGCGGGGCCTTGCGGGACCGGCTCGCCCGGTCCGGGCCCTCCCGGGGCCGCTCCGTACCTGGTGGGCGTCAGCACCAGGCAGAAGATGCCGTAGGGGTCCTCGGAGAGCACCTGCAGCACGGGCAGCACGAAGGCCGCCGTCTTCCCGCTGCCAGTCTTGGCGCAGCCCAGGCAGTCGCGACCTGCGAGGGAGGCAGAAGGACGGGGAGCGTCAGCGGCCGTCAATCGCGGGACCGGGACCGGGACCGGGCCCGGGCCCAGGACCGGGACCGGGACCGGGACCGGGACCGGGACCGGGCGCACTCACCCTGCAGCACGGGCGGGATGCAGGCGGCCTGCACGGGCGTGGGCCGGCTCAGCCCCACCTGCCGCGCCTGCTCCGCCAGCCACGGCGCCAGCCCCAGCGCCCGGAACTCCGCCATGGCCGTGCCCGCCTGCACCCGGCGCTTCCGGCCGCGCGTCACCGGGGCGCGCCCGCCCCCCTCATTGGCTGCCTCCTGCTGACCCCCTCCCAGCCTGCCTTGGTCGGCGGCCGCTTCCGGCGCTCTGGTGACGTTTACGCCTCTTTGCGTGCCTATTGGCTGGCAGGAGAGGTCTCCATGGAGACTGCGGCTCCCAGCAGCCGCCGGGGCTGAGCTGCTTCCGGAGACGTGTCTGAGGCGGGGAAATGGCGTCCGGGGCGGGTGCGGGCTCCGCTGGTCAGGGCGGCGACGCTGACGAGCTCTTCGACGTGAAGAACAGCTTCTACATCGGGGCTTACCAGACCGCCATCAACGAGGCACAGCGCGTCAAGGTAGCTGCGGTCCGGAGGGGGGCCAGGGTGTCCCTCGGCCCACGGGTCGGCGCCTCTCTCCGGGACCTGCCTCCCCTCGGCCGCCCCGGCGTCTAACGGGGCGAGCCTGGGGCTCCCCGAGTGCCATTCGTCCCTGCCCGCCTCGTCCCAGGCTGTTTTCGGTGCTCCCCACCTCTTTGCTCTAGCAGGGGGACACTGGGGAGGAAGAGGGGCTCCCGTGGGCCTCTGGAATGTGTGTGGGGGGATCGTTTCTCTGGGGGAGTCTCGTGTGTGGAGTTGTGTTGTTGCGGGGTTGTGTCATGGCTGTACGGGTCCCTGAGAGGTTTTTGTTTCCTGTCATCCCTTCAGCCGTCTAATCCAGAGAAGGAAGTGGAGAGGGATGTTTTCTTATTCCGAGCCTACATCGCCCAGGTGAGGTTGCAAGTGCTGAATTTGCAGTCCGACTGCAGGGCTGAAGTCGGGGCGTTGTGACTCTGAGTCTTGCGAATACAGCGTTATACAGTGCAGTAATAATTCCTCCTTCGACACTGGAACATAGTGTGTTCCCTGACAGTAGCGCAATCGTGAATGCAATGTGGTGTTTGTAGGGTCAGGGTGACCTGATGAGACCTCTTTGAGAGGTACGTTTTTATCTTTAAAATGGCGTATGGGGAAACAGTGCTCAGTGATGAAGTTTGGCTGCATTGTGGAGTATGGTGGGAGACACAAAGTAGAAATTTGCCATTACTGGTGGTGGTTGTTGTAAAAGAGGTTTTAGAAAGTAAACAATTATTTCCTGTATCCTTAAAAATGAGTAAATTATAGGTTCTTCTTCTTTACCTTCAATAGAGAAAATATGGTGTTGTCCTGGATGAAATTAAAGCCAATGCTAGTCCTGAGCTCCAAGCAGTGAGGATGTTTGCAGAATATCTTTCAAATGAGAGTCAAAGGTAAGTCTGATGATAAGTTGGAACTGAAGCCCTGTCCTGCAGGGAATGTGTTTCCGTATGGAAAGTTTCTTGTAGAAGTGTGGTCTTTATTGTGATTTTCTGTGGTTTTGCAGTGAATCTCAAAAAGGCAGAATTGTTTGGGGGCAGGATCTTTTTGTCTTGCTTAGTAACGAAATGCTCCCAAATTCTCCCCCTTGCTCTTCACAGGGATGCAATCGTTGCCGATTTGGACAAGAAAATGGCAAAAAGTGTTGATATAGCCAATACTACTTTCTTGCTGATGGCTGCTTCTATCTATTTCCACGACAAAAATCCTGATGCAGCTCTGCGTACTCTGCATCAAGGGGAGAGCTTGGAATGGTAAGTCTGACCCTGGCATTGCGGAGGTGTGTGCTAGCAACGCCTCTCTCTTGTCTGGGGAGAGGTGCCGTAGAAACGGTCTGGCTTATCTCTAAAAAGCTTTGAAACCATTGAGAAACTGCTTTGAGGTTTGCCTTCTAAGTAGTAAGTGATTTGGTGCTCGTCCTACGATATCAAGTCTGTTGCTCCCTTGTGAAACTTAAGAACCTGATTTATTGATTCGTGTGTGTTCAGAATTGCTGAGATGAGCATTATGTCAATACAGCGAGGGAGCACTTGGGAGCTAGGAGCAAGCTTCCCTGCTCCGGGTCCGGCTCTGAGAACCGCCTGCTCTGTTGGCTCCCTGCGGCGGGGAGGCTTGTCCCCAGGCGCTGGCAGTACATCTCTCTGCAAAGCAGCAGGCTCCAGGTGAAGCGTAGGGAGCAGTAAAACCTGCGGTTGTGAAAATCGCTTTGCTCTTGTTCGTTGCAGCATGGCCATGATGATACAGATTCTTCTGAAGCTTGACAGGCTTGATCTGGCTCGGTAAGTGAGGTTGTGTCCCTTTGCTTCTTAATGGTGCTCTTGTGGGGTGGGCCTTGATAGGAGAATTTTCATCACCCAGCCTCTCCCAAGGTGCAGCATTTTAATGCCTGCAGCAGTCAGAACTTGTGTGCGCTACAAAGGGTTTTTATTCTTCAAGTTGCAAAAGCTGTGGAGGTACTAGAGCTGGATACAGCTAAAGGAAGAGGCGGACCTCTAGATTTCATCTTACCTTCAGCAGAATGTGGTTTGAATCTCTAGTCCTGGGTTTCTAACTTCCCATAGGGAAGTAAAACAGGGAGGTCTTTCGCAGGTTGTTTCAGTAAAATATTACGAGGTGTTTGTGCCACATTACCAACTTGTTGTGGCTGTTGTGCTGTAGCGATGGAAGAGCTGAGAGAGGAAACAACAACTTTTTGTTTGCATCTTAAAGAAGTGCAGAAGGTGCTTTGTCTTTCTGTTGTGTGACTCCCACGCTTGCTTCTCCAGCAAGGAACTTAAGAAGATGCAGGAGCAAGATGAGGATGCGACTCTTACTCAGCTGGCAACTGCCTGGGTCAACCTGGCCATAGTGAGTATCTAAAATGGGGATCCCTAGCCTACAACATCTGAGAAACACCACTCCATATGTGGTTCCTGATTGTTCTTTTCACATCATGCTTTCAGAAAAGCATGCAGGTTTTTTGTTGGTTTTAGGTTTTTTTCCCCTCGCTTCAAGTACACAGAAAATATTGGTAGCTGGCTTCACAAACTCACTGGCGGTTTTGATTATCGGCCTTTCATCTGTGCTCTTTAGCCTTCAAGCTCACACAGGAAAGAGCTAAACCATGCTTAAATAATTCACAAAACAGAATACGAAATGGAAAGCTCCAGTGTTACTAACATCCAGACCTTGCAGTTAAACTCCAAGAAAAAAATTGTAATTCTCTGCTTAGAGCAGACTGTCTTTAAGCATGTTTGTGAATCCGACAAAAACGTACACTGTTTGGCAGTCCAGATAATCAGTATTATGTATAAGTAGTCTCCTAAAATTCAGTGAAGTCCAAGGTTATGCACGCAATAACTTGTTATGCTATTAAGACTTCTTTTTTTAGTGTTCACTTGGTTTTGTTATGAAATCTCTCCTAGATAGCCCTTGCCTTACAGTAGTGTGCGGCTAAATTTTCCTGAAGATCTGAATTTCCACAAGGGATCCCACCTCTAATTGGTGGAAGCTGCTGCATGTAGAACCTTTCTGAAGCTGGAACTTTTTGAAAAGCCAGGTGTCCATATGTGCATTTAATTATAAAAATCTCGTTTTGTAATCCTTTATTACGGCAAACATCTGAAGTGGTTCTTTTGAAGTATGTTGTTTTTTTTTTTTCTTTTTGAATGGAAACCTAGATCTTTTGATCATTTAAGTGGTTCTTAATATTTTTGCATTTCTTTCATCTACGGTCTGACAGTGATCTGTTGTGGTGCAGGAGATCACATGAATGCCAACAGCTGTTAGCATTGGTTCTTACACATTTTATACCTGTGCTTTATAACCCTGGAAACGAACTTTGTGCCTAGTCCTTCAACCATGGCAAGAATGTACAGGCTTCTTAGCAACGTGTAATGAGACTGTGGGTGTTTGTCTCCTCCCTTTGCAGGGTGGTGAGAAGTTACAAGATGCCTATTACATCTTCCAAGAGATGGCGGACAAATGCTCCTCCACCCTCCTCCTACTTAACGGACAGGCAGCCTGCTATATGGCTCAGGGCAAGTGGGACGATGCAGAGGGAGTACTTCAAGAGGCGTTGGACAAGGTACTTCCTTGTTTCGCCAGGCAGATTTGCTGTCATGGGATACAGAGTAAAACAGCAAGGACTTTCACTGTTAAACTGCATGAAAATACCAGTGTATTGATATATACCTCTAAGCGTGGTCGCTGTTAATACCTACCTTTTCTTCTACTTTGCCTTTTCCAGTAAAGCGAGCTATGGGTTTGGCAGAATTTGTTCTTGCAGAACTGTGCTGCTTCTTACGTTAGTCACGATAGAGGTAAGTCAGACAGCTCAGGTGATTGTCCTTGTTTTCAGGACAGTGGCCATCCTGAGACCCTGATCAACTTCGTTGTCCTGTCACAGCACTTGGGCAAACCACCAGAGGTGAGGCTTGTTTTATTGTACTCGGCAAGCAGATGTGATCAACCTGTTCCTGCTGCTGAGGGCAAGTTGTGTGTTCCTAGTACACGTGGTAACTTTGCTTGGGTTTTACAATTTTATATGTTCTCATCAGGATTGGCATTAACAAAACAGAATAGTTCTGGGGTGCGGGGGGCTTGCATCATCAATATTGAATGATGTGTTTGCAGAAATACGGATGTTGCAGACAATGGTAGACTTGAGAAGAAGGCCTGGGCGGAAAAAGGAATCTCTTGAGTTTGGAGTTCAGTTCTCACCGATTGTTTTCTTGAACCCACTATTTAAGGTCTAATTTTTAAGTGCAGAGTACGCACCGGTGGTTTTAATTGGGGCTGCTAACATTCAGGACACTGAGAAAATCAGGTCTTTGCTCACTGCAAACAAATACATTGAAGTGTGATGTTTTAAACTCTTGGCTTCTCCTCTTGTTATCTCAATTCTTATCTATCATCCCATCAGGTTACGAATCGCTATTTGTCGCAGTTGAAAGATGCGCATAAAAACCATCCGTTCATAAAGGAGTATCAGACAAAGGTACCAATTACTTTCTAATATAAAACTGAATTTATCATGCCTCCTGCCAGTGTCTGGTGGGGCGAGCGGATTCTTTACCGGTGAGCAGGACTGCAGTTCTGAGGGGGCAGGTCCATGCTCTTTCTCTGTCACGTCACTTGCCAGCAAGTCTTCTAGCCCTCGTGAGAGATGTTGGGAAACACGAGCCAGGTGTTAAACGAAGGAGTGACGTACCCAAAGCTGGTAATATCTTGAAAGAATAGCTCTGAGATACAGGTTCTTAATCCAAGACAGAAGTTTGTTACCATCAGACATTATGCTTAAATAGAGGAAACACCCTTCTGGAAGAGAGAATTTGGGGAGGGGGAGAGAAGGGTAAAGGTAATAGCAAAGGGAAAATGGAACAAAATGGAAAAAATGGAGAACTGATACAGGTGATCTTGCTGCTTAGAATTTCTTTTGCCTGATTGAGCTGTGATAGTAGTGTTCTCTTCAGCTAATGCGGGTTTTATTAAATTATCAGTAAAGTTCAAGATTTGTTCATTTTGTTTCTGATTTGAAGGAGAATGACTTCGACCGGCTAGCCATGCAGTATGCCCCCAGCGCCTGAGCAGAGGGGAACGAGGCTGCAGACCTGCTCTGTGGTACCTTGGGAACTGGGGTTGATACGCAAAGTCTCTCTTGTAACACGGAAAAATGCCTTCTGCAAGTCAGTCTGGCTTAAGTCACTGTGGCAGGGGCTTGCAATCCAGCAAGCCGGTGCTAAACCTGTATATAACACGTAGCTACTCGAATTTGGTAGCGGAAAAGCCTGTCTTCTGGCTTACCTGGGTCCTGAACTCTGTTTAAAATACAGTGCGAATCAAGAGTATGCAACACTGTACCTTAAACATTCCTAATAAAGCCTTTTCTGGATCTGTGTGCCCCTTAATTTCCGGAATTCAGGTAATGCCACTTTGGGACTGAGCCCTGTCATCTGTACCGAGGGTATACTTGTGGGAAGAGTATGAAGGTTAATTTTAAGCGTCTGCATTCAGTACGTGGATGAATCCTGAGTTACGGATCTTCTTTCAGTCTGGCTGATGTCTCCTCCATTAACTTCAGCTTCCTCGGGAAGAAGCACACACAGCTGTAGGGATTACTGCTGGTGAGAGGGAAAGCTTCCCCAAAATAAAAGTAATCTGATTGTAATAGGCTCAGCCTTAATCTTAAGTTGGTAAAATGCAGTAGCTTGTGTCCTGGAGCCAGGGAAGTACATCCTGCAGTACGTGTGGAAGTGCACTTGTCACCAGTCACTTCTGAAGTTGTGGTGGTTGTTGAACCTGACGTGTCGTGGAACATAACGTGATCTGACACTACGTGATTGTGCGTTTCTGTAGCCTCGGACTCCTGTCTAGCCTTTCCGACTACCGCGTGTGTGGAGCGATTGTGTTGTATCAGAGATGCAAAGAGCAGATGTCCGAGTGGAACCTCGCAGCAGCTGGGACCTCCTGAACTCTAATACTCGAATTCTCTTTTGAATTATCTTTTGGGTTGCGTTTTGGGGAGAGGGAGAAGAGGGGCTTATGCTACACCATGAATGTGTCTAACCGGCGTTTCCCTTGTGCCCACCTCGGCCGTGATTGCTCTGAAAGGGCTCATTGTCTCTTTCCTTGGCTTGTTTAGCGAGCAGCTATTTTCAATGAGGGGTTATTCATGGTCCAGTCTTGAATGAATGTTTCCTTTGTGGAGCTGTCTGAAGGAGATGTGAAAGGGGCTTGTGTGTTCTGGGCAGCCATTACCCACTTGATGGGCCATGATAAATTGACTTAAAAATGTAAACAATAAAAGCAAGTGGCATAGTGGAGGCCAGTGCTGTCAATGTGAGAATAGGGGAACATGTTGTTCGAACCTCCGAGAGGAATGAGTTTGTGTTTTCTCATTGCTGCCCCAGACCAATTAGAGAGGTTCCAGAGAACTTGAAGGCAGAATGGCTGCGGTCAGAGGAATGACTTTAAATGATATAAAACTCATTTATAGTTTGTCTTTTTCTTTCCCTGTCAAGCTGGTTCAAGTTACAGTTCCATGCGTGCCTGTGATGATGATTATTCTCTCTCTCTCTCTCTCTCTCTAGCAGTAAGGATCCCACAGCTGCAGTTTAGTCAGTAGTTTTGGTGCATTAGGACACAGCTGAACTCCATTTACTCCTCCGTGGCCGAAACCAAATACCGCTGCGCTGCACCAGTGCCTGTGCTCTGAGGTTCCCGTTGTGCCTTACCACGAGACAATTTAAGTGTTGGCATTTTAGGAGAGTCTTCATCTTAAAACTCAGCTTCTCCTAGCGAGCCAAAAGTCTGACTGTACGTGCCTGTGGATGTATCGCTGTTAATTTTAAACATATACATAATGAGATTTCTGTTCTGTGAACCAGCTGCCTTCTGCAGGAGGCATCCATCAAGCCGTTCATCAGGGGTGACCTTTGGGGAGTGTGTGATTTCGCATTTTTCAGGTGCATCTCATTATTCCAGAGCCTTCTTAACTGCAACAGGTGCCGAGGCTCAGCTGTGGAGGTAGGGTGGAAACATTCCATTGCTTTCCGCTGAAATGCTTTGTGAGGAAGGGATGAATCTTCTGCTGCTTGGAGGCTTTTGCTGAGGGGCATGGAAAGAAGAAAGATCTGGAGAAGTGTTTCTCTTTGCATATCAAATGAAGAAAAAGGTTAAAGGGTGAGTGTTCCGTCTGGGATTTTGAACAGGGAGAGCCGTAGGAGCTCAGTGTTGTTGGACAGCGTTGCCAAGGCCCTGTGGGTAACTTCCAGCCCCCACAGCCACCCAACGGGTGCACCTTGGCAGGCACAGCACTTTTCCGCTGTTCTATCACCGAGTGTCATCTCTCGATACTGAAATATTAGCGTTTGTCTCCGGTTCTTGCTACGGGCGTGACTCCAGCCCCCCGTCACGGCTCATCGTCCAAGAGAGCAGTCGCATTGTTGGGTTATATTGTGTAAGAAACTGTGATATAACTCTCCGTGCTGATTAACGCGCACCTAATGAGCCGCCGCTCTGCTCCCTGCTGATTAACGGGCGCCTAATGAGCCGCCGCTCTGCTCCCTGCTGATTAACGGGCACCCCCTGAGCCGCCGGGCCCCCCCGAAGGGGCCGGGCCGTGCGCGGGGGCGGCTCTTAGGGCCCGGTAACGGCGGGGAGGGGAGTCCCGTCCCCGTCCCGCCCCGCGCGGAGCCTGCGCGGAGCCGGCGGGCCATGGGCGGGCAGCGGTGAGCGCGGCGGCGGCGGCAGCGCCATGCCTCCGCCCGAGCCCATGCCCGGCTACGGGCAGCTGCTGCGGCGCGGCTACGGCAGCTTGGCGGCGGCCGTGCGGGGCTGCGGGGACTGCGGCTGGGAGCTGTCGCGGCGGACCTGGGCCGAGAACGCGCACCTGGGCTGGGGCGAGGTGCTGCTCTGCGGGCTCTGCGCCCTGGGCTGGACCGCGCTGCGCCGCGCCGCCGCCCGCAGACTCTTTCGGGTCAGTCCGGGCCGCCGGGGAGGGGCGGGGGGGGCACCGGAGACCGCGGGGGCTGCGGGCGCCCGGTGCACGGGAGGGCTCCTCTGCGCCGTCCGGGGCCGCGGGTGGCTCGTTGTACGGGAGAGCGCGTTCTCCTTCCCCGGGGGGTGCTGCCCGAGAGCCCCCCCGCCTTCACCCGGGGCTGCATCCCGGAGGACCGAGCATCCCGCTGCACCGGGAGAGCTCTCCCCCGCGCCTTCCCTTAGCTGCATCCCGCCAGGGCTCGGGGGTTGTTCCTTCCATGGGGCCGGGGCTCGGGGGGTTGTTCCTTCCATGGGGCCGGGGCTCGGGGGCTGTTCCTTCCATGGGGCCGGGGCTCGGGGGTTGTTCCTTCCATGGGGCCGGGGCTCGGGGGCTGTTCCTTCCATGGGGCCGGGGCTCGGGGGGCTGTTCCTTCCATGGGGCCGGGGCTCGGGGGGCTGTTCCTTCCATGGGGCCGGGGCTCGGGGGGCTGTTCCTTCCATGGGGCCGGGGCTCGGGGGGCTGTTCCTTCCATGGGGCCGGGGCTCGGGGGCTGTTCCTTCCATGGGGCCGGGGCTCGGGGGCTGTTCCTTCCATGGGGCCGGGGCTCGGGGGCTGTTCCTTCCATGGGGCCAGGTTATTTCTTGCGTGGGGGAAGGAGAGGACCACGTTCCTGCGTGTCATCCGTGGTTTGTCCTGAAAACCGTCCTTCCCCGCTTTCCCTCCCCGGCGCGGCGATGGCGCGGGGCTGGATGGCTGCTGTACCGCAGTGCTGGGCTGACCTTCTTCGGAGCGTGGGGGATGCGAGCGGCCGACCCTCGCAGCTCCCGAGCGCGTTTGCTGGCCGTTGTCCCCTCCTCGTTAGTACAGTACTTCGTAAGGGACGAGATGAGCAGGACGTCCCCGAGAGCGAAGAACGTCTCTGTTTAATTTCTCGCTGTGAAAAGCGTATGTCATGGAATGAGACCTCCCCTCTCTTTCCGATGGCTCAGTCCCAGCAGAAGCGATTTCTTGATTTCTTCTACGCTGCTTTCCTAGAGAGATGCTGTGCCCTCTGCTCTGCAATCACCCTGGCCTTGACCGGCAGAAGCGGCGGAGGCGCGCTGTTTGGGGTCAGGGGACAGTCCTCAGCTCCCAGGGACGCAGAGTCGACCCTTTTCTCGCCCACCCGTGAGCGTGGTGGCACGAGGCCCTGCGTAGCTACGAGAGCGTGTGTGCTTCTTTGCGGCTCCATGGGACGGGCCGTGTTCCCTGGGTGAACTGCTTCCTTCAGAGGCTGCTTCACAGATTGAAGGCAGCTACCTCGCATCCCGTAATTAGGCTATCGGGAGTTACTGCTGTCCTCTCTCTGCCCCATCCGCTGCCGAGCCTGCCTTTAAGTGGCTCTTCCTTTGCTGTTCAGAGCTGTCTTTGCTTATCCGGTAATGCCAGCTGGATCTTGACCTCGTGCAAGGTTCCAGTCTAAGTCCTCTGGAGTCATTTGAAGCTGCTGTCATTTGAAGTGGCGATGTAGGCAAGGTAACGTGCTGGCTTTTTCTGTAGGACTGAATTTCTCCTTGGTACCTGCACCCTGTCAGCCTGTGGCTACCGATGAGCAGCGTCAGTGCCTGGGAACGCTGGGACTGGCTTGAACGAGGTTGGAGGTAACCTTAGGTCTGTCCTAACGAATTGGAGGCAATTCCCTTTGCGCTCCAGTTTCTCCTTGTGTAAGGCTCACCTTTACAGAGCGGGCGGCGGTCAGAGCGTGGAAAAACCTCTTCGTGCTGCGGAGTCCGCTCGGTGCCCTCGGAGGGTGCTTGGCAGCTTGTGCGAGTGCCGAGGTGTCGTTCCCTCGGAGAAATGGGTCATGCTTGTAATTGCAGAAGAGCGAGGGGGGTTGATCGGAGCCGGTTCTTGTGGCTACATCTGCATGTGCTATAGTGATGAGATGCTAAGCGAAACTGTGATAGCATCAGTTTTATCGCAGCGGATAGGTGGAGGGTAGCGGTAGGGAGAGACAACTCTCTCTATATAATACTTTTAAAGGATCTGAGGCTTTTCTTTGTTTGTTCTGCTGGACTTGCTATTGGGAAAGCTGGAGGTTGTGGCTTCCCTCTAAAGCCTCTGGCAGTATTTAGGAAATGAGTTTGTATTGTATGGCCCCCGTACGGGCAGCGGTGGAGTGGGGTTGTTCAGGATGGAAGCCAGGGAGAAAAAAGGCCCCGTGTTTTAACCCTGGGAGGAAACTTCTCCCATGCTCAGGGCTTCGCTTCCCAGAGCAGACTCGGAGAGCATCCTTCCTCGTTTTGAATCTCTTCATGTACCCTGCAAGAACGGAAACACTCACGGTTATAAAAATGAATCCACTCGGTGTCTGGAGAACGCTACCTTCCTGCATGTCATTTATAAATACTGAATCTTGCCGCTTGGATTGTGATTCTCCGCGTCTGAAGAGGAAGTGACTCTTACCACAAGGCCTTGAAGCGTAAAGTGCACCTTAGCTCTGCCCGTGACCGCTCCTCTGAGAAACGAGTGTGTTAAAGCCGTATACCTCTTCCTGTGCTGTCTGCACGGCCCCATTTTTATCAGTGGGATCAAGAGAAGAGGAGGTAGGCTTCTCGCTCCCTTGTAGGACCACAGCAGCGTTTATCCTGCAACACCTTTGTCAAAAAAGGTCTTGCAGTTGGGTTGAAGAAGTGGTGGAGGTTGTGCCTGTGATGGGAGGGGTTTGGTTGGGATTTGGAAGCGTGGACTTTCACCTGTTACGCAGCCGGGTTGGTGCCTGTGCGTTGGATGTGATTTTCCCATCATCCTTGGAGGAAAGATGATTTTTGGCCCGTTGCCTCTTCTACACAGAATCCTCGCTTGGTGCAAAGAGGGAAAAGAGTTGTTTTGGTGTAGGAGAGATCTCAGTCAGCTGAGCAAATGGGGATTATTAGGTAGGGAAGGACCGCAAAGTCGGCTGTACAGAGGGCACGGGCACCCCTACAAAGGCGTGAGGGACGTACCCTTCCTCTCTGGGGTCCGGCCTGAGAGTCTCTGCTCCTCGTCCCCTTGCCTTGGGAGTGCACAAACTTGAACGATACTGGGGGCACGTCTGATTGTACGAGCTCACTGGGGCTACAGACCACCTTCAGAAATGAAGACCAAGCTGGTTCTAGGCCAGTGTTCCCATCCCTGGAAGCCTCCTCGGTTTGTGTGCCGCCATCCTCGTGCCGTGGGTAGTGTCTGAGCTCCGTCGGTCTCTGAAAGCCACCGTCCTTGGTGTGTCCCCTGTGTGGAGAGCGGCTGCAGCCAGGCTCGGAGGAGTTTGATTAAAAAGCAGCAACCTGAGCATCTCTGCATTAAACACCCTGGAGGGCAGCTGAGCCCAGCAGTGCTGAGGCCAAGCGCCGTTGGAATAGGACCAGGCAACTCCGCTTGGGAAAGGCTTGGTGAAGTGCCTGGAGCTCAGCAAGCCCGTGCTGGCAGTCTCCTTTCCCAAGCAGGTCCTGAGCAGTGCGGTGAACTTGAACAGATAAAACTGAGAGCACGCCTGGATTCACGCACAAAGATGATGCAGAATAGCGGTGGCATGCCTAGGCAGACACTTGCAGCCCTAAACTACCCTGAGCCATCTTTGCTGCTGGGAGTTAAAGTCCCCCAAGTCAGCTAAGCGCAAGTCCATAAGCGAGCAAAATCCATTCTGTACAAAAGCTGCCTCTGAATCTGGTGATGTTCGTCAGGTATCACCTCCGTCCTTAACGGCTGTCTGCCTTTTCTCTGCGGTGGGTAAATGTTTTCCATTTTTGGCCCAGACACCGCTCAGCTTGCTGTCTTAGTGGTGTCGAAGTTTGTAGGACATTGCGGCGTCCTCTGGAAGGAAAAAAGTGTTGTGTAAATTGAAAAATGTGCTCTGGAAAGCAGGGTTTCTAGGTGAGCAATACAGTATAGCCCCAGGGAGGATGTGGGAGCTGGAAAACGAGGGTCCCTGTTACCTCTTTCAGTGATTTATGCAGCTTTTTTCCACCCTACAGTATTGTCGAGACTTGTTTTTCCAAGCCCCAGCACCGGGCATGTGACTTCAGGGGAGGAATTACCACTGTCCCAAAAACCCACCACCCAACGCAATCTCTGCTGAGAGCAGAGGACACCGACCGAGCCCGGGGGGGGAGAAGGCTCTGCCGCACTGCCACCTCCCCGGCTCGTCCCGCTGCGCTCTGCCCGCTGTTTGAAGCACAAACCCTGGAAACTCAAGGGGGGAAAGCCACAACAATGGGTCTTTTCTTCACCCTGGGGAATGAAGCTGCGCTGCCGCGTCTCGGAGCGGGGGCTGCTCTCCCTGTGCCGCTGTGTCAGCAGTCAGGCATGAGGAGGGTATTCAGCCCCCGCAGCACCCTGTGGGCAGCTGTGTCTTGTCTTCAGAGAGTGTCTTCTATTGCTTTTCTCTCTTAGGAGCAAATTTTACTGCTTGCAGAGGGACCGAGGAAGAAATAATGTCTGTTCGTTTGTTGCTATTGTCATAGTGCCTTTTCCTACATGTTTATCTGGAAAGTGTTGTCCAGAGCCTAAGACAGCTTCCCAGCATCTTAGCTGCTGCGCGGGCGGAGAAACTGAGGCACCGAGCAGCTCGCTGCCTGGTGTGGGGATGGAGCAATGAGAGCTGGAGCTCTTCGTGCTGTCCTCAGTTCATTCCCCTCTCCTTGTGGGGTGACAGCCACTGCCCTTGGCTCCACGGACTCCAGGAGACTAATTTCTTCGGGTTTAGAGAACAGTGACGTTTTACTGGGTCTTTTCTTCTGCAGGCTCTGTGCCCCATCCCTGATGTGGCAGGGGGTGGCAGCCGGTCCGGGAGCGGTGTCCAGGCTGGGTATGGAGGGGACAGAGTCCCTTGGGATGGAAAGGCACCATGGCAGCTCTGAGAAGACATGCACCGTGCTGCGGGAGCTGTGCCGCCGCTGCGGAAGGGGCAGTAGCTGTTGGTCGTGGCCAGGTTTTTGAATTGGAGCTCTGCTTGCTCATCGTTATCGTCTGCATTGAGTAAAAGCTGATGTAAAGCTGCCAGTTCCCTGGGCTGAGGATGCTTCGTGCCAGCCGGTCCTTTGTGTTCCTCTGGGGAACTCGTCGTGCCCAGAAGCCAGACGTGGCATGGCTGGGCTTTGGCCGGGCCCTTGTCCCTAGGCTGGGGAGGTGGCAGGAGCGATGGGGACGGTCTGGGGGATACAATTCCCCCGTAAGAAGCCTCAATTCATAACCCATCGCTGCAAGCCAGCCTGGTTGCTGGAAGGACTCGTGTCCTGCTGCTGTAGCCAGTTGTAGGTTTAAGGGGACTGGCTGCTCTCCTCCAGTGCCGGAGGCTGTAAAAAGGGAAAGAGCATGTGTTTGCATTTTGCTACGAGTATTTTTTTGACACTTCAGCAGAGCTGTGGGCAGCGACGGTTTCCATTCGGTTTCTCTTTCCAGCTCCAAACCGCTCTCGCAGCGCACTCCCGCCCGCTGCTTCGCCCCTTCCCTCCCCGCGGCCGCGCAGGTTGTGCAGGGCGGTGCTGCGGGGGAACAGTCACGTCCCTCGGACCCGTTAATTTTACGAATGAATCAGAAGACGCCTGTGAAGGTTTGCGTGGGGGTAATGAGGAGGAGGGAGGAAGAGCTGGTTGGGTTGCCCTTTAAGCGAAGCTCCATTACATCACTTGCCAAGAGCCTTGGGCTCTTTCAGCCGGAGCCAGATCCGCTGTTCCCGCCGCAGCACCCGTCACCCTTAGCAACAGGCATCTCTGCACCGTTGCCGTGGGAACGGCAGCTGGGTGGCGGGAGGACATCCCCCCCTGCGCATCTCCCACCCCCGGGCAGAGGGAAGATGCATCTCCTGCGTGGCGTGGGCCGCTCTGCGCTCTCCTCGGCTCGCGCCTCCCTGTGCGAGTGGTCCAGGTTTTGGTGGGGCCTCCCCGGGGGCGTTAATTTGTCCCCCGCAGCCCCTTGGGAGATGCTGGTTCTCTTCCCATCCTTCCCTGCGTCTGCTCCAGAGCCAGCTCCCATTTCTGTAGCGCACAGGGTACGGCCCGAGATGCTCCTCAGCTATTTAAGGCGGGCGGAGGGCTCCCTCCAGGACTTGTCATTAACTGTATACGCAGCGAGGGCTAAAACCTCTCCGAGCAGTGGCCACCACGAGCTGGAGCCGGGTGGCCCTTCCCTGGGTTTTGCTTTCGCTGCAGACCAGAGCCGCTGCCGTGTCTGCAGCGGGCTGTTCGTCAGGCCGTGACTCAGGGTGGCAATTTGCTGCGCTGCGGCCATCTCTGCCGAGGGTCCGAGCGTCCGTAAAATGCAGATTGTCTCGGTAGCACGTGCCTGCCCCACGGGCGATGGTCCCTGTCATCAGCTCTGCCTGCCCGGGGTAGAAACGCGGTGTCCTCCCCCCTTTGCGGGTAGGGAACTGAGGCGCGGAGAAGCAGCGAAATGGCTCGGCTGGCGGTCGGCAGCAAAGCTGCAATGGGGATTTGAGGCTGAGCTCAGCATCCTAAATTCGGCCGCAGCTGAGGAGGGCAGGAGGGGGCTCTGCAGCTCGTGTCGTGGTAGTGTGGTGAGCTGTCCCCATATCTGAGCTGCTTCTGTGCTCCACTGTATGGAGACACAAATAATTCATGCTTTCTGGGCTCAGGATGTTCTGTCTCTGCATTATTTATTCACCCTTCAAGCTTCCTCCTCTTTTTCCTGCCATGGCTCCTGCTGGAAGAAGCCTTGGCAGCGGCGCGTTCCTGGTCTCGGTGAGACGGCCACGCTCTGAATGCGAGATGCGTAAGGGGAGGCCAGAGCTGTTCCTTTTTAGCCGGAGGGGATACGGACAACTTGGCAGAGCTTTGTGGGGCTGGTGCTTCCAGGTCTGCCCAGCGCTGGGAAATTCAGAGCTTAGAACAAAGCTCTTTTAGGCTGGGGCAATGCTTGGAGCGGAGTCCTTTGAGAATCTTGACGCAGAGAGGGGCTAAAAGCCAGAGCGGCCGCTGCCTGGGGACAGCTGGGGCCTTAATATAGCCTTTGAGCATCGAGAGGCTGAGCACCGGCTGCAGAAAGTGCTGACCTGGGGCAGGGTACGGTTACTTTGCAGGCATTTTGTTTTCATCTCGAGCTTATCTGGTCTCTCCCTGGGGAGCTCGCAGCCGGGGGCCTTTGGGTGTTATCTGTGTTTCAGGCAGCGATGATTCCCTCTGGACCTTGAGCAACACTCCCCTGCGTTGACTGCTGCCCTCGCAGCCGGGCGCTGCGGAGGTTGGCCGGGCTGGTACGGCTCTGTCACTCTCGTGATGAGAAGCAGAAATGGTGCCTGGCGTTGCTCAGCTGCCGGGGAGGGAAAGCATCCGCGCCCGCGGCCCCGGCTGAGCTAAGGGCACGCTCGGCGTGCAGCATCGCTCGCTCTTCGGCACGTGGTCTGAGACGAAGGGAAGCGTCAGCTGCTCCGGTTTACTCCTGGGGAGCTGAGGCTGTTTTTGAGGCCAGGCTTTTGCTTCTCCTCCCTTTTCCAAGTTGTCCCTGGCCTTGGTGGCCCCGGTTTCTCACTGTTGCAGAGCGCGAGTGTCGGGAGAGCTGGTGGTACTCGTCATCCTCGGGAGGCGGGGAACTCGGGGTGAGAGTTTTGGTTTGATTAGTACACGCAATCCGCAGAACTGCTCGTCCTCCCTTCCCTCTCTTTGGCCGTATTTGGGGAGGCTTTGCCTCCTATTTCTGAGTCTTGACCGCTGGGAGGGGTGCTGCAAACCGCGGTGGGGGGAAAACCAGCAGCGTTTCAGTGCCGGTCAGCTAGAACAGCTGCTGAGAACGTGGGTGAGCATGGGTAGGTGTGAGAGAGCAAGAGGACCCGGTGCCCCAGCCTTTACTGACTCATTCCCTGCAAAGCTGGCCCCCTCCGACGCTGGTTGCACGCGCAGTGGAGCCTTGTGCCGTGCTGGCTGGGGAGCAGCGGCGGCCGCACCTTTAGGACTCCGCAGAGCCTTTGCTTCCTCGGTGGAAAGGCTCTTTTCTGCGAGCTGGCAGTGCGGCAAGGTCCGTATGTACAGGATAGTATTGTTACAGCGTTTCCTCTTCTGGCTTTCCTTGTGCAGATGGGACTTGATTTTTATTTTATTAGTTATTGACTCTGTTCTGCAAAAGCCGGCTGTGGGCAGCCCCGCTCCCGGAGCGAGGGCGATGGAGCGGTGCCCAGGCTGCGGGACGCGTGCCCTAGGCTTCTGCCTTCTCCGCGAGGCTCTGCTTTCGCAGCTTCCCACCGTGGCCAAGGCTGAGTGGAAGGATCTCCAGCTTTGCATTTTTCCCTGTTTCAGGCTCTCTCTAGAGCCTCTTTGACCTCCTTATTTGTGCTGTAGAGAAGGCCAGAGAAAGGGGGTTTGCGACCCGGGTTTTGCCCTGTCTGGTAGCGCAGGCAGCGTGCAGTGCTCAAGTCTCTTGGAGGTTTGGTGGGCTCTGCCCTGGGCTCCCCAGGACCTGTCTTTTCACCCTGCGTGACGACACTTCTCCCCTCTCCTTGCAGCCCTTCGGGGAATGGTGCAACCTGCAGCCGAAAGATGCTGCCAAGATGCCTGAGAGTGCCTGGAAGCTGCTTTTCTACACGTTATCCTGGTCGTACGGCATCTACCTGCTCTTCTTCACCGACTACCCCTTCTTCTACGACCCGCCGTCTGTCTTTTACGGTACAGTGAGAACCAGGGAGAAGCGGGTATGGATTAGGATGTCCGGGTTCATAGGATGTCTGGGCTGAACAATGGAACGGGAGTTGGGGGGGAGCGAAAGAGAAGACTGAACCCCTAAATGGCCTTTGCTTGTGGGTACAGAAAGGGCACGGCGGGCTGTCGCCGTTCATTTCGTTACAGAGAGAGTCATCTAGTGGCTATTGCAGAGAGCAGGGCCTGGGATGTGTCAGCTCCGGAGGGGAACGGGCTCGAGAGAAGTCAGTTGAGGCTTCTCTCTTAGATCTAGGAGAGGGAGAGGGTCTAATGCCGAAGGCAGAGTTTGGGAGCCAGGATACCTGGGTTCCCTCCCAGCCTTTGCATCTGTGGGGTTCCGAACGGGAGCACCTGAGCACAGCGAAGTGCTGGGGCTGCTTGGGGCAGCTCGGGCTGCTGCGTGCTCCCCGCTCTCTGCCCTCCTGTCCCTCTGCGGCTGACGGAAGCTCTGTGCTCGTGGCTCTGGGTTCACCCGTGTGTTTTTGTACCACCCCAGACTGGAAGAAGGGCATGGACGTGCCCACGGACATCGCCATCGCCTACTTGTTGCAGTGCAGCTTCTATGGGCACTCCATCTATGCCACCGCCTACATGGACACGTGGCGCAAGGACTCGGTTGTCATGCTTCTCCACCACGTGGTCACCTTGACCCTCATCGCCTTCTCCTACGCTTTCAGGTGAGGTCCCCGGCTGTGACGCTGCCCCTCCGCAGTGTGCCCGGGCCAGCCTCGGGCAGCTACGCAGCAAAAGCTGCAGCCTTTCTGTGCTCACGTGCACCCCACGGGCGTGTAGCAGGAGGACTCTTGCTGGGTTGATGTGGGTTCTCCCTTCCCTCCATGCTACTGCAGCAATCCCGGTGCTCGTGAGCCACCCCACAGTGCCAGACCCACCCTGCAGCGCCGTGCCGTGCCAGTCTGGATTATTTGGGGAGTCTGTCTGCTCCCGGTGTGACGGACCGTGGGTGCTGGGTGCTAACATCAACCTGCCACCCCACGCGTCTCCCTCCCTGCTCCCCTTTTTCCTGCAGGTACCACAACGTCGGCATCCTCGTGCTCTTCCTGCACGACGTCAACGACGTGCAGCTGGAGTTCACCAAGCTCAACGTCTACTTCAAGCACCGGGGGGGGGTCTATCATCGCCTCAACGACGTCATCTCCAACATCGGCTGCCTCACCTTCAGCGTCAGCTGGTGAGTTTGTCTGCCCAGCCCTGATCCCACTTTCCAGCCGTCCTTGCCAGCTTTTGCAATCCCCCCCGCGCCTCGGGGTACTGCCGCCTGGGTTTGTGTGCATGGGAACAAGCTCTTTCAAAAACTGTTTGGGAAGAGGTTCCCGCAGAGCCTGACCCCATGCTGGGCTTGGAATCCTTCTGTAGTCACTTTGCCGTCTGTCACCACCGAAGTGCCTGTGAAATCTCACTTGCAGCATGACAAATGACCCCAGGGGAGGAGGAGCTGTTTCCATTTTCCCACTCGCTTGGTTTTAGCAATAAGAAGCGCTTTTGCAAGAAGGAAACGGGACGTGGGGCTGTCCCAGATTCCAGCCTTGCTGCTCCTCTTGGGGCAAGGCAGGAGGAAAAAAAGGTTGAAGAATAGGGATGGGTAACTTGAAGGTTGTCGCTCCTTATTTGTCCCTTTGTCTCCTTCCTCTCCGTGGGTTCCTCCGAAAAGCGGAGTGGCAACAAGAGCCCTCAATTTGAGGGGAGGAGAGCAGCGAAGGTTTTTAGTGATAAACTAGGAATGCACAGGACTAAGAAAGCCTTCCAGCTATATTCCCCTTCAGTCCCCAGTCCAGCTGAGAGAATCTGCAGTGTAGACCTGCCTCTCTACCCCGAGAAAGCCATTTCTCCGCCCTGCCTCTGGTGCCAAGCCTTTTCTGCCCACAGAAATTGCATTCTCCCTTCAACAGCTGCCCTTTCACAGGGTCTGTGTGAAGTCCTGTCTAGAGCCAGACCCGTAATCCCACGCCGGATGCCCGGAGCAGGGACTGCCGGCTGCGAGGGGAGCTGGCGAGGGCTGCCTGGAGGCAGGAGGTTGCGCTGGGAGAAGCTGCGCTGGGTCTCGGACCTCTCCCGGGATCCCCACGGGCCATTAAACCCACCGTGCTCCCTCTGCCCTGGCAGGTTCTGGTTCCGTCTCTACTGGTTTCCCCTCAAGGTGCTCTACGCCACTTGCTACTCCAGCCTCCAGTCGGTCCCTAATATCCCCTTCTACTTCTTCTTCAATGCTCTGCTCCTTGTCCTCACTCTGATGAACATCTACTGGTTTCTGGTGAGTAGGGGGAGCTCAGCAACCCCTACGCTAGCTTCTCCCTCTTCTGCCGCTCCTGCACGGCGCCTGCTGCCTGCCTGTCTTGGGGGCAGCGGGGGGGACCGCAGGGATGGGGGAGGCTTCGGAGGACCGAGGGGTGGCTGGGAGGGGAGGAGGGAAACCCGTGTCAGTGCCCGGGGGGCTCCTCTGCGCTGGAATTCAGACCGTCTCGCAGCCCGGGGATGCGCGGGCAGGGAGCGATGACAGCAGTTGGGGCAGGCTGGAACTTGGTATGGGTGGAAATGCTCTGGCACCCCCTGAAGCTTTGGGGAAGGGGTGGAAAGGGTGGACTTAGGGCTCACACCGGCAAGCTTGACCCTGGGCAGAGCTGCGTTGTATCTGGTTCATCGTCCCGTCGGGGTGAAATCAGTTAAGGGTAGTTGCAGGAGAACTGCCTCCCACTGCTGCAGGTCATCAGCCGCATCCCGGGGCTTTGGCCATCCCGGAGGGATCTGCCCTGCCCTTCCTGGGGTGGAGGGCAGTGGAGAAAGGTGCCGCTTAGCAAACGGGAGTGGGTAGGTTGGGTGGAGCAGCTCTAAGCTTTGGGGTTTGTGGCTGACGGTGCCTCTCCCCCCACAGTACATCGTCCTGTTTGTGGCCAAGGTGCTGATGGGGCAGATGCAAGAGGTGAACGACGTGCGTGAGTACGACGTGGAAGACGGCAAGAAAACCACAACGGCCAAGAAGAAAGAGGCTGGACTCCAGCTGCCCAGTGCTCTGAAAGAAGGGTATGTGGGCAGGAGGGGGCTTACACACATGCACGGCATCTGTGGGTGAGGGGAAGGGACCTCCCAGGGCCTGGAGCCACAGTCAAAGGGTTCACCGCTGGGCTGGAAGGCAGAAGAGCAGGTTGCCTTGACACAGAGTGTAAAACATTGCTGCGGGTATCAGGAAGGACTTTGTACCTCCACGCCCAGGCATCGTGGTGTGTCCATCCATCTTTCTGAGCCATGAATCCTCGCCCACCCCTTCCCCTGCTCCCCATGGAGGACTGGCTCTTTGCTTGAGGCTGTTCTCTTTGAGTAGCATCTGTGCTTCATGTGGTGAGCACAAACTCTGGGAAGATGCTGGATCCCACAGAGCAGGCCTGGCTGACTGGGGACAAATTGTCTGCGTGAGCCTGTCAAGACAGGTCTGACCTCAGTAGTGATTTGTGGAAGCAAGGGAGGGAGAGTCGGTGCGGAGACCAAGGCTCACTGTCTGCTGTGCTCTCTTTCGCAGGATGCACCTGAAGAATGGACTTGTAAAAGACAAGCGGTTATAAGGGAAGCGTGGCTGCTGCAGCCTGGGCAGCCTGGCTGGATCTGGGGACTGACCCAGGACCCTACACTCAAACCCAGCAAATGAAAGGCACAAGGAGAACTTCACCCCCGATACCCCTTCATCCCCTGCCCGGAGCCGGGGAAGAGATGCCACTGACAGGATCGGGCCCCTCCGGGGGCTTGCCTGTGACCAGGCTTCACCCGATGCTGACGTGCTTTCCGTAGCCGGTCCGTGCTGGTTCAGTTGAGAGGCTGGTGGCTTTGCTGGTCCAGGTAGGATTTGGAGCTGGCTTTAGGTCCCCTGGTTTCTTCTGTCACTCCGTCCCTCGGCTGTTCTCAGTCCCTGTGTGATTGTCCCCTTCTTTATTGTTGGACCCTCCCACTGACCCTTCCTCAGCAGCCCTTGGGGGGGTCCTCTGACCCAGCATCAGACTGGGGAGGGAAGCGTCCTCTCCTCATTGGCATCGCCGTCCCGGGCCAGGGGAGCCCAAAGCCAGCTCTTCTCTAGCTGCCAAGCAGGGACTAGGGAGGTGATGCAGGGCACCTCTGAGCCTCCCTCCTCGGGAGGGGTCACTAATGCGGAGCTGCCCACGCACATCTGGAGGCACAGCGCAGTTCCCATGTGCAGGTCTGCCTGGAAACCCAGCCCTGGAGCGTTATTCCAGCCTCCTGTCCTACAGGATGAGGGCCAGGAGATTTAATTTGCTTAAAAAGCCTATGTAAGTCTGACAGTTGCTGAAAAAGCCAGTCCCAGTCCTGCAGGTCCCCTGCGGAGGGGTCTCTAGACTCTCGCCCGGCAATGTCTGCTTGCTCAAGTAAAGAACAAATAGTTTCTGCTCCCCGTGTTGGTTTTCCAGGCAGCACCGGCCCCGAGCCTTGCAGGGTCCCGAGGCTGGGCTGGGCTGCCTGCCTCTCTGCTGGGAATCCCCGTGGATTTTGCAGCCCCTCGGACCAAGACTTGTCCCATTGCTCTCCTCTCGCGGGACAGGACCCTCAGCTCCTGTGCGCTCCCTGGGGAGCGGAGCTCCCTCCCAGCCGGGGACAACCGGCAGGGGAGGGGGATCCAGGGCATTAATTCCAGGCATCAGAGGGGGGTTAATTGTTGGTTTTCTTTTTTTCTTGTTTGCTCTGTCATATTGATTCAACTCTGGGCTCATTGTATGAGCCACAGGGAAAGTTCCTCGGTAAACAGAAAGCAAAATGTGACTTGGGCTGATGGAAACTGTCCCACGCTGCGGCAGCATCTGTCACCTTCTCGCTCGTCATCGCCTAGCAGGGTTTCAGAGCGGGGCATCCCAGTGCTTTAGTTCCTTGGCTTTCGAGTGGGATTTACAGGAAGGAGGGAATGAAGGGAGCTGATATCTCAGGCCTCTTCCTGCTCAGCCACAGCAGAGTTGGGGCAGCGACGGTGCCAAGGTGGGGTAACGGCAGTACCTGGTCAGCACCCACGTGGGTAAACTGAATTTCATGGTATCGGCTTGCCCAGGCTTCAAGATTTCGGCGGGGACTCAGCCAGCACCATGTGTGTGTGTAACATGGGGTGTGCTGCCCGCAGTTTTGCCGTGGTGACTGGAAAGGGGCTGTGTGAATGGGGAGGCCACGGGGCTCCCCCCGCCTGGCTGGGACAGGGACCCCGCGCCCCGGGTGGGTGCTGATGGCTCTCCGTGCTGGCCCTGGGGCTGTGTGTCTTGTGGGCAGGGAGCTGAAGATTTGGTGTGCTGGAAGTTGATGGCCTTGAGAGAGAGGTGTTGGGTGCTGTGATTGAGGGGAAAAAAGGCTGATTTGGGAGGAGGGGGCAAGGGGAGACCCCGATCTGTGTCTCCCCTGGATCTGGGTGGGATGTCTGCAGCGGATGGGAGCAGTGCTCGACTCGCTGGCGTCTTGCTGTGGGGAAGATCCATACGGCAGGCCTGTCCTGCCACCCAGGACTTTGATGTTGGACCTCGATGGTGTGGAGATGCGGGGGAGATTGTAGGAGCTCTGAGGGAGGAGGGCAGCTCAAAGGGTTAACAGGTCCCGGGGAGCCAGGAGGGACCGTTCACACCCTCTGCCCAATCCTGGGAATCCCTCTGTGCTAATTGAGCACTAACCGGATCAAAGGCTCCAATCAGGCAATCAACACCCCCCTGGCCCCTGTCTTCAGGTCCCCAGCCCAGGCTGCTCTTTGTCTGCGGGAAGGAGAGCGGAGCAATGTGGCTTCTCCCCAGCTTCCGAGCCGGCCTTGCCTGGGCTCTCCTTAGCGTGGTTCTGGGGATGGAGTTAAGTCTGCAGGAAAGTTTACTGTTAAAATCCTTGGGTCTGAGCGCCAAGCCCAGCCCGAAAACCCCCGTTCCTGTGCCGCCTGTGCTCTGGAGGATCTTCCAGAAGAGAAAGACGCTGCCTTCTACCAACAAAGACCTGGCAGATGCCTGTAGGGTGGAGGAATTTAATGTCCCTGGAAACATCATCCGTGTCTTCGCTGACCAAGGTACGGAATCACCGTGGTTTGGGTCCTGCCTTTTGGAAGCCCCTCTGATCTCTGGGCTGTGGGAGAGTTTGCTCCAGTCCTTCCTTTTCTGTCTCTTGGGGGTAGGTCGGAGAGGCTGGAGGAGGACAGGGCAGTGGGCAGGACCGGTCTCCAGGAGAAATCACGGCTGTGTACACTCTGGTCCCTCTGGGTGTCGTAGATAACTATTTACAGTTTAGGAAGGAGTCAGTAGACAAGGCAGCAGGTGAGGGTGTGGAGCTGTGTGAGGCTCTGTCCTGGAGTCACCTAATGCAGCCCAGAGATGCCGGTTTGATCCCAGGTGACTGGTTTGACCCGTTGGGCTCGGGGTGGTGGGGGTGACTCCTCGCCTGGGCAGTGCTAACGTGGCTGTGGGTGCAGCGAGGCGAGACCAGCACCCAGCTTCGGGTGGGGACAGGATGCTCGGCCGTTTGGCTGCGTCCCCCCCCTCCTTTTTGTCCTCTTGCCTCTGGCTGACCACGCGGCACATCTGGCCGCTTCAGCCTGCGGCGTCTCGGAGCCCTTCTTGGTTACATGGGAACCGTTTGGTCGGTGTCCTCTAGGTCTCAAGACACCACGGAGCTCGCTTTTCTTGTGGTTCCAGGTTTCCAGTGGAAACCTAGGGCTGGCTAAACCAGGCAGCTTACCAGCTCCTAAAGTTGGCTGCTATTTGCCCTCCTTTCCCCTCCCATCCCAAATGTCCAGCACCCACAACACCCCGCTGTCCTGGGGGGAGATACTTACAGCTGGGGAAAAATAACGCACCAAGATGTTAAGTAGCATCTAGAGGAGACGCTGGAATGGCTGTAGCATCCCGGTGCCGCAGGCTGGAGCCCAGGCTAGCATTTGAGCCTCCAGACCTTTCCGAGGGCCATGCCATCGGGCCGATAGCCCTTTCTGCAGCCTTGTCATCTCAGTCCAACGGCTGCGGGCGTGCTTGGCTGCCCGCCTCTGTCCACCCCATCTTCCTCTTGCTGTGCAGCCAAGAGCTTGAATTGGCGCACTGGGATGCTGATCCTGCTCAGCGTAACGGTTCAACCACCACCGCCTCTATTTCTCCTTCTTTGTCAGGCCACTTCATTCATAACGGGCAGCCCCAGAGGTTGCTGTGTCTGCAGAAGCGTCTGTACTTTAACCTCTCCGTGCTGGAGGAGGGCGAGCGCTTGACGATGGCTCAGCTAGAGATCAAATTCAGCCACAACTCCTACCACGCCTCCAGCCAGGGGCAGGTTTTTGAGCTGAGGCTCTACCAAGCCTCCCAGATGTCTCTACGGGGGATGCCCTCCCAGGGGCACGGCCGAAAGCTGCTGGTGGAGCAGTCCTTCGCCCAGCTGCACAAGTCTCTTCTCTTCAACCTGAGCGGGGTGGCGAGGGACTGGAGGACGTACAGCAGGAATCTGGGCTTGATCCTGGAGATCTCGGTGAGCGGTGGCACGTCAGCCCTGACGAGCGGGGGGCTGCAGAGCCCCTGCGCCAGCATCGACTCCTTCCTGGAGGCCTCTCTGCTGGTGGTGACCCTCAGCCAGCAGCAGTGCAGGGCTTCCAGGAGGAGGAGGAGTCCTCACTACACCCCCGTCACTCCGAGCAACCTCTGCAAGTCCCGGCGGCTTTACATCAGCTTCAGCGACGTTGGCTGGGAGAACTGGATCATCGCCCCGCAGGGCTACATGGCTAATTACTGCCTGGGCGAGTGCCCCTTTCCCCTGACAGCGGAGCTGAACAGCACCAACCATGCCATCCTGCAAACCATGGTGCACTCGCTGGACCCGGAGGGGACCCCCCAGCCCTGCTGCGTCCCCGTCAGGCTGTCCCCAATCTCCATCCTCTACTACGATAACAACGACAACGTGGTGCTGAGGCACTACGAGGACATGGTGGTGGATGAGTGTGGCTGTAGATAGCGGAGCGGCTGGGGAGCGTGTGCCCTGGGGTCCCGGTTCAAGCGGTGAATGATTGATGGAATAAATCCGAGTGTGTTAAATCCCCTCTGTGCTGGTGTTCAGGGAGTTTCCCGTTGGTGCATTGTCGGAGCTCCCCCCTGGGCCACCCTTCTCCACGCGCAGCCGGGGAGGAGCTCTGGCACGAGGGGATCATTCCTGGAGTTGTGATTTAGTAATAGCTGGGTGCTCGGTCCTCCAGGCAGCCGTCTGCCGCAGCCAGCAGACTCTTACGGGATTATGATCGAGTCTGGTTGTCTATTCCGTTCTCCACGGGCAACAGTGGCACCAGGTTGTGAATCCCGGACCCCTCTCCCACCTGGCTGAGCTGCTGCTGGTGCCAGCGAGGCGCCCGCTTGGGAGAGCAGCAGCGGGGCTTGTGCTTTTTGGCTAAATGCTGCAGTTTTCTTAGTGCAAAAAGAAATGACTTTTTGGGGGGGGGGGATTTGGCTGCAGTGGGGTTGTGCCGGGAGGAGGTGAACCGGCAGCTCCAGTCCCGCTGCAGGAAGAGGCATGGTGTCACGGCACGAGCTGCATTGCTGCGGCTGTGTATGACTGAATCCCTTCCCGCAGCGGCGTCGGAGCCTGGAGGAGCGCGGGTTTGTCTTCTGCTGTGAGAACTCAGGCCTGAGCCATTTTTAGTGTGTGGCTGGCCATGGGGTGAGTGGGGGGGACGCGGCCCGGAGGTGGTGGGTGGCCAAATGCAGCCCCGGGGAGCCGTGGTCCGAGGGGTGGGTTACTGCGTGACAGACGGTTTTGGCTGAGGAAGGAAAGAGTAAAGCAGGGGGCTGCGCTGCCCCGATGCAGAGGTGGGCACAGGGTGGTGCAGCGGAGGTGGTGGCATCTTGTTCTCTCCCAGCCCGCTGGGAGTCAGTCGTTAATTTACCTCATTTGCAAACTGATGACACTGGGGTGAACCGTGGCTGGAGCCAGATGGCAGCCGAGCATTAGGCAGCGGCAGCTCCGCGCAGTGCAGCAGCGTTACAGCCCTGACACGTCAGGCACCACGTTCACATGGTTGTGCATTTTAGGGTTATTTTCATTTTAGTTTGACTTTTTTTATTTGGTTGTGGGTTTGTTTTTTTTTTGTTGTTGTTGTTGGCTGTGGTACCCAGCCCGTTGCGGTAGTGTGGCCGTGCTCTTACTGAGGGTGTTTAATGCCCCTAATGAGCTAGCGGCACAGCACCGTGCGGCAGGGACCCAGCTTTGCACCATCTCATCTGAGCAACGGTGATCGCCGATGGAGGAGTTGCTGCTTTTCTTCCACCCTCCCGCCCATGGGCCAGGCAGGAGCACGGCAGCTGGCGGTTTAAAGCCTGGGCAAAGCTGCTAAGCTGTGTCCTGTGCTGGCTAGCATTAAACAGCTGACGCAGCTGCACGTCTGATGCTGGGCTGGGTTTAGCACCGGCCCTTCCAGGTGAGGCTTTCCTGACACATCTGCAGCTTTGCTTTCGTTTGGGGCAAAGCAGGGGAACAGAAAAGGAATCTGAGTTAGACTTGAATTTTTTTTGTGGGTTTTTTTTTTTAATGTGAACCTGACAACATAGTGTTGATTTTTTTGTGTGTGTGTTTTTTACCGATGTTGCATTGGCTTCAAGCTCTGATGAAGTATCACCAAGCTAAGCTGGGCCTTCTCCCCCCAGGACGCACTAAAGGTTGAACCACTATTGGGTTTGCTGTCCCCTGCGACAGTGTTCTCGCCAACCCCCTGAACCGTGTAGCAGAAGACCAAGACTGGAGTAGCTCGAGTGCTGTAGTGGGTACTGTACTACTAATGTTACGTTCAGCGGTTCCTCAACAGCACCACAGACTAGCCGAGAGCCCCAGGGCAGGTCAGCCCTGCTTTATTCCAGCAGAAGAACAAGAGCTATGTTGAAATGTATTTCAAGCACTTAAATGTTTTAAGGGCTTAGAGTAGGGCTTGACTTAACTAAAGCAAGCAGCAGCCACTTAAGATGGGCAGGATTAAGAAAACCTTTAAGTATTAGATTTTTGTACCTGTGCTGTGGCAGACTAAGGGCCTGAAGGGCTCATTTAATGTGGAGGGTGTATGGTGGACTGCTTACCTGGGACCCCAACACGATGGAGCATGGCTGTTGCCCCCTCCCAGCACTAAGAGCCCGGAGCTGGGTTATAGCCATGACCAGACATGGAGACAGCCCCAGAACAGCTGTAATGAGCTGATGATACAGAGTGGGGCTGAAGCTGCACTGCAGTAGAGACTGAGCTGTTCCTGGAGCAGCCTCAGGACCCAAGCCAGGCCAAGCTTTGCTGAGCAAGCACCTGCAACACAGGTAAAGGCCATTTTCACATTTACTGCAGCACAGGGGAAGCCAGAGGGAGGAGATCTGGTCACCTCTAGAACCAGCCTTGCAAAACTCCTGTGGCTCCCCCATGGCACCCCACACCTGGGCACAGACCACCACCCCAGTGCATGTAGTAGTCCCCTCTGAGTCAGAGGAGGGGAGAAGTGTAGGGCATTTAACAAGCATTTGCACAGTTTGTTTGCTTCCCCATGTATGCTATGCACACACCCCACTTTTGTACTAGTCTGTGTTTAAAAAAAGTAATAAACTTGAAGTTTATACAATCAGACTAAGTTTTAATGAATGTTGCATGGTTTCATCATTGAAAGTTAGGGGCCACCTTGAATGCAAGAGCTGTTTATTAATATTTTATTGATGACAAACAGGTTTAAAACAAACTGAGACAAAATCAAAAAAGAGTTAACAGCGTGCTAGCACTGATGTCTGGATTTATAAAACTCAGAGTAACTGCTACAAAGGAAAAAACCAGCACAAAGCAGAGGCAAGCATTCCCATCAGTGAAATAAAGGGGGCGAGGGGAGAGGAGGGGGTTACGTTACTCAATGGATTGCATTGCACAGAGGGTTGCAGCTTAAACCTATCGGAAGAGTCTATGCAACTACGCAGCCTACAGAAGGAAAAAAAATTAAAAAGCCCTTCGGCAATGTTAATAAATAAAACAGTCCATCTTACAAGGAAGGAAGGTGGCCTGTGTCTCCATTCTTTCACATTTTAGAAGTCTAAACTCTGGAGGCTTTTTATGAGAAAAGAATGGTTTTCATTTCCGGAAAGTTTCTTTTGCAGTTCTCGAACTACGTTCGCTGCAGGACTGAACCAAAATTTTGAACACCTGTTCCATGTTTATGTGCACACTACTCACGGTTTGTGGGTATGCTACACCAGGTCTGCACTGGGGGAGAGACACTCTTGAAAAACTACAGCTAATACAGGTTATGAAAGCGGGTCAACAATCTACAGAAAGGACAGTAATGAAAGGGCTTCCCCCCCAGTTACAAAAAGTGGGTTTTACATTGTTTAAGTACATTCATATGAGAGGTATTTTGAGTTCCCCCAAAAAAAAGACTAGAAACACTTGGAGCCCTTTGAGTATAAAGCTAACTTAATTCAAACTTTAAAAACACCCAGGTTAGTGAATCACACTCTACTGATCTTTGCCAATTAGGAGGTAGAGGTTAGTCTAATTTAGGGATCCAATAAAAATGGGTCTGTAGGAATTTTAAATTCTCTGCGCTGTTTCTAAAAAGATTTAGACAGAAATAAAATGCTCCCAGTGTTCCCATATGACTTATTTAAGACATGGGTACAACTTAGAAATTGGATGGCTTCTCTTATGTGCTGTTTTCAGTTTTGACTTCCAGCTATTTCTCAAGCCAGCATTGATGGCACAGCCGTGTCCACTACCTGAAAAATAGGCTCCGGGTTTGGTTTTCAACACCTGAATCTTTCAGCTATCTGCATTAATCACTGAAGAAGCCACACAAAAGCCTAACCCATTATCTCTAATTATACCCAGCCATCAGAGGCCACCTTCCAACAACTGCCTGCTTTGTCCATTTTTCCAACCTGCTTCGGTAACATTGTAGAGTCTTTACTTCAAAACCAATATAATCCCCAGTTTCCACTACTTCTTCCCCAGATCTGAGGGAGCAAGTAAAGCAGGCCTGTTAGCATCTTTTTCCTCCAGGGCCGAAGGGCACAGGAACCCATCCCCTTTCAAGCGCAAAGTTCATCTTACAGAAAGGCTTGTTTTTCACAGAGTAGAGTCCAGACAGTAGCCAATTAAAGCATACAGAAAACACTTTGAAACCCTCCTCCTGCTCGAGCGCGCAGGCTCCTTTCACTCTAACTGCTATCCGATGTAGGAAGAAGAGGCTGATTGCTGCAACTTTAAATCACACTGAAAGTTCTCAAGGTTGGTGCTCTAATTTAGTTTTGTTTTAAACTTTTTTTTTTGTAAGCTTCTCAGAACAAGGATCTCCCAGGTCCACCACTAAGAATTCAGAGACAAACTTCTAAAAATTCAGTGCTCCTTTGAAAGAATCTCTTTAAAACCACCTTGTCACGAAAGACCCGTTCAGAATGTGGGCGACACGATGACACTAGGATTTCAGAGCCAGTGCTGGACAACAAAACCTGCATCTCAGAGTTGAGCATCAGCTATGTTCCGCTGGATTTCTGCTTGGCTTGCTGTCACTTAGTCAGGAACTCTCTCTCTCTCTCTCTCAGATACTCTGCTTCTAAAATGTAAACAGTTACTGCTAAAATATAGTACCCTTTTAAAACGAGAACAACTCTGAGATGAGGGTTTTCCTCTCCCCATCTGCTCTGAAAAGTAATGCCCTGCTCGCAAAGAGAAGTATGGAATGAAGTGAAACCTGCTTAAGGCCCTTCTCTCGAGCTTGTTTGCCTGGGGGAGCAGGGACTCAGCTGACCACTCATTTCAGGGTGAGTTGCTTTCCCAGTGAGGCGCCAGCCAGTCCTTCGGTGCTCTCTCTCCTCTCCGGTCAGTCTCCTTGTCTCAGTGAGCTAGCAGTGGGCTCTCTCGCGCGCGCTCCTTTCTCTCTATCTCCTCTCCGTTGGTTGGTTTCTTTCTCCTGTTGCTCTCACACAGTGGTGCTTCAGTTTTAGCAGTGGAAAACAGGTATCCATTTTATTTTATTTTTTTTATTACCCAGAATAAAATGCTGATGAACTAAGCTCCACACAAGCTTAGCTCTTCTTCCTCAACCTGAAAGCAAAACAACAGTTGCATTAGGGCTGTCACCCAAGACAGACACTGTTCGTGAACTTAAATCAGGGAGTAAGAAGCAGAGGAGTGAACCTCATCAGGTGCCTTACACTCTAATACTGTGACAGTCCCGTCACTCCGCCATGTTGATATGCACGTTCACCCTGGTAAGTAGAGTCCTGTGACAGCGCCACGTCAATCTGAGATTTAAACTCATCACCAAGGTAACTGTCCTGAAAATGAAAGTGTGTGTTAAGCCTCTAACTCATTATCAAGCTCAAGTGCTCCCTTCCAAAGCAGAATAGCTGACAGCCAAGGTTAATGATAAAGTCAGAGAGGTTTGGTTTTGTCAGGGATTTTTTTTTTTTTGCTTCATTGTGTTTTGGTTTTTTTAAAGCTATTCTTTTTGCTGCAGAATTTCCACAAATACCAAGTTTTTTGCAATAGCTGGCTGTCGAATGGGCAAGCAGTTCAAAGCTAAGGCTCGAGCTGAAGCCTATACACGCAGCATTTCACTAGAAGTAAAACGCCAGAGTGTACTTAGAGAGACCACCAAGTGGAAGAGCATGAAGTGCTGTGGCTGAGTCATTGAAAATGGTTTTAGTTTCCATTTTCCTCGGTACTAGGAAACAAGGATTGTGTATGCACACAGATCATCAACATAAAACCCAGGAAAAAAAGCAGACTAGACATCAAATTGTGCTTACCTGTGATAATTCGGGTTGGGAGAGCCCAGGCTGACTCATCTGTGATGGCTGACTCATGGAGATATACCCCTGAGTCAGTGGACCCTGGGAGAAAGGCTGGGACACCACATCTTGGCTCGCTTGACTATTTGGAAGGTTTGATTGACTAGTTCCAGGAATCCCAAAACGATTTTTCTGGCGCCCACCACGACCAGTCTTTCCTTTTGGCGCCCCACGTCCTGGAAAAGTGTTGATTCCAACCAACAGTGAGAAGTCTTAGACATGTAAAGATTGAGAATTAACTGTTTCTATAAAGACTTGATCACTCGCAAGAGGCAATGTTTTAGATGTGCTCAAAAGGCACAACCACCAGCATAGACACGGCAAAGGGACACTCAACTGGAGGCTGCAGCGCTACTGTGTTTGTACTCCATACAACTCAGACGTCATTATCTACTCTCACCAGCACTGCTGCAAGAGTAACAAAACCCATTCTCTGACTTCAAGACCTAAAATGTGGTGGTTTTGTACCATTTCACCCTTGCTCCGTACCTGCGGCTGGTCCATTAGCCTGGCCAAAGTATCCTGGTGGTGGCATTGGTGGCATCACAAGGTTGAAAGGGATAGGAATGTTCATAGCAGTGACGTGGCTGGGGCCAGCACTAATCATCCCGATCTGGTCATGGGTTTGGAAGTACATGTTGGATGGGCGCCCTGGGGAGGGGAGGAAAAGCCACAATGATTTCAGGTATCCCGAATATTTAAAAATAAATTAATATTCCTGCTTTTAGCAGTAACGAGAGGACTTGTGAGCAGGATAAATCAGAACCAGAAATTGAAAGGAGAAGCCTATCACTGCCAAGAACCACCAGTATTTCTAGTTCACTGTTTATTCCACACTTGAAAGTTTCAGAGGCTCACCTAACACACGTTCATCCTTACACAGTTACTTTTCTACAGCACCATTTAAGATTCCTGAAACGCTTACGCACACACACTCCCTTTCCCCTCATTCTTCACTTGCTTTGCAGACATCAGGTTAGACTGTAGGGGCTTCTATATACAAAGAGAAAATCCAGGCACATCATGAATATTTTTAGTTCTTAAGTTCCATATTTTTCTGTAGTGGCTCTTCAAACATTTAAAATTTTGAAGTCTCTAAGATACCATTCCCCAAGGACTGGTAGGGGAAAAAATAAGTAAATCTATAGAGGTGTTAATTTTGATAGCTTCCTTTACCTTGACTGCTCCGGTCATAGACAGATCCTGGAATTATAGCCTCACGTGCATCATACATGGCAGTAGTCATGAAACGGGCACCCTGGAAGCATTACAGGGGTTAGACAAAGCCTTTGCAAAGAAAACTTTGCACTGCAACTTCAGTGTAAGTTATTTTGGGTAAAAACCCAGTTAAACTCCACAGATAATGCATACTTCACAAGTGCTGAGGAAACTAACCAGTTCTCATACATGGAAAACATCCAACTATCATTTCAACTACATCATGATAACAAGGAAAAAAAAAAAGATTCTACAGGCAGCCTATCTCAAGCTGTGAAACACTTGATGAATTTCCAGTCTATTTTGAGGTTCTGTTGATAGTTCTTCCCTTGCTCTATTCCTACCGCCGTCTTTCAGTGATGGCTGACAAGCTTCCCCCCGCCCCCAAATGACTACTTATGTTAAAGGACTAAGCATAAAACTTGCAGGTTGAGGATTGAAGTACAATGCTATTAAGTACACATGCCTAATGAGCTTACCATTTCTACACAAAACAGTTACTTTCTGTTTCATTCACCTCAGAAGTGGACCCCTCAAAATTTTGCAGTAAATAAAGAGCAATAAAAAAGCACCAAAAAGGCTTTTCTACAAGTACTCAACTTAGAAACAGCTGAAACACCAACTTACTTGGGTCACACTGCATTAACCAGGCAACAAAACCAGAAAGTGATGGGTGTGTGAGGCTATGTGGGTGACTGTTTACTCCATCCATTTACAATTGATCCATCAGTCCCCAGTTGCTTCATGCCACAAACACCTGAGAAACAGGAGAGGTCAACTTACTGGGTTGATGGTATTGACAAGCTTCCGGGGCTTGCTGAACTGCATAAGGCTTTCCCGGAGGTTATTCAGTGGTCCCTCCACCAGAACCTTCTGCTCCTTGTAGTAATTCAGCAGGTGATTCCAAAGGGGTTGTTTAGACAGTGCTTTTGGGTTCCCAACAATAATAACTCCATACCTGTACAACAGAAGGCAAACAGAGAAATTAAAATTAAACTTTGACTAAAAATAAGGCCATGTTACATATTAATGTCAGCACAGCCTCGAAGTCAATCTCTTTTGCAGTATATCCAGGCACCTAACAGAAGCCCACGACAGTAGGTGTAGGAGACCCTGATGCAATTGTTTTGTTTACAGCAGATAATTTCTGGAGTATGAGAAAACATTCGAAAGGAAATTGCTGCAGCCAGTTTCTCAATAATCACAAGCTTCCTTCTGCAGGCTTGCCAAACACATCAGTGTACTCAACTAACCACACTGTGTTGGTTTAAAGCTTGCAGAAACCAAGGAAGCCAACCAACATAGTGTTGACTCCACACTACCCTTCTCAGTAATCAAATCCATTTTAAGAGAAGCAAAATGGCAAAAGAATGGTTGCTGGAAGGGATGAAGAGGCGGATGAAGGGAAGAGTTCTGTCCCGCAAACAAAGGGAAACGACATGGTGGCTTCTACAAACTCCTGATGCCAAATGACAATGCTGATTAGGTTGAGATTGCTCTTGTACATTGTAGGGAGTGTGGAAATCATTCAAGGCTCCCTTACACTGGGTGGAGAACGGGCCTGCTACCCACAAAACACAAACCTATTGTTAGTCGGACTGTATTGATGCTTTAGCAAACCAAATTAGGTCTCTAGATTAGATAAAAATCTGCCCAATTTTACTTCACCTTGCTCTTGTAAGAGCTACATTAAGACGCCTGGGGTCATTCAGAAACCCTATTCCTTGGTGTTCATTGGCCCTCACACAAGAAAGGATAATAAAGTCCTTCTCTCGGCCCTGGAAGGCATCCACACTTGCAATTTCCACTTCCTGAAACAGAGGAAAACATGTAAATCATGGAAGCACAGTGCAAAACAGTTACGCTACCAACAGGCATTACAAAATGCATTGGCATTACACTAGCAGTTCCCATCATTTGACAAAAAAAAGTTATTTTTTGTAATGACGAATGATTTGGTAATTCCACTGGTCACTAAATAGTTTCCCTAAAGGAGAACAGGCAGTCTCAGTTTAGGACAATTTACTTTTATGTTCACTGCTTTATGGTTCTCATATTTCCCCAAAACTGGCATTTGCGCTATGAAAAGCATCCCTTTTCTAGGTATGTTGCCAAAAAGACTTCTGACTATTCCAAAACCTCGTAGTAAGACAGCTCCAAATTAGCACTGCTGCTCCCAGCTACAAAGAAACCTGAATCAGAGGGACAGATCATTCCTGGCAGAAGTAAAAGTATTTCCACCAAGTCTTCCTTCAGTGAAAACAGTGACCAAGTTCTCAATATTGCAAAACAGACTATATTAAGTATACAACCGCCTTGTTTGTAGCAACAATTTTTAATGTTTGGTAGAGGAGTTCTGCTGATGGGAGGGCATATTCCCAAGCAAATAAACAGTATGACCATCAGAATTTATGGAGCTTGGTTTCCTGCATGTCTCTTGGCTTGATGCTTTTATCTAAGACACAAGCTGACTGAAGCTTTTCCACAGCTGAAGCACTAATGACCTTTCCTTTTGTGCCTCAATGAGTCCTCAGAGGATGGGCTCACTGAAGCCTTCCTTTCAACAGAGACTTTAACAGGGCTTTCTCCTTCATCTGGCCAACTGCTCCCCTGACAGTTACTGGCATTTGATACCTCCTAAACTCTTCTCCCTGGTTTGTTTTAACCACAATCAACTAAAAACCTCAAAAATTACTAAAGAATAAATACAGACTGACACCTAATAAGCCAGGCTAAAAATGAAAATATTGTGAAGTTTCACAGTATCTAACTTCTCTAGCTTCTCTGCATCCAAGTGTTCTCATTTGTGCAATGACTCCATACCTGGTAGAGCTTTGTATGCAAGGAACCACTGAATTGCATGTACTGCACCAGATAGGATCGTTGACCTTCGTAAGGAGTAATAATGCCAATCTGATCTGGTTTGGCACCAGCTTTCAATAGCTTTGTAGTTATCTTCTCCACATTGGCGGCTTCCGTCCTAGAGAGAGAGATTTATTTATCTAAGGAGAATCAAGGCATTAGGTCTAACTTTTTGCAAGTTAAGGGGTCTAAAAAAACCCTTGAACATGTATGCTGTGCTAGCTTTTTGTCAGAAAGGCCACTTCAAGAAAAAGATCAATTTTACACTGTGTTGCTCAAGCACTCTAATTAATTCGGCTTAAGCTTTGCAGGAACATTCACCACTATCACCTCTTGACTGAGGCCACGCACAGAGATTCTCAGCCAGAGGAACACGGGCAAAAGCCAACACCTCAAAAAAAGGTCTCGGAACGACACAGAAATTTCTCCTTACTATACACCTCCACCTTCTCAGAACTACATGACTACACTTCCTGGAATAGCAAAATTCAGTTTGGCCATCACTCTGAAATGGAAATTCTTAGTAGAGTTAAATGTACACGTGCACTTTGAGCGAGGTCATTAAAAATGTTCCAGCCTGCTTTATCTTAAGTTTTAAATATAGAATGTTTTTAATGCCAATCTCCCTGTCAGCCAACTATTGTGCCGTTTGCTTGTGCACAATTTGGCTTGCCGCATTCAGCAGTCTTGCACATGCTGTTCACGAAACAGACAGAGATTAAAAATATCACAGCAGATATTATTCATAAGTTGGTCTGGTTTCCCTTCCAGGCACATAAACAAATGCATACAACCAAGAGGAGCAAAAGGTTTTAAGCTCGCTCTTTGAAAAACATTGGAAAGTGCAGGAAAAAAGGGATAGAAAAAAGAAAATTACCCATCCCTTTTGCACCCCTGCCAAAAATCAAGACTTAGGCCTCTGCGTCAGGAATTCCGGCTTTGAAATGGGACTTGAGCCACATTTCCTGCTGCAACTGCAGTCAGTTTACCTGATGGCCCAAATTCATCCCACATATTAGGCACTTAACCATACCATGCTCCTTACACTACCAGCGGAGGAGAACACGCACCTCCACAGAACAATTCAAACACACTTAAGATCTGAACTACTCCCACTGGAGACACCTTTTTCTCTTCATTTACTGTAAAGGGAGCCTAAGGCAAATCAACTCCAAAATGAGGCTCAGCCTGCACTATCCTTCATAGCAGCTTTTATTAAAAAAGCACACAAGCAATTTCAATCATAGCTGTTAACAGGAAACAGCATTTTATTAATTTAGGAGTACTGCAGAACATAAGAATCAATAGCACTGAAGTACTGTATCCCAGCACACAATACATTTGAGGTCTGTGGGTTGGCTCCTTTGAAATACAGATACCACCTTCACAGAAACAGAAATTAACTCTTCAAAAACAGAAGCCTTTATTTAGCTGTTATGTCTTTATTCGCACAGCAAGGCACCACAAGTTATGGTGAATGCAGAATACCATGAATTTTGTTGCAGAGATTCTGAAGGACAGAGAAATGCTTAGCTATTTGGTTTGCAGTGGGAACTGTATATTGCACTTTCCCTTGACTTCGTTAACTATGGCTGTCTCCACGGGATGTCGCAGGATTCTTAACAGATTAATTTAACAATCTCCCTTACATTTGAGATACATTGGGACAGAGTATTTTCAGGTAAGTTTACATCTCAGTGTTGAATTTTGTTTACCTGTTCAAGTAAGAGGTGCCTGAGCTGGCAATTTCTTCCTGTCCTTGTGTAACATAGAAAAACATTGGCTTATCTGGCTGTGGCCACTGGAAATCAAAACCTTTTTTCACACGGTCCGCTGAAGAGCACAAAAACAGTAAATAAAAGAAGTTAGCACTGCTTTACTAGCAAGAACACTCATTTTCATATCAAAGCACCTTAAAGACTCAAAACTGTAAGTGCAGTGGCAATTCTCTTTTTAAGTGAATATATTAAAAAAACCTCATCTAGATTAAAGAATTCTTCCTTTGATCCTTAAAGAACAGAAAAGAAAGTAATTTGCAGAAGTACTATTCTTGCTTACCTGCGGTAACACCATTCTGGAGTGAACCCTCATAGAAGATATTGGATGGAAAAGCACTGAGTGCAGGGTGCATGCGATACTGCACTTGCAGGCGAATCGGACGAATCCCCAGCACCACAAGCCTCTCGAAGAGAGACTGAGATAGGCCAGCCTTCGCAGCTTTTTTACACATCACAACAGGACCCAGCTGGCAGTGGTCACCTACAAGAATAAGCTGTGGAAAAGAAAGTTTGTAGAGGTAAGTTTTTATTTCCTGAAACTTGCCCAATAGCTAGAAACAATAGCAATATCCTACTATAAAAATATATTAGGAACTAATCAGTCTGACTTGTAATAAGCTTCAGATCTAATCTAAAGGTTTGTACATCGTTAGTGTCAACTAGCTGCTCAGCTGATCATTTTTGAATAAAATCTTATTTGGTCTCCAGAATGTTCCAACAGGACCAACATGTTCTAGGCAAAGATTGGAAACAAAAATGAAAACAAAGAAATGAAAATGAAAAGAAAAGAAATGAAACAAAGAATGGAAACAAAAAACTAACAGGACTAACACAAAATAAAGTAATTTAGATCTATATTATGGAAGTGTCTTCCAAGGATTTTGTATCCCTACAGGCCTACACTGTGAGTGTTACTGCTTGATGCTACTTCCCCTATTTACAAACTCTGTTTTCTTTAATGAAATCCAATTGTTCCTACCTGTTTTGCTCCCAGGACAACCGGCACCATGCACTCTGGCTCAGTAGCCTGCGTGCTTTCATCAATCAGAATGGAGCGGAACTGCATTTTTGCAAGTCTTGGATCACCAGCTCCCACACACGTGCAACAGATCACATCTGCATTCTGAGATAGAAATGCAACCGAAATTAATCAAGTAGGATATCAATGGACAGTATTTCTACATGAAAGAGTATTCAATACCACGCCAGGAATCTCCCCCAAACGTCAAGTTGTATTCTGATCTCCACCAGCAAATCACAACTAAGCCTCAAGTGGGAGAAGGCAATTATTTAAGCTGTTAGAACCAATGGAACCTCACCATAAGTAATTCACGCTCTGCTGTTCGTTTCAGTGCACGGTAACGTTTCTCATCAGCAGATGACAGTTCTCCAGTTTCATCTTTAAGCTGCTGCAGTTTCTGAAGCTCTGGCATGCTGCAAAAAAAAGGAATTTTGCTTTACATCTTGGTAGGATAACAGTGGAACTCATTTGTAAAACTAAATATGACACTTGTAGAGCTAAGAAAGTTATCACATCAAATACATTTTGTCATCATTATGCAGTTAATCAGTTGTGTCCATCACAACACTTCAAGTTGTTTTTTCATTCCCCTGACCCCCTCAATCATTTCTTACCTATCCATGTTTCTGATCTGGTTATGCAACGCCAAGAAGGATACAGGGGAGTCAATTGCCTCGCGACTTTTAGCACACAGACGAACCACTTTCAGTCCAGTCTGATGGATCTTCTCAGTTAACTGATCAACAGCTATATTACTCGGAGCACAGACTAACACAGGCCTTGAAAAAATAAGCAAGAAGTCTCAATGAGCTGTAAACTTTCTTCCACTAGAGTTGTAATAAAATCATGTGTTATGACATGTCCCCTAAAAATATGCTGAGGAAGAATACTTTCTGAAATAAGCACAAGTCTTCCCAGAAAAATATACTTCTAGAAAACCATTTTAGTTCAATAATACAAATTAATTTTTAAAATCAAATTGATTCTTTGACCATTAATAAAAGTAACCTCACACATAAAGATTTAGAGAGAATAGTTCTTACCCATTGCCCTGTCTAGCCAGGTGATAGACAATTGTGGCTGATGTCACTGTTTTTCCGGTACCCGGAGGACCCTGAATAAGGCTCAGAGGACGCTGCAGGACAGTCTTCACAGCATAAACCTGTAAAATATTTTTTTTATTGCTACTTAGCATTCAATGCGTAGGAAGTTACAAAGTTGTTCAACCTCTATTCATAAATCCTTTATCATATTCTTTGCATGTAGTAAAAAGGAGATGAGGTTACCTGAGAATGGTTGAGATCAGGAAGTCCTTGTGCTGTAAAGCGCTTTGGCAACTGGCATTTAATAATTACATCTTCTACCTCATGACCTAACAGTTTGTGATAGATGTACCCAGACACTGAAGTCTCATCCACAGCAAATGTTTTTAAAGCACTTTGCATTCTGAAATGAGGGAAGGACAAAAAAAAAATCAGTACAACCTCAAATACAACTATCCACAGGTGTCCCACACAAAGGTTAATCATACATTAAGCACAAATTAAAATATACCTTGGGAAAAGAGAACAATGTGCAACACTTACTAACAGAATTAAGAGACAAAAATTAAACACTCAGAGAACACAGATCTTGTTTTTCCCCCGATGCGAATACTACAAAGTATAACAACCAGAAAAATCTGTAGAGAAACACCAGCCTTTGACAGCATCTGCAATAGTAATTTTAGGTGCAAGATTTGAAGAAAGCCTGTACTCAGTATATCTCTTTCAGGAATAATAAAGAAACTCCTATCTTACAAAATGCAATACAGACTTGTCTGAAGCCTACTGACCCCATAGCCCATTTAACAAGCTGAAATTTCAAGGCATTTGAAACGATTCTAAGTTCAGGAATGCCAACTAAAACCAGAGAGCACTTAATGATGGAGCAATGTTCAGGAAGCTGAACTACAAAACAGTTTTTCTTCTTACATTCCAAGTATTACTAAAAATATGGTAAATTTCCCCCCTTTGGTTCACACATTACCTTGATGTATTTGCAACAAACCTTAAGTGTGCCTTCAAAATGAGAAAAACTGACAGTTTGATGGCATTCAGATTAATTCCATTTCTAGTAAAAGTTAGGCCTGTTGCTCTATGAAGCGGATGTCATGTGTTCATAAACTTGAAACATTCAGCATAATCAGATTTCTGATTGCTAGTGTCATGAAACAATGTCTTGTTCAAAAGTTCCCACTGAAGGTAAAGGAAAAAATATACACCAGCTGCACCCACTATCTGCCAAGTTTTGAAGTGCTTTCTCAATACCTGTCAAATGAAGTAGACTTCCATACAAAATCCACTTGGAAGTTATGGGTAACTTCCACAGGTGCTCCAACGCTGCTCCTCAGCTCAATGGCTATCTCATCACCATAATCTGTAGAACCTCGTTAAGTAGTAATCTATAGCAAAAATTTGAATTTTATTTTTCCCAATTTTGACTTTTTTAGCAGACCCCCATGACAAATTAAAATTATCTCAAAATTACTTTTATACACGTTTACTGATTTCTCAGAGAAATTTCAACCTTCAAGTGAGCCTTCCTGAAGGCTCACTAAGTAAAGGATACTATCAGGAACTTTGATAACGTGACCAATTCCTTTCCATAAAGGGGCCAGGTCTCCTTTATACCTCAAGCAGATCTCATCTCCTTGCATAAGACGCATATCTACAAAGGAAGGAAAAAACGCTCTCAGAATATTCACCAATGAACAACTATCCCCAACACAAAAAAAAACTTACAGTCCTATCTTATATCCCAGGCCAGATCACAGTTCTTTAAACACTTATGTTATCCACCAGGCATAAAAAAACAGGCAAAACATACAGTCAAGCTGTCATTACCTGAATCAGTCTTTGGCAAAGTGAAATAAGCAATTCTTTTCTTGTTCAAGCCCAGGTCCCATCTGACCGTGATGTTATCTTGGGTCTAATGGTAAAGAAAAGGCATCTATTATGTTCTTAAAAAGAGCTGTTTGCCAGCTACCACAGTCCTCACTGTCATTACTTCAAAATAGTGGAAACACACAAAACTTACTGTTCCAATGTCACGAAATAGACAAATATTTGTATTTATGCTTATGAACCGAGTTCACACCATCTGCAGAAGGTAATTCTGTTCTACAAAAGAATTACTTAATGAGAAACCAAGTCCTAATCACCATCTGTGTTACTCTCTCCCCCCACCTATAAAACATTCACTGAGTGCTTGCATGACCTCATATAACTCAAGTTTGACTGGAAACTCTAACTGACAAAGATAACTGCAGGTTGTGAGGATAACAACATAAAAGGTGGCCAAGTTGCACAGTTCTACCATAGAATACGGTTCTTGGAAAGATAAACTTTGAACATATAAAAGAGAGAAGCTCCCAGGTGTTTCAAGCTCTTTTTTTTAAAACCTCGGTCTGAGGATTTTTCTTTCCTCTCCCTGCTTTCATACATCACCATTGCTACTGTAATTACCGTGATGTTACAGTACTGTAATAAAGACATTTACTTCACTTGAGCCTTCCTTCTATGCTGTTAACAGTCACCACGTGTTTGATACCAGAGAACTGGTCAGAGCCCCCTCAAAGGCATATTTCAAGTATATTACCTGAGACTCCTTGAGTTTCTTGTCATAGTCTGCCTCAAGCTTGACTAGAGGACCAAATATGTTTTGGTATTGATAAGCATCTTCATATCTAAGCAGGACATGCTGTGGTTCTTCATCAACACCAGGCTTTTCTAAGTCCTCAAGGGTTGCAGATGGATTTTCCTAGAATTTAAAGCACAAATGTTTTGTTTCAATGTTTTAAGTACAAATAAGTGACAAGCTCTCACTGTGCAACAGGACTAATAATACTGTGTTTTGCTACTACAGGAAGTTATATCAAGGTATAACAACCTGTTAAAACTGCACCAACACATGATGTGTCATGCTCATTCACATCCAGTCAGGTTTGTTATGCATTAAAGGATGTACAGAAAAACCTCTCAAAAAGCAGTAACTGAATACCAAACATGGACTAACAGTTCCCTACTCAGCTAGTCATCATGTAAAGCAGAAACAAGTGAAAGACTTGATATGAGGAAGGAAAGTTGTTTTTTCAGATTGCCTGACAGTGCAACTTGAACAGAGCTGGAGAACCTAAGGGTGAAACCTTCCTACTTTGATAAATGATCTCCTGAATCTTTTGATCAATTCCCAGTTGCATTGCTTGTCAAATCTGCAAGATTTAAACCTCATGTGACTTAAGTACGTTCTCTGCCTTACAGAGTTGCTAAAACAGTCTTGTCCCTCCTTCATAAAACCACAAAATTAACACTTGGTAAAAATACAAATGGTATTTGAAAAGCAGCACATACCTTCCAAAGTTCTTCCAGTTTGTTAATCTGTTGAGCTGTGATCTGACGTGCTCTCAACTGTTCCTGTTCAGATGGAATCTTTACCAGCCATGAAAGGAAACAGCGATCCTGGATAAGAGGCTGCCACTGTGAACTGTCCCAATTAATATCCTTTAAACTGCTCTGACTGGCACATGGCTGCCTGCACAACCAAAATATTGAAAAAAATTATTAAATTAGACAAGTGTAAGAACAAGTCTACCGTGTGAAGTGTAAAAATAGGTTTATCATGCCCTTAAAACAACCCAAGTATCCACTTAAAAAGAAAAAACAAAACAACCCTAGCCTGCTGGGCCAATTCATTTTTTAGTTCCTGTATTTGCTATTTCAACACTGGGAAGGCTCGATACCATAAGCTGTATTTCTTGCGTGTTTCTAGAACTGAAAATTTCAGTATCTAAAATATTTAATATGACACTCACCTTTGAAAGTGGTTACAGCCCATTAAGATTATACACACATATATAGCAGAAAACTCTCGGGATTACTTCCCATCTGTTGTTTAAACAAACAGGAGAACTCGTTCTGTAGAAACACACCTTCTACTGTCAAATACATGGTAAGTGACAGCATTTAATAAAAATACATACAATTATAAAATCATGACTTCTGATAGAACCTATCAGAGAACAATTTCCGATTTATTGTCATCTTCAAATGATTCTACAAGCTGACAGAAAAACATACTGTGTAATACAATCAGAACTGATCTGTTACTCTTCCAAATCTGAAAATCCCAGTTTAACAAAGGGGAAAAACACCTTTCTTCCATTAAGTACTGCTTCATTTGGGAGAAATACTTTTCTATACACCTAAGATGTTTGCCCAGCATAACAAAACATGCCTTTATTGCATTATCTAGTTGTATACAATTCATGAAGTCTTTACAATCATTTAAAGGAAAAATGGTGGCAAATCAGAGTATAAAATGTATTTGGTACAAAATGACAGCAAGCCTTGCCCTTTAGAAATAAAGTTATGCAATAAACTTGACACAAACGTGCCAACAAAGGCATTCTCTCACCTGCACAGCAAAACAACCACGGAGTCTGCCTTAGCTGGAATAAAGCCAAGGAGAAACACATTACGACATCCACAGTTATAACATTCCAAGACAGTCTCTCCTAGAGGTCCATCTTTATGGAGAGTCACCTCTTTGCACTTCGCTCTCACAAGATGGTTAACAATGTGGCTGAAACCAGAGAGGACATACATTTATATGAAGTTAATAGGAAAATCAGATTTAGGCCTAACTTAATATATCAGCTCAGTTATTAAAAGACACAAACAAAATCTATTTACACTGTGGCAGACATTGGTAAGATCTCCCTCTTTTCATCAAAGCAAAGATACTGCTAACACGGTTTCAATGGTTTCTCAGTGCATGAATGCTTTAAGGTAGATGAGTGTGAAAGAAGAGAAAATGTGTGAAAAATTCTTTTTATGTTACTGATAATTGAAAGAAGCTTCCTGAAGCTCCACAGGTCAAGAGTATCAGTTCTACTGTGCTTTGCAAGAACACAGGATGGGGGAAGAAGCAGCTAGCTCACTTCACAGAAGTGATTCAAGTTTTGCTGAGATCGAGGTCTAAGTTGGTAACAGCAGAAAAGCTAAAGAGGAGGCTGGAGGCTCACATTTAAGTCACTAGACTTCGATTATCACCAAAATGTAAGTCACAGCCATCATACCACTTTAAAACAAACACTCTCTAAAAGAGATTGTCATTGTTATTTCCATCATTTGACTGTTTACCTGCCAGATGTATTTCCACGCCCGTTACAGAACCACTTTTTGCTGGTGTTACAGTAAACCACACAAGCAGGGTCATGGATACCACAGTAACTGGAATTAAAAATGAAAAAACAGGAAGTGATTGGGTACTCGCTTATAGGAAAATTCAAATACAAGATTTAAACTACCTAGTAGGGTACAAAGATAAGAGGAACTGAAAATTAGGGATCACAAGTGTTGGCAAAAGTATCAAACACGAGCTAAGCTTCTGTTCTGAGTCACGGGCATTTTAACACTTCCCACCATTACCACCCCTCGGGTGGGTGAGCTCTCTGTTCCTCGGTGGAGGTCAAAGGTGTAAGTCTATGCAAGAGCTCACCAGAGGGCACCATTTTCCTACCAGTACAGGGATGTCTCCAAGGAAGTTGCCCTCAAATTCTAGAAATCCTCTAGGCATACACCGTTCACTCACACAAAGTGCTCCTGCCCTCTGGAAAGGGGGCAAAGATTAGGTCTCACCTGCAGGCATGCACAGGAAGATCCTTTGTGTAATAGGTATCTTCTTCATCTTCTTCAAAATTCAACTCTGCCAGAAGCTGGCTGGTTTTAGCCACGTTATCATCCACAGCTCCGTTCTGTAGAATGCCATCAGGTCCATTAACCTGAAATACAAGGTCAGTGCTTAAGTTATACAATCAAAATAGACTCCAAAACAAAGCCAAGGGCAGTAACCCCTACTCCTCAAAGCAAAAACTTGTGTTTAATTTACCAGCATTTTTCTTTCGAGTTTTTGTAAGAGCTGAAACACATACCAGTTATATAATCAATACTTGCTTCATTAGCTCCTGTTTTACAGGATTATTTAAACTCCAACTGATAAGTAGGAAAAAGTTAAGAGAAGGAGGTTGCTTTTCTGCATATTACATTTTTCCATACAGTCTTACACAACACACAAAATTCCATTTAAACAATTCCAGCAGTATCAAACGTTTTTTCATCCTTCATTTTACTCCAGGAATCTACCTGAAAACAGGATCTTTATTGTATAGGAATTTCCCCACCTATTTCTGCTGTTCTCTGTCCAGCAAATCAATGTCCCATCCCTGTTGTGTCCCCCCCCCCCCAAAGATGTCAGAAGTACAACTTCATGACACTTGGGACAACAGAGAGCAGGTAATCAAGAAACCTGTTCTCATATAAGCCTAATTTTAAAAAAAAATTGAAATAGTGCAAGAAATAACAGAAACTGGTTTTCAGCAGAGTGTCTAACTCTCCAGGCAGTATCACTTGTTCAAGATGTACTAACCATATCACATACTGAATCAAACATACTTGCAAAATAAATCAGGTATGACAGTCACTATTGTGCTACTCTAAATTTTAGCTACAATACGACTTCCTTTAAAGAAAATGAGGCCTCTCAAAGTTATCCAAGAAAACTGCAGAAGTCCATCAAAACTAGTAACACAGCTCAAGTTTTCAGAGCAACACACCACTTCAGAGATCAAGTGTGCTAACACAGCACATACAAACCAGGTGTGCACTCTTTCCACTGACAATACACTGACTGCCAGAACACAGACTGCCATGAAGCTCTGCAACATCTGGTGCTGTGTCAGCAACTTTTACACACTAAGTCTTTCTCATGTTAAAAATAACTCCTTTTTGGCAATACTAAGTACAGCGTGTTCACCACTGGGAAGGAGCATCAAGAAGCACGAATGCCACAAATCAGATTTCAGCATGGCTAGCGCAGCCACTGCCCCTTGGGCCTCACAGGTGTTCTGGTTTAATTCCACTGCTGCATCTCTACAGACTAACAGCCATGGGGAGCTTCAGCACCTTAACACAATGCTGTCCAGAACCCCCAAGGTGGCTAGATCCCCACACCCCTCAAAACTCTGTTCACTCAATTTGTTGCTTTGTTTAGCCAAGAGATCACTAAAACCTGAGCAGAGATAAGCATACCATCATCCACGTTAACTTTGAGTGGAAAAAGGTGGGAAAGGGACCACCACAGTGACTGCAATGATTAGCACAATATTAACAAAACATTTGAGATGAGTGCTGTGAGGTAGCTTCCCTATCACAGCAAAATCTGATTATTTTATTTTTAAAATCTGATGTTGTATTAACCCCCCCAATGTTTTTAAAGGTATTGCATTGGACAAGATGAGATTTATTTCTGAAAATTTTAACTAGCTAATAAATGGGAGCATAAGAATCACTCAAGGCCTTTGTGTATCAATACAGTATTTTAATAACTCTTTTGCACTTAGACATTTAATGCAATTTATCTGGTATCTGTAACTTAATTCTCTGACAAGAGATTAAAAAGCTGTCCATAGCGAGAACGCTAAATCGTTATTAAAAGAAATTTGATAAAAATAGTTGCTGTAGCATTTTAAAGCTATAACTCATAAGCAAATCAAAACAAGCTCACTTCTCTGAAAGTCTCATTTAGATTCCACACCACCTCATTTCAGTATTGCACATTAAAATTTAACAGCCAATTGCAAGAGTTAAATTTAAAAATAAGTGTAAGCCACTTCAGATTTGCCCTCAGCAGTAAGGAACTAGACTCAATGACACAAGCTTTGTTTCATTATCTTCAAATGAAATGAGGTGCATTTGCAACACACAATCTAAATGGTATGACTTTTATTGATGTTACCTCCAAGTACTGGCTTTTAATAGAAAGATTCAGCCAAGAGGAACCATCAGCATAGAATGTGCAAAAGCAGCAGAGAGGAAAAAGGAAAAAACCAAAAGAAACTGCAGCAGCATGCAACAACCCATTAGGATAATGAACCCAAATCTGATCAGCTGTGTAATAGCATCTCCACAGATGTTTGAAGATAAATATCCATTTTATATAGATAGCACCATTTTACAAAATATGAAGATAACTTATTAACTGATCACGGAATAGGTGAAATTCCAAAGCCTGAAGTCAACCTGAATTTCTTAGAAGCAGGAATAGCAGGCATTCACAGGTGCATTTCTATCAGTCTATTCCAAAGAGCCATAATATATTATTATACACATCAACTGACAAGTTTAATCAATTTTTTTGGGTGCTCACAAAAAACTGGATTGCTGAACGGTAATAAAATTTTAAAGCTTTTTTTAAGGCAGAAACCCAAGAGCCTACAACAACTGCAAGCTATTTGTACTTCTGCACCAGGTGACTGTGTTAGTTACACCCCGGGGAGCTCCTACCCTTTCAGAGAGTAAGGCAGGCATGATGTCACCTGTTACTATGAAAATCCAGCAGCGAGTACTAGGCCTTGGCAGGCATGCAACAAGGAAGTGACTCAACTATTGTTCTAAAACCGACTGTGATGTTAGCCTATGTGCATATTATTAAAAATCTGGCACCACCAACTGTTGTATAAGGGGCGGGGGGGGGTCTTCTCCATTTTAAAAGTGTTGACTGAAACTTTTGGCACAGCAAGTTTAGCAGCTACAGCAATCTGAACAGAGGTGCTCTGAAGCGATCACCAAGGTACTGGTCCCTCCCTCGCTCCTTTTTTTGGCCTCCAAAATACTGGTTGAGAGACAACAGAAAATGTCCAGGGAATTGAGTTATAGAATTGAGTTACAGAATAGTAAACCAAGCGACGTGATTTATGTAGTGGCTTCTACTGACCATGCAAGAGAGACCCCAAATCAGTCGTAACAGAGTATTACCACCTCAATTTCTCCCGGTGCTTCTGGCTAACACGCGCCACCCACATCAGCAGCCGATCCACATGTGAATGCAGCTATACCCACTTAATGTAGTTCTACTTTAAAGTGGTACGTTTCAAGCCGTAACAAGAAAAATAATTGCAGTTAAGTAGGTATTTTGCTAGAAGAGTACTCTTGTTACAAGACTGCAGTCCAATCAATCGTGGCAACGCACTTCAACTCTGCACAGCAGCCGCAGGACACCCCGTCACGCTGTCCCGATTCAGGTAATTTTCCCCTCACGCTTTAGAAAAAAAATACACACTTTTGGACTCGCATGGATAACCATAACAATAACTATTTGTTGTTTGTAGATTCCTTATGTTAAAGGTATAGACTATTTACTGTACCTTATTACAATCTCTTATGCTGATTTGCTTTCCCTTTCGAAGTAAGGAAAGGGATATTACTGAGAACATCCACCCCCACACCACCTCCAAAGCAGCGTGGAGTAAGCTGTATTTCCAGATGGGGACCTGAGCACCAAGGAGCCAGTCATTTTGCTAAGACAAAAAGTCTTTGTTAGAACTAGAAATTAAATCCAGCCCCCGTAGTCTAGACCAAAAGTCTAATAGCTGACCCAGCCTCCTTCAACCACTCGCTCAAACAGCTTAGCTAACACATTAACACCATGTGCCTTGTCCATCACGGACTCGTTGAGCATGTGACTGCCTCCTAGCATCATAGCTAGGTCTGTGCCTGGAAGAGTGAAAAAAAGGCAGAAATCGGAATTTATCTTAAAATATTTAGAAAAATATATTCCTGTGTTTGATTTTCATTATATGTGAACAATGGAAATATAGTTCTCTGCAGAGAAAACAGTGGACATTGCTTCTGTGCTACTAACCTCTCGCTATCTTTTGTCAATTGGACACTAATCAATTGTAACAACATCCTCTTAAACTATTAGTTAAATATACATTGGGAAAGGAAGCTCTTATAGACTCGCTAAATCAATCACATTTTCTTAAGAAATTAGGTGCTCTGCATTGCTCAACTAATCTTTCTGAACACTAGGATACTAAAAAGATATCAGAATATGAAACAGCAGAGTGAAAGTATATTCCTCCCATGTTTATCAGCTCTAAATAAAAATTATTTATTCAAGTAGCTTTAATTATAATCACAGTGACAACATTTAATTAAGTGAAATGTACATGATGAATTTTCAGGCCTTAGAAGTTATTATTTAGTATGTCCCCTGCCAAAAGACATAACAAGTTTAAATTATTTGTTGAAGGAAGCAAAGTTTTCCCCAGATTCTTTAAAAAACACATGATTTCTGATCTTATCGCTGATGAGACCGTTGAAGCGTACAAGTCTAAACAGATGCTGGGATCTGGGTTTTGCTCTACTTTAGCTCGGGAGGACACTATACTTACTACACTTCTGAGAGTTCTTGTTGCAATAGGTCCATCCCCACCCTCCCCAAAAACTACATTTCTAGAGTCAAACTGAGGATCAGGATGACCACAAGAGTTTGCAGAAACATCATAAACGCACTCTGTTAAAAAAAAAAACGAACAGCAACAAAAAACCACAAAACTTTCCTTCTTGCCAGGACAGATGGTTATAGACATACTAGTACCTGAATGTGTGCTCCAGATTTTTTTTCTTTTTACTTCAAAGGCTTTTCAAACATGTTTAGACAAAAAAAGGACAAATTAATCCTCTCGTCTGCTCTTTTAGCTTATGAGGCTTATTTTGGGGTGGTTTTTCTTCTTCTGGCCACATAGTCTCTACTGTGAGTTCTGGAACGACCACAACCCATTAAAGCTTTAAAAACTAAGATTTTATTAAAGCTGCCTTTTTAATCAATTAATGGATAGTCTGACTGGACACAGACACAATTTTACTACTACTACTTAATAATTCCGATATCTCAATGCTCAAACTGGATGAAGTCTACCAAACCCAAAACTCAAGAGCTATAAGCAAACAGAAAATAAACAAACAGCCCATGGGGTCTCATCTCTAATCCTCTTATAAATGCACTAACCTGGAGCAAGTCACACCACAGTGGCTACACCCAGGCTGCGCACTGAGCACTTTCGAGCACAAGAAAGTAATTCAATTTGTCCTGGGATAAACCCGATACGGCTCGGACAGGATACGATCACCTTCAGTCCTGCACCGCACACCTGTAGACTCTCAGTGCCTGGACATGCTGGCCTGTTTTCAGTTTGCTTACTTCTGTTTCCACAGCTCTAGCATTTACAGACCCCGACACATCAGGTTTTGCAAGTAAAATGGAAAATCAAGCCCGCTCGGGCTATGTTTGGTTCAGGATTAAAAACTCATGTAGAGCATTTAAACTCTAAACTCGTCCTTTAAAACGTGGATAACGTACAAACATTTAATTGTTAATAATGCGACTACACCTAGATGTAATGAAACTTAGCAGAATATTCCATGATCTTTAAATGGAGAAAAGTATGACTTTTTAGAAGAGTTCTTCAGGGTTGCTTTTTTTCTTTACTACAGACAAAGTCAAGGTGTAGCACAGTGACAGCTAGTATCTTCATTTGCAACACTTCTTCACTTGTGACCGTGTAACCCTAGTTCCTTCTTTTCTTTTACTTTTGTGAATTGTTAAATAAATACAATTTAATTGCCATTTATGTACCAACCATCAACAGACTATATTACAAAAAAACACCTGTTTTTAAGCTATGAGGAACCAGACCTCTGAACTTAAATCTCAGGCCATATTGACTGTCACTCCCATACAAACCCAAAACAAACCAGCCTAGCAACCGTGCAGCAAAGGTGGCAAAAAAATAGAATAAATTTAAAGTGTATTTTGCTCTTAGTCTTAGAAAAAAAGAAATTGAAGGAAGTAACGCTGAATTTTCACAGTACTCAACTTCTGATAACCTATTACTACCCAGACTCGTATTTGCTCTGAAAAGAACCTGAGATGACATCCAGAAGCACTTCTGATTTCTAACTTCAACATCGCACCGAAAAGCGACACCCCTGTCACGATGCAGCCACGGAGTCCGCCGGCCTTACCGGCGGACAACCGGCTGCAAGTTTCACCCTCAGCGCGCTCTCCCTGTTCTTCCAGGGCAGAAGCAAAGCGCCCTCCTGCCAGGCCCTCCCTCCGCTGCCGGCCAGGGGCCGTCGGCCTGCGCCGGGCCGCCGTGTGCCGGCAGCGGGCGGTCCCGCTCCGGAGCCGGCAGCCTCCTCTCCACGGGGCAGGCGAGCAGCCACACGCGGCTTCCACTTCCCCGTCCGGCGCTGCCCGGGGGCAGAGCGCCCAACCCCGCAACCCGCCCAGGGCTTCCCCTCGCCGGCCCCACGGCCGGGCCCGCCCGCCCCTTCCGGACACCCCCCCCCCACCGGCGGAGACGCCCTGACCGCCCCCCCCCAGCACACACCCCGCCTCCGGCCGCGGACTCACCTGTGCTTCGATCGGTCCTGGCGGTCCCTGCCCCGCTCCGGGGGGCCCTTGGCCCTGTCCCGGCCCCGCCTGCCCGGGCCCGGGCGGGGTTTGGGTCTGGCTGGGAAGAGTGAAGTCGGTGAACTCGAACTCGGAGCCCTGCGTGTCGGCGCCGAGCAGCTCGGCCTCCTCGGTGTCCAGGAAGGTGAGGGTCTGCGAGCTGGGGCCGTACGCCTCCACGCTCATGGCGGCGGCGGCGAGGAGAAGCGGCGCTTCCCCACTCCCCCCCCCCTCGCCCGAGCCGGCCGGGCCTCACCTCAGGGAGCCCGGGCGCCGCGCTACGCGAGCGGCAGGATCCGCCGCGCGCACCAGGCCGCGCGCGCGAGCCGGCCACCAACGAGCCCGCCGCCGCCCCGCTCGGGCGGTCCCACGCGGCCGGAGCCAACGGCGGAGGGAAGCGGCCGAGGCGGCGGGCGGGCGGGCGCCGCCGTTGAAGCGAGCCCCGAGGCGCTGCGAGCGGAACCGTCCGGCCGCTGCTGCTGCCGCCGCGCGCCAGGCCAGGAGCGGTGACGCGGAGCGCACGGAGGACGACGACGCCAGCACGCCCCGTACGCGTGGGAGGGGTGACGTAGCACGCACACACCTGGGGAGGGCAGGCGAGGGGGCGGAGCTCCGGCGGAAGGCGCGAAGGGGTTCGCGCCGCGCCGCGCCGCGCGGGGGAGGTGCCGCGAGCCACCTGGCGGGCGGGGGGGGGGGTTCGCTGTCAGAGGCGCTCCCCCCACCGACACCCCCTCGCGGGGAGGGGCGGAGCCTGCTTCTGACTGACTGCTCTGCCAACCAATAGGTCCTCGAGATGAGGAGGAAGGGCGGGCTGCGGAGGCGGTGGCGGGCTGAGGTGCGGCTCGGCCCTGAGGTGGCAGCTTGGCTCCTGAGGCGGCCGTTGGCACTTGTGGTGGCGAAGGGCCCTGGGGCGGTTGGAGGGAGGAGAGGGGCTGTGGTGGCTGTCGACCCTTGTGGAGGTGATGGGGGGGTCTGTGGCGGTGGTGGGCTCCGGCGGGCTGGGGGGCTGTGGTGGTGGATGGCCTCTGTGGAGGCTGTGGTGGTGGATGGCCTTTGTGGAGGCTGTGGCCTCGGTGGTGCTGGTGGGAGCCCTGTGGCGGTACCAGGTTCGTGTGAGGGGAGGTGTGGTGGCGGTTGCCCCTGTGGAGACAACGTGGGGCCCTTTATCCCCTTGTGCCTGCTGTCAGCCTGCAGCCTCTGGTTCCGTGGCCTGCCTGCCTCATGTCCCTCTTTGAAACAAGTGTTTAGGGTCTGGGCTAACAGACATAGCCAGGGTAAGGGAGTTACGCAGGGGCTTTAAGTGTTTCGAGACAGACGTGGTAATTAAGAAGGATCTGGTATTATAGTAATACCTGCTCTAGCTGTAATACCTATTATACCTGTAATACCTAATGTAACAGTGTGATAGTCAGAAAGCTGAGCTGCTGTGAGGCGAGGGTAGTGGAGTTGGCCACAGAGATTCTCCGAGGTCAGGGAAGGTGAATGACTGGGTTATGCAGAGACAGTGAGTAGCACATGTTTCTATCCATAAATAAACAGAAAATTTTGTATTTGGGTGCCCTCATTTCAACATCCTTTTATAAACACAAATCAAATCTCTTTTAAGGTAACTTCTGGTGAAAAACATTGATATGAAAGGCTAGATAGTCAGTCCCTCTTCCCTACTAAAGCCTTCAACTATAAGATGCAAATATGTTTCTTCTTTTATAAGTAACTTTAATTTTATTCTTGCTTTTGGTGTAGGATAAAGCCTGGAGCTGAAACAGCATGTACCAGATTTGCAGCTGTTAGGCTGAAAAGATCTAGATGAAGATTGGAAAGCATCCTGGTCCTAGGAATATTGTGCACCAAATACAGGAGGGGAAAGAATGAGTAAAGAGAATACAGGAGTCATCACTTCTGCATACAGACTGTTTGAATTAACCTTTAGCTTTAAGCCTCTAGGAAGAATAGACTGTACCAATAGTTTATCATAAATGTATCCTAATTCAGGATTCAGATTAAAGTAGGTTAAAGCCACTAAAAGCAAAAGGCAGAATCGTAAATTGACTGTTGAATTATGACTGTCACATCGGTTTAACTACAGTTACAGCTACAGTTTAACATGGTGACAACAAGATAAGTCAGTGCATACCCATACAGAAGTTCATCAGTGTTACAAGACAGTTCGAATGTTGAGACTCTTGATTCCTAAAGGTGAAACGCAACTGAATTAAAACCCACCGAGAGTTTGGTTGGAAGGCATCCATGGATGAACTAAACTGGTGCTTTCTTAAAACAAACTGGAAATTAACTGTTTCGTAGTTCAGAGAAAAGCGTAAGTGTGAGAAAATAGGAAATTCTACTTGAGGATGAAAGCGGAATTGAAGAAGAAATTTATAAAATCAGGTAGGCTGCTGAACACTTACTAATAGACAGAACGTACTTGCAACATTTGGCTGGTTTACAGAATCCTCAGAAGTTTTGGAAACCGCTCAAAGTTTTGATGTGCTGCCGGATTTCTTTCCCTGTCCCCTACAGAATACAGAAAATAAGAATGCTTTTAAAGAGAAGTTGTTTGGAAAACTCGCTGAAAATTGCAGGTCCTTAGCTCACTGAGCCATCAGAAGGTAAATTTGGCTTCTGATCTGGAGGCACCAAGGAGCGTTGGCTGCAGTCACAGACAAGGTGGTGCTGCTGTCTGAGGTGCTGAATCTGGAGGGCTGCGAGGAGATCCCCCACCACACGCTACCTTCTGTTCCCCTGTCACACAAGGCAAAAGGAAAACCGGAGTGAGTCAGGTGTGGAAAGCCTGCCGTTCACTTTGATATAGTTTGATGAGGGATCAAACCGGCAATTAGTTGTGGCCATTGGGCTCCTGGTTACTGTGTTGAAAAATGGAGACTGCAAATAGTCTTTGTACCAATATATAGAAGCATGACTTGTGAAGAGGGTACATTTGAATTTCATGATATTATTGCTTAATTGTAGTTCACTGCGTGCTGGAAACTCTGTGGACTACTTTGGTGCTTTTAAAGATAACCGCGGAGGCACATATGCAGGTTACATGACAAAGCTTCTAGACAATATTTTTTTGTGTGTGTAAGCCATGTTTGGTGAAAGTTTTCTCTTTTAAATCTGGGCTAATGCAGAGACATGGCACTCTGACTCATTGGTCTTTACTGTTGTGCATCCAATATGAAATTTAAAAAGGTAACACTTCAGAAAACTGCACACATTCTCTGAAAATGTTGCTGCTTTTCCATTTTTATGCATAGTTAGAAGCTAGAATTTGCAGGACATACTTATCCATAAAGAGCTATCCAAGAGAACAAATGGGAGTGAATTTAATTTCAAAAAAAGATGCTTTCTGCTTGCTTCCATGAGCTAAAAAGTTTAAGGTGATTATCTTGAGCAGGTGATAATAAAAGTTCCTGATGATTGTAAGTGTAAAACTGATGGATACAGCAGTTTATGTGTTGGTAGAAATAACACAGTCCTGACTCAAAATAATTGGCTTTGCCGGAGGAGGACTTTCCTTGAAATTCATTTCAATTCCAAGACACACTAGCACTGGGATTTGATAACATCCTCCACTCAGGACTGCACAAGAGCAGGCTGAAAACAAGCTGTTACAAAAAGGAATGAACTGATTGGTCTCTGCAAACTCCAAGCCATGGAGATAGTGCTAGAAAGTGTCATCATGACGTGAGCGGTTCAGAGCCAATCAAACTGAGCATGAGGAATCTTTGCAAAACTGCTACTTCAAATGACAGGGCTGGATAAAAAAAAAAAAAAAAAAAGTGTATTTTTATCCTGAGATAAAACAATTCAGGTTAGGGGGAAATGAGGATGAAGCAGAGGTCAGATGTTCTTGACAAAGAATGCTTAAGGAATGCTCACACATTACACATGTGATGCCTATATAATAAGTACTGTGGGTAGCAATACATTAATGTATTGTAGAACAATAAATGCAAGCAGTAAATTTATTATGCATATTTAATCACTTTACCTTCTTATCTGCTCTGTCACTTCACATCTGCATTTTAACATCTCTTTATTTCTTCTTTTTTGTTTAATGTTCAGGTAACTCATATTGGTTTTAAAGTTCTTTATTTTCTGTCTCTCTCTGTTTTTCCTCTTGCTGCCTCTTCCCTAAAACAAATCTTCAAATGAAAATTCTGTACAATTTTACCTAGTTTACCTAGCCTGAGTACTAGTAAATGGAAAAGCAAAGAATACCTGTTGTTTTTTTTAAAAATAAAAACCATTCCCCTGTATACTGACAAAATTTCAATAACAGAAATTGTTTTATTTAAAAAAATGCACGGAAAATGCATCAACAAAGCACAAATTTTTGAAGGCTATGAGTTAGCTATTTCATTGCAGATGTTACAATTCTTCCCAGTTACCACAAGAGGGACACAGAAGGAAAGCTAACGCAGCGCTGGGGAAAAAATCAAAAGAACAGCTTGACACAGGATCATCGCAACCTACATTTCCCTTTTGTTTAGGAAGATCTTCTGGGATCACAACATTCCTATAGCTTCCTTCATCCCAAATAATCTTTAAAAAGCTTTATAGACCGTAGAAAATGTGATAATGAGCATTAATAGCTAAAATGGATCTTTTCCCAGAACTTCATAATCTTTCCTCAGCTTTTTCCTATTGGAATGTCTGTAGTAATGTCGGGACAGGGAGTGGTTGGGCTGACTGTATTTTTGTTCCATCTCTAGCTACTGGACCAACAAATACTGCAACATTTTGTAGGCATGTGGAGAAGAAGTTTATGGAGTTGTTTTTGTTTATTTCTATTTAGTTTTCCCAAATTAATGGCTGATGATGCAAATGGCATAAGATCAGAGCTCATATAAATGCCTTCATGAAACAAGAAGACCATAAAATCCCCTTAAGTAAATATTGAAGGGTTTATTGGGCTCTTGTGGAATTAAAAAGCACAGTCCCAATATGCATTAGATTGAAAGTAATGCCGCATGTATGTTTAAGGATATGCAGTCCATTAATCCCTAATGTCAGTAAAGCTTTACTTCCAGCCGTGGTGAGACAGGCATCACTAGTTGGGCATGCTGCTTTATGGGATCTGAACAGTAATACTGAGAGAAAGGGCTCTTCTGAGTAAGATGGAAAAAAATACCTTTTTTTTATTTAATTATAACTTTATGGACTACAGTCTTAACACTTACATTTATATGACAGGTATTTTAACATCGCATTAAAAGATCTCTGTCAAGTGTTATTAGATTGGTCATTTTTAAAAAGCCCTTTAATGCACGGAATGTTTTCACAAGCTAAAAGAATATCAGAAAAGTATTATTGTGTAAATGTGAGAATTTATCTAAGGTGCCAGAAATCTAAGTGCAACAGTAAATGCAACCCAGCTTCGATTTCAGGAGTACGAGTAATGTAGTGTAGAAAATTCACAGAAAGGGGCTATTACTCATTTTCGGGGGAATCTCAACATTTTTATCCTTCAACAAGTTGTGTAATATTTCTGTTTCAACTGATTTACCTGCAGGTTCAATTGTGGCTATAAAAAGTATTCCTGAAGCAAGTCATGGGTAGGGAACTTAAAACTATGAAGGAAAAGGAGCAGAAGATCTTGACATTTCTTCAGTGATCTTGAATGAAGAAGGTACTTAGATATTAAGGTGACGGGTGACATAAAAAGATAATAGTATATGAAAGCCAGTAAATGAAACTAGCTATAAACTCTATGCTATAAACCAGTTTTCTTCCACTGTCTAAGCTAAGTGGATACTAAAAAGCTAATAAACTGTGAAAAGGTAACTTAATATTAAAATACTAATGAAAAATACTGTATTTCAGTATAAAATTTGAAATCCTTCCCTCCAAAAATGTATTAAAATCCTTTGTAACTCCCACTCCTTGAAAATAGCTGAAGTGTGTGTTCATCCTAAACAATGCCACGTTAGCACAGAAACTGAATTCAAGGAACTAATTTAGGGGAAAAATCTTTAAGAACAGAGCTGCTGGCTTTCTGCAGGTTTTTGGTTGCAGAAGTCCTATGTGAAGTGAGCTACTTCTCTTTAACTGGCCACAAAAGTTAAAGACTGCTAGCAAAAAGGCATAGTTTCTAAAATCCAAGAAAAAACTGCTGGAATTGATGGATATATTAAAGAAGATATTTGAGAGTATCTGGTACCTATTAAATCTGTCTTTGGTAGGAGTTCCGGAAGGAGCAGACTTGTTAAAAATATTCAGTTTCTAAAGGGGCATCAACATTTCTTTAAAGGGGACTTCTTCAAAACAGATGTTATTGTATCTGAGCTTAAAAACAAATTTTGAAGCTCTCGATTGACTACAAAGAGTGTACATGTTTCTTTGTTTTAATTTCTGGCAGTTATCCTAGGCAGATGGAGAAGCAGTGAGGTTATTTTGGTATAATGCAAAATCCAGTACTTCACAAAGGGTTTTGATGTGTGTTTGAATCTTGTGGACTGGTGTTCCTCCCCCTGTTTTAGTGGGGAAAATAGAAGCGTGGTGAATTTTCAGGTTATCCCTGGTGTCTCATTTAAGTTTATAAATACTTTGAGTTTTAGCAACATGACTTCTAATGTGGTAACAGCTTGCTTTCTTCTGAAAGCATTACGGCTTTACAGACATGTTTTTAACTTTCGTGGAGGGTAACATGCACAGGGTTAAATATGAGGTTGTTTTTGTAAAGACTATCTTAAGAGAACAAATAATTTGAAAAACAGTATTTTTTGAGTCCCACCCTGTCTTTTTCTTTGCTTTTTGTTTAAGTGAATAACATACTTGCATTCTCTACATATAAAGTAAATCCTTCCAAGTAAATCCTTCTTCCTGCTGTGAGAGAAGTCTGTTAATTTGGCACTTATCTTAAAAATGAAATAATGTAAGCAATCCAATAATTAGGTGTGTTGCCCCTTGGGTTTTGCCCTGGGGTTGTATCTAAACACACATGTAGGAATGTGTGTTTAGCCATATAATGTGGCTACATGACTTATATGAGTGGTTCAGATTCCTGTTGGACTAAACACCTGCATCCAAGATGATTCTTGTCCTGAAATACAAACCATTTAATTTTCTCATCTCCAGCTCTCAAGAATAATCCTCTCTGTTTTTTTTCATGGACATCTCAGTTCCTTTTGACGTGAAATGCTCAGTTCACCAGCTAGGCCTTATCTTCTTGTGGCAAATATTAAAGTTTCAGAAAAATCAATGAGTGTAAGAACTTCCATACTTTCGTAGTAGCAGCTATAGGTAAGGCTAGAAATATTAACAGTTGCTTTTCCTTTATTTCTTGCCTGAAAAAAAAACCCACAACAGATCTAGAATTGAGGGAGACCAAATGTATTAGGTGTCACAGTAGTTTTGCCATCATGGAAGCCCTTCCATTAGAAACCCTGTATTTCTGATGTCTGGGGGTGAGTGCAGGGCAAGAAGAGGTTGGGTGCCTGAACCAGACTGGTTTCAGGATGGAGAAGCTTACTTGAAGTGGAAAGAATGTTTTCTTTGCAGAATGCTGTGGATTTGAGGAGGAACCAAGCCAGTACTGAACACAGGTCATGAATGGTTACAGTGTAGCTTTGTAATGCCTTCCCAGAAGTGATGAGTTCCTTGGAAACGTACCCAGGCCAGTGGTGGAATTTCATCAAACAGCATATGAAAAGATCAAGAGGACAGTGGGGTCCCAGATTTTAATGGTACTCCTGAGAGTGAACGTTTCAGTTGATTATACCACCTGCTTCCTAAACGCAGCGGGCTTGAAATACAGTGGATTTGCCCCTACTTGCTTGAAGCAAGGTTTCCCACTATCAGATTGATGTTAAGGAGTGTTTCGTGTAGTTCCTGTGCTAAGGGTTATTGGTTTTCCCTTCCTCAGTACGGTTTCACAGCCTGCTCCTCAGCTGCTAAGCCAGGGCAGAGGTGGAGCGATTCTCTCACCCCAACCTGGCAGTGCTGCTTGCTGGGACTTCCTCAGACTGGACGATTTAAGATGCACTGACCTGCCTTGGGAGCAGCAGCACCCTGATGGCAACACCTCGGGACTTTCTCTGGACCTGATCCAACCTGCCTGCTACCAGGCTTTCCACAGCACTTCCAAATTAACTGCCCAGCTAGCCTTTGTTTTTGGCTTTTCCATGTGCTATGTGCGGAGGCAGCGTTCCCACTGTGGAAGGCCGCCAGTGTGACAGTGAGAAAATAAATGGAAAGGTGCTGGAAGAGCTATGAAAAGACAGAGAGATAAGGAGTCCTTCCATGCTGTTCCCTCCAGTGTCATGCAGATCAGCAATTATCAAATGGTGCCATTTGAGATTCACGTTGCAGAAGCTGCTACAGGTGCTATAATGAAAGTGGAGTCTGCGTGAATTCCTGGACCCTGAGCAGGGCCCGTGGAAACACTACGAATCCATCATGGAGTCTGGAAACTGTGATCTGGGGCTGTTTCTACTAAAAAGGTAATTACTGGGCTTGATTTATGATCAAACAGAAGTTTTCAAATGGCTTCTCAATTCTGGTCCAGAAATCCATGAGCCTTATGTCATATGGAGGAAACCCAGAACACAGAAAATTTTTTATGTAGTTGTTAGCAAATGTTATTAAGAAAATGAAATGTTGTTGAACTAGATCCCACGGCCTTTATTTCAGTTATAGTATGAAGACAGAGCAAAGGTGCTATGGGAAGCTTTCTGGCAAGTAAATGGCATTCCAGTCTCAGACAAGATACTAACATATTAGGCCACCTTCCTGGCAGCGGATTAGTATATGACTTTGCTGGAAGAGATGATTGCAAAAAGGTTATGAAGAAGGTCTGGAGAGCAATAATTCTAAATAGCGCTTTAGTAATGATGTCATTTAAACAAAAAAGTAATGTTAAACATTGGGCAATGAAACTCCTTTGGATCAAGAGCAACACAGGGCCACTAGCCAAGATGCAGAAGAACTTCTACAGCAGGAGAGGTTGCACGGTGTAATAAAGACCTTGTGGAAACTCCAAAGCATGCAAGGTCACGATGGAAAAGCCATATTAGAATAACCCTGAGGAGCGGCAGGATAAATAACCCAATATTTTCTGTGAGCGTGAGGGCTTACTAGGAAATGGAGGGGAGGAAGGTGTTATAACTCTAGACAAATAGTGTATTCACTCATGATCAGTCCATGTGTCTTGAAGTCAGAAGCCAAAACCTTGGGCTAACTGGAGCACTGGAACAGCCTGAATGATTGCTGTGATCCCAGACTGATCTTGAACTGCTCTCGGGGCTCAAAACAAATCCAGTTACAACCTGCATCCACCTCCTTTACTGAGGAAGCAGAAAGGCTGAAACTAAACAAGGGATATTACTCTTGTGGACTTGACTTGATGAACATCAGGAAACATCAAAAATATAATTTAAAAACTGTATTGTTACAGGTTTTTTCTTTATAGGATGACCCATTATGGTGCTGTAAGTGGTCTGAATTGATGGATCACTCTCAGGCTAGGGTATAGAGATTAGCCCTTTACTAACAAGTTTTAAACAAATTCCCAGTGAATTCAGCTATGAATAGCTGAAGGCCTGGTCAGCTTTGTAGGAGGCTGCACATGCCTTGCTCCTTTTTTTCCTTTTTATACCATTTGTTCCAGATTCCGCTAGAGGCCACCACAAACCTCATCTGAAAAAAAAAAAAAAGAAAGAAAAAGGAGGGGGCATCTGCAGTATTAAATGGCAAAAGCTCCTGTTTTATAGGGAGATTTAGAAGTGGAACTTGGATCTCCCTAGGAACAACATCTCTTCCCGCTGTGTTAGAAGTAACTCCCAGATGTGACTTGAAGCCAGCAAATGATCTCAGGCTGTGAGATCAGATTTTGCTGAGTATACAGGGTTAGACATGTTCATTACTCTTTCCAGAAGATCTCCTATCCAAACCATGCATTGGTATTTGATTTCCTTGGGAAATATTGGCCTTCACAGTAGCCTTTACTGCATTTGTGTATAGAGACTCAAAGTTTCAACATTGTCTCCGCCTTGCCAGTAGAAAGTTGCTTTTGTCATTGCTATTTATTCACCTGAGGCGTGGGGTTCCTGGAATTGTGTGCGCTTTCCTGGAAGAAGTGTTGAAGGGTGTAATGGCTTGTGCAGAAAGCATTCAAAGACTGAAAAGATGTCAAGGAGAGACAAGGCAGCTGGAGTTTAGGGAGAGCTCTTGGATTCCACTCTTATGATAGGTATTTCACTGGCCATCATTGTCTCAGGAACTCAATGTCGCTTACACCCAAAGTGTTTTGGCTTGAATAAAGGTTAATGGAAGAAACTGACTGCTGTGCTAGCCAAAAGCAATTGGCCTTTATTGAAGGAAGCATTGCAAAAATACAGAGGATCAAACTTCTAGCTTCCATGTGGAATGAAAATTAGAGTAATTCTGTGACCGTCGCAATTAGGCTAAATATGTATCCTTGCAACCTTTGGATGGGAAGGGCAGTTTAGATGGAACAAGGACGTACTCTGAATCTTTACACAGACTGTGATACTGAAAAATATTGTGAAAAAGATTAGATTTGCTTTTGTGGCTGTTTTTCAGCTTTGGGTGGGGTCAGGAGAAGGAATTGCCAGAAATCTCCAGAGCCAGTTCATTCCTGTGAGATTTCTGGTCTGATATTTTCTTGAAAACTCAAGAGGTTTGGATTAGTCTCCAGAATCCATCTTTCTGGAGAGCTTCCCACCACTTGTGAGCCTGTGTACATGCCATTTTTCCATTTCTCCAGGGGTGAAAAAAAAACCAACCCATAGCCTGGATGATGTTGAATTTTCCCCTGAGTTTATAACTGATGTACAAAGAAGCACAATTTTTGGATAAAGCCAGTAATCTGTAATGTCTCAAAGCTTATGAAAATAAAATGTGCATGTGAAAAGAGATGGATGATAAGATCAGCTGACTATGTGCGCCAGGCAAAGCATGCATTTAGTAGCCAGTGGCTTCTTTGCTTCCACAATCCGTGATGTGAGTGAAACAAGCAGTTTCACAAGTGCAACTGTTTAGTTTAAGGCTAATAGGCCTCTTGAATTGATTATTTTGACTTGCACCTGTTAATAACTTTGCAGTAGTCTGGACCAGGTGGCACAGATGTTCCCTTCAGCTTTGCGAAAACTGCAACTTGAATAACATTTTTGAGTCGTATTGGTGTGCTTTTAGGCCTGAGTGGGGAGATACTTCTGCATGAGAATAGCTGAGTATTTGACGTTGTTATCTAACCAAATGTGAATGAGGGCTCAGCTGCCTGACTCTGTGCTATAATTTCTGTTTGAAAATTCATCTTCGTATTGTATGAGATCTCTCTTTTGAGAGAGACGAAGTGCTCCTGCTTCTGAGGACGATACCTGTCCTTCCCCACCCCCAGAGCGTGGGCCCTGTGAACATCTTTGTCTATTCATTCCTATGACAGCCGCAATTATCTTTGACAGAAAGCCTATGGAACGCCTCAGGCAAACACTGGAAGGGGGACAGCCTTGCGTTATAATGGGGTCTATCTAGAAGATACCAGGTTTGTCATTCTCTGCTCATCCTTGAGAAGCTGGCATCCTTTTGTGGTCAAGTGTTTGGGAACAATTAAAGAAGGCATAAAAGACAGCTTCCAGGAAGAAGATTCATTCCTGTTTGCTCGCAATCTAACAAAAGCTACTGATCAGTTGAAGTGGGGTATAAGCAAAAAAGATTGAGACAATGTTCTGCTCTACCACCATCATAAGAGGAAGAATGATTTTTGTGGAATACTAAGCCTCTGCTATAATAATAAACCCATGTTCTTTTTTCATATTCAAGATTCTCATTTTACATATGGATAATGAGACCACTTTAGAGAACAGCCTTGACAATCTGCTGGTGCTTCCTATATCCCTGTATTCTTTGTGCCGTCCATGAATCTCCTAGTCATCCTGATTCCACGGCAATTGAAGAAAGCACCTACACTAGAAGAATTGTTAGTCATAAAGGCTTTTTTCCCCATTTCCCTTGTGTAAGAAAAAGTCATATTTCTGCACGCAAGTGTTAAACTACTCATATTAAAACTGAACTTAAGTGTGTAGCCTCTTCCTGAGTCGAGACAAAGAGTATTTAATTTAGTGATCAACTTCTTTTCCCCCTTTCTCTGTCCCATCCAGTGTTTTGAAGAGTTGAGTTTGGAGAAAGCAATGGTCGGGCTTCTGACCTAATGCTTTCAGCATCCCTATAGCCAGTGAAGATGTGAGGGGGGATTAATACAGAGTGATCTATCCTTTCTTCCTCTTCGTACTAGCTAACTCTAATTTTCAACAGTGAAAAGGTTTATGTCTCCTGCAAACAGCTGATTGCAAAATGTTTTTTACGGAGTACCTCAACAGTGGTCTTTTGATCACTGGTGTCCTGAAAAGACCTGATTGCTTGGTGCTGGTTTTGCTTGTTTCCAGCTGTTAAATCACACTAGATATCTTCCTTCTGGTTTTTGGTGTGGTTTCTTTTTTTTTTTAAATGTAAGCAGTAGAGCTAATTGCTATGGAGAGGTTATGTGAAAAAGAGCAAATGGGAAGGAAAAAAATGGCCTCTGTTGCAGTCAGTAGGAGAGGAAGTGTTAAGAGAACGATCATTAATCTTGAATCAACACTTATTAAAAAGCTACAGCTTTTTGCTGCATGTATCCAGGAGACCTGAACAGGTTTGCTTAATATAACTTCTGGCATGGAAAATTTCTTGATGTTCCCTTGAGATGTCCACAAAAAGGACAGCTTTGTAGTCTGTCTGAACACAGTTATTAGAACTACTGGTCCAGCTTGTTGGGAAAGGTAACTTACCACTTCATACTTCTGAGGCAGAATAAACTGTGAAGTTCAAATTTTCTCTGTGGGTCTTTGGGATGTGACCATAGAAAGCGCAGTTCTGTCTCCTGTGAATGGATGCTAACCGTTCCTTGGCTCTCTCTATAAAAAGCAAGGTTTTCTCTGGAGTCCCAAGCCAAATGTTTCCCTTCTTTTCTGCTGTTCTGCACTCTGTTACGTATTTGGCTGTGCTCTCTGTCCCAAAGGTGTCTGTGTTCTGGTGGTATTAGGTATGAATAGATTGTCAAGTTCCTTGGGATCTTCCTTGCTGAAAGGCACGATGGAAACTTGATCTTTTTTTGAAGCTGCATGGCAAAAGGCTAATGGCATGTGCCAACTTGTGGGTAGCAGGCAGTACTCTGAGGACAGCAAATACTCATCTATGTAATAGTTGTACATCTGATACAGAAATAGTATTATTCATACACAGTATGTGCATTTATGTATAGCTACCGAATCACGTGCAGACAGCTCCAGCAACATATCAGAGTAGATTTCCATGGTCCCTCAGGTTCAGTATTCTGCCTATGAAGGGGTCAATGCCAGATGTTCCTTTTGAGTTAATAAGTTTTGGTACATAATCAAAACCAAGTCAATGCTCCCTAAGAGAGGTCCCTAGACTATTAAAAAGTGTACGTGCTGTCTGCCCACCTACATGTGTGATCTCAGAGCATTGAGCACTTCCAGTCCCTTCTGTAATGAGACAATTCCTGTTTACACTCTTGCTGAAGACCCCTAGATTACACAATAAGAAGGTTTGACCACGGAGCTGAATTATATACATCATTTAGGGGAAAAGAAAAACCAGTCTGCTTAGAAGAGCTTTTGTTTTTCAGGTTTGCCATCCCTAAGAGTTTTGGGAAGTGACTTAGTGCACACTGAGCAACGAGTGAAAGCAATCAGTAAAACTGTGTTATTGTCATTATGACTCTGGGAGGTGTCTTTTAGCAGCAAAAACCAAAAAGGGAGACCATGGCCAAAGCAGTTTTACTGAAAAAAAGTGCATACTCTAAGCATTAATGATACTCCCAACAATAATTCCCAGCAAGACGTGATGGCTTAACCATCACATCAGTTTGCATCTCTCTTGGTCAAAACAGCCTTCAGTCTTCTCTTTTTTTCCAGTACAATTCAGTTAATTATTCCCAGTTCCTTCAACGAGTCTGAGCTCCTGCTGGCTCCTGGAGCAATAGTAGCTCATTGTTGCAAATGAGCTTAATCCAATGTTAGAAGTCTTTATTGTCCCTAATAGAAAATGGCATGAATAGTAAAGGAAAAAATGTGAGATGTTTCCTGTAAGGTTTTAACAACCCTCCAGGGTGTATGATTACGACATATGCTGGGGAATAGTTTTGAGCAGGGTGGCGGTGGGGAGCGGGAGCTCTGGCAGCATTTTACACCCCCATCTGTAAGCCTCGTTACAGCAAGCTGCTTGAGAGGAAGGGAAGAATGGGAGACAGCTCTTCTTGATCTGCACATGCCACTGCTTTTCAGCCCCTTGGGCTTCTGATTTGTCATGGTTTGTCTTTGGGAGGCCTAAATGAGAGGTAAGGCAAAACTGAATGAGGGTCGATGATAGGAAATTTGTGGGCCCTTTGCTTGGCTTCCTGCCCTCAGTTTTGTAAAAAGCATTTTAGTGCCAGGTGTCTTAGTTCTCTTCAGACAGGATTATGTTGACACACTGTCTCAGGCATTTTGGAAGGGGTGGGATTATCAGTGTGGGACCCAGGAGTGCGGAACATTTGACAGTGCTGCAACCTTTCTAGAGACAGCAAATTAGATTATCAAAACTCAGCAAGCCACTGGGAAGTTCTGGACCATATTTTAAATGAAGAACAACATTCAGGGTGATCTTGTAGCCCTGTCTCTGGATAGACCTTGGACCTATATTGTGGCTTTGTCACCAGTCCTGTCACTGGCCTCGTCTCCTGCTGTTCCTGAGTAGACTCCCTGGATGCAGCTACTGGTAACCAAGTAATCTAGTAACCTAGACTACCTGAACAGTCTAGGTTAGCCTCAATCATGCTTCCTGCTGCTCTCTGGGCATTGCAAGTTCAGTATCGCATCTGTGATGAAACTGAACTGTGGTGTTCTTACTGCGCACTCAGACACTTTTTATTTGTTGCAGGGTTATAGTTGTTCGATACTTTCTTCTCTTGTAAAAGTACAGCTTTTCTTGCTGATGCTCCTCAGAGTTCCTACGTCATCGTGTGTCATTCTCTCAGCCAATGCGGGCAGAATATGTCACTTCCAGGAAGATCAGCCACTTAACAGTGGTGGTAAGGCTGCCCAGACAGTATGTATTATCACTTATTTTAGATGACTGTGCATGTGCTTTTTTCTTCTTAGTATCTTTCCCTGCCAATGTTTGTGAATGAAGATTCTCCTTCCTCAGAGAAGAAAGACGGTTTTTTATTTCAGTGCTGGCATGAGCTTTGGGCTTCCAGGTTCAATTTACTTGCATGGTGTGACCTAGCGCAAGCTGCTTAGCTTCTGAGTGATTCCGTTCCATGTCCGTAGAGCAGGATTCTTTCTTCCTCAAAAGAGAAATGTGGCAATAAAATGTCAGGCCATTTAGCTCTCTCATGGTTGCTAGAAATTGGTTATCTTGTTGGGAGTCTCATTAGAGAGATCAAGAAACAAAAAACCTTGTGGGACTCTTACTGGTAGCTTCCTAGGTCAGGTCCAGAGGCACAGGGAATCTGTCTTGATGACACACTTAAAAACTTTCAGTCTAGCACCTTTCTTTTCCCCCTACCCCAGCATTCACTGAATTATTAAAAAAAAAAAAGAAAAAAGAAAAAGGCGGTAAAGGCTGCAATTTGTTGATATGCGTTTGATGGCTTACAAATGTCTCCTGCTTATTAAAAGTGCATTTGTTGTGTTGGCTATTCAACAGCAAAAATACTGGAAAACCCCTACTCAGGTCATACGGGTTCTGGTTACTATTTTTGGTTGGGGGTTAGGCGCTGAGGATAAAACAAAGAGTTTGAATGTGTTCTCGGCTCATTGGTCTCTTTAGTGTGGGATTCCTCTCTCAGACATTGGAAGGCATCTCTGCGCCTTTTTTCAGAAACCATTTTGCAGCTATTTGTATACACCAACATTACAGTGTTTGTGTTTTGTAGCATTCTAAAACTCTAAGAAAATGTTTGAGGTCAAAACTGATGTTCCCTTGAAAGTCAGCCTTTCATACACAGAAAGTATAAAAGTCATCAAATTTCTAATAGTGTTGGAGGAATAAATGTGAAAGTGGACCCTTCTGGAACTCTAATCTTACTTCAAGGAAGGCCCCACTTTCTGTGGTGCGAAGCAGTAGCTTCCTTCCCGGAGACGCCCCTGTCACAATGTGCCAGTTGCTGTGACGCTGTGGTTGTGGCCCAACGTTATGTCATTCTGCCTACTGCCACAGCGAGTTGTGTGACTTTTTTTTTTTTTAGCTCCTGTAAATGGCTTTACTGACATAAGTCAGATCCCATTAGTAGGGTAGAAAACAAGAAGAATGAATGATAAAGTTAAAAGTGCACAATGGAGCCATGTCCATTTATTATATTTTGCAGGCTTGATTCTCTGTCATTGCAGTTTGCCATTGATTAAATGAAAAAACCATTAAAAGTACTTATAAAACGTCTTCAGTGACCTTCAGTGCCTTGCTTTCCTAAGGAATTCAAAGTTAGAGACATAAACCAGACTGCAGCAAGCTGTAACTCTTCAAACATTTAACAAACCACAACCTATAATGGATTATTCCATCTTGCAATGAATGAGGCATACAGGGAGGGGATGGGGATGTTCTTCCCTACTGACTGATGGATTTTATGTATAATATTTGCATCACTTTAGGTGTTTATGTCAAATAATGAATCTGTCTCCCATAAAGCATTAGTGCTATTCTTTACATTATTTATTTAATACCTAAACTTTGTTACCTCAGGACTGCAAATAGCTTGAAGTACAGATCATTTAGGAATCCTGTTTGTTGAGATTGTGTTTTAGCAACAGATGAAATAAGTAGTTGTACATCATCAAGCTGGAAAATCATGCTTTGCAAACTTTTGAAAGTAGGTTCTTGTTTTGTCTGGAAGGACACAGTAGAAAGGTAGGACAAGACTGAAGATTCTGCTGGCAGCTGGGCCTCAAACTTCAGTGTCCAGTCCTTTTCACAGTGTCTATCTTTGGAATTTCCAAATGTTAGACACTAGCATTCAAAATAAGTACAAACTGAAAAAAACTGCTGTGAAATTCCGATGTATTGGGCTTCTTACTGATCTACTCATGAGTGAAATGTGTTGGGTTGGTTCAGCTTCAGTTGTAATCTAGCAGTTCACCACAATAGATAGTGTATCTTCTGAGTCATAGATAGTTTATGTATTGTGACAATTAACAAAAATCATGACTGAATAAGATTTAGTTCAGACTTCAAGACTTTTATTTCTCTTAGAACTGACTGACTGTCAACAGTCTGCAATGACTACCATAATTTTTCATTTCCACCTTTCTATGTGGGTTGTATAAAACTTGGAAGCTGCATACATTACCAGACTCTTTTATGAAAGTATAGAATCGAAATGCAGGTTTTCAAATATATAGTGCTAGTTCAAAGAAGGGCCTAATCTGCTCTTTGAGTCCATGGTGAATAAGAAAAGAAGCAATGGGCTTAAATAGCATCCCTCGGAAACATTTTCTAACAGTGGGAATATAAAGCATTGGAAGGCTGCCTCGGGTCGCTGTGGAGTCTCCATCGCTGGAAGCATTTAAGACCAGGGCAGAGAAGGCTTTGTGAAGAGTGCCACAGGTACTATTGATCCTCTATTGGGAGGAAATGGAGGAGATGTTTTTTGCAATCCTTACTGGTCATCTTTTATATAATTCAGTTTCTTACGACCATAAATATATAAGAAACATTGTAAAACACTTAGCATACCATTTCAGAGGGTGTAGGTGTTTTTCACTTATTTTTAGAACTTGACCTTACAAGACTGAAAAATAACTTTTTCCTTCTGACTTTTGTCCTTCACTTGGCAAAGATTAGTTAAAAACACAGAAATGGAAAATATTTAAACTTTAAACTAGTATGAGCTTTTCTTTTTGTTGTTTGTTTGTGTGCTGGTTTCACTTGTGATGTCAACTCCAGGCAGGGAAAAAGGTGTAACTAACCTGGCACTGCACAGAGTGCGAAAACACTTTTACACTGAAGCCCAAATAAACACTATCTGCTGTTCACTTTTTTTTTTTTTAAATCAGTAATGCTTAAAAAATGATATTGACAAATCTGGAAGATGTTTCCCCATCAGATAATAACAAGTTCAGATATATCAGCTACTTTTGAATTTGTCCTTTTAAACAGACACAGGCACCCAGAAATAACCAAGCCATGACCAAACACTTTCTGATCTGCTACTGTGTGTTTAAGCTGTGTTACAGTGGTGATTTACAGGGATTTCTAACCCTCAGATCTGAATATAGAAAGGTATAAAATGAGTCCAAGGAAAATAAAGGTAGGAATGACCTCACCCTGTGGAGACACCATGTCTTGCTCAATTCAAGCAAGCTCTGTAGAAACTAGCCTCATTTTAATTTGTACAGTTATTTTGCTACCATCAATGAATAGAAATGATCCCAGAAACTGTTGCAGAGTAAAGAGAAATGGCCTCGGGCTTCTAGAAGAATGTAAAGACATATTGATCACTGCCTTAATATGCAGAAGACTTATTTGTTCAAATATTGAAAATTGGTGTAATGCAGATTAAATATGTTTTGGTTCATTTCATTTAGAATAAGTGAGCAGAAATAAATAAGCACTGTTCTGTCACTATACTGTCCTACACTAATTGTTGCTGAGGGAAATGAATGTCATTTCTCATCAGTGAACATTCCTAACTTTACTGAGTTTGAGAACTTGCATCTTCTAACTACAGGTTTTCCTCTTGTGCTGTTAACACCTCGGCTAACTGCAAAGTTACTTACAAGTAACATGTGCTCCGTGTGAGCCAGTTCAGTATACTCTCCAGCCTGCACTAATAAATTCATTATTAGTGACTCTCTTGCAGTGGAGAACAGAGACGGTGATGTACTTGCAGATCGTCCACTTTGCAGATTGTCCACATTACCGAAGTTCTCTTTTTCTCTTCCCTGTGAAGAGATCCAGGTTCGCTGTTGGTAGCCCTGAATGTTTTAAATACTTTGGTGACTTGCAACTTGTCTGTACAAGGTATTCTTCAGAAGAGAGGGTTTCACTCTTTTCCTTTGGTCCTTTGCAGTGACTCCAGGAGCTTGGGAGATTTCTTCTTTTTAACGCCAATTATTTGAGTTTCTTCAGTCCATAGTCAAAACAAGGAAATTTATCTAGCTTCTCTATAATATGGTTTTGATGGGTTAATTTGGATGTTAAACAATAGGCATATGAGAAAATATAGTGAATTTTACATATACCGTGATCACCAGTTTATAGTATTATAAAAGGGCATGTGATTCTGGGCAGCTGAAAATGTCCAGAAAAATGCTGAACTCTGCACAGAGGAAGCTGGACTCTTCTTGATAGTCTTTGACAGCTCTTCCTGGATACAAATACCGCTCCCTTGCTGGCTGGGGGTCACATTGTTTTACAAGCCAATTTCACATGGTCTCAAACATGGTTGTTTCTAGTCAGCCGACTATCTCTTCTCAAAAACTGGGGGGGTTTTGGCCCCTGAAAACTTAGAAACACAGAAGTATCCAGTTAGATGGATACTGGACTTTCAAGCAACTTTTTTATTAGGTGTCTGACTTTACAGGGGTTTTTTAATGTGGGTTTGTTAGGTTTTGTGTCCTGATAGTAATACTTTACTTAGATAGCAGAAAACATCATTACTGCTCATACATATTTTACTTGCCTTGTATTGAATGGTTCCTTTTTTCTTTACATTTCTTTTTTGTAGAACTAGGGGTTTGATCATCTCCTCATTCTATATGGACATATGTTTCTCCATACAAAGCAAATCTGATGTCAGTTGTTTCCGAGGTGACCTCATAAGTGACCCTTGTCCTTTCTTCATTCCATGTGAGTTACATCTCTTTCTTTCTGGAGTTTTATGACTTCTCCCCACTTGAAAAAAACAGATTTTTTTCTGAATAGTTGGCAAGAACCTTCCTTTATTAATGACCTATCAGGTTTCTGTTGAATTAATGTGCTTTCCTTTAAAACTCTCCACTACCATAACAGGTACTAATGGGCTTCCTTGCTTGCCATCTAGCTGGGTCCTGGACTGAGCAGTCTGCGAAGTCTAAACGTCTCTCTTGCTTCTTGCCAACAGCACCTTCAAGCATAAACTGGATGGACATCAACTATCACTGTTTCAGGTGAAAGACTTGGTCTCTGTGGGATGGGTGACAGGGCATTTTTCATTCACTCCCCAATTGTTGCTATAAAATAGAAATTGTAAATAATTTCCCAGAACATCACTGGAAAAAACAGTGCATTTTGTCTTCAATAATCAGCTGCCATGGTTTTGATTTGTTCAGAAGGACCCAGAAATGCTAAAACCTGGGAAACTCAGTTGTTTTGCTTACCACAAGTATCAAACCCTCAAAGCTGATTTACCTGTGGGTTGACAGCAAACAGTCACTTACTATGTGTAACGTGGGATGGCATGTGTGCCAGACAAGCAGAATCATACAAATGCCACCTAGGTAACACAGGCAGATTAACTTTATTTTTCAGTATAAATTTGCTTGGTGCAGGAAAATGTAAAATCTGTCTGCTGCAGCACTCCTATAATATAAAACTAATAATATTTATTTGCTTGCTTTAGCGAACATGCATGCTCACTAGTGCCTGCAAGACTGCACCCAGTTACCTTTGAGACTTGTGCACAGCCACAGGGATGGGAAGTTTTTTCTGAAGATGGGAGGTCTGAGGTCAAAATGAGAAAAAAATCTTTATGTAAATATCCAAGGATCCTGCTGCTGTAACACTTTAAAGACTGAGCTACTGTTTCCTGGGGCTTTCCTGTCTGTATCCCCAAGGGTGTTGTATGATCAACATACTGACAGATTTCACAATCAAACAGTGAGAGTGTATGATCAAGAATTTCACTGGTCTTCAGACCAGCCTATTTTACAGGTCACAGTTTAACTTGCAATTTCCTTGATGTAGTAGCTTTAAGATTTTCTTTGGGCAGATTTTCTTTGGCTGCTCTAGATAGATTTCTCAATCCGCTCTGTGTCTTCTGATGGAAAGTGCTGGATTGAGACTGACTGATGGAAAATGCTGGATTGAGACTCATTCCTTCACAGACAAGAAACAGCAAAGTCTATCTTCTTTTCATGCCGTCACTTCTGTACTGCATTCTTCCTTCAGACAAGCCTGGGTGGGGGGTAATAAGAACATCACCCTCTAAGGGCTAGTACATTTGCCTGATCCCTCTCCAAAATAGGATGTGATAGCTCCTCTTTGGAGTTGGAAGACAATTCAATAATGCTACCCCAAGTGTGAGTGGTGAAACTGCCTTTTGGGAGTTTAAAGAACCTTTTCTGAAACTCTAGTGAAGTCCAGATGTCTCATAGCTTTTGTGATCTTGTGAGCTGTTTTAGAAGGAAAATCTGTGAGGGATAGGGCTATGAATCATCAGTCTATCCTGTGTCCATGAAGAAGAAATAAAAACCCCAATCCAAAAAGAATCCATTTAATTCTGGAATTTTCTGACCTATTTTGGTGCAAGCCTGTCTAAAAAAAAAATTAAACTACTCTCCTGATGAGTTTCTCATATTGTTTACTTTTGTAACGTTCTCTGTGGACTAGCAGCCAGAAATGACGTCCACCCCTCGTCCAGCATCAGAGAATAAGAACTTCAGAGGAAGGAATGCAACTTCATAAATAGCAAACCACAGACACTAATGGGGAGCAGAGGCGAACCTGCAGGTTAAAAATTCGTTGCAAGAGAAGCCCATACATCCACACCGCCTGGAGATTCAAAGATGATTTCAGCTCTAGCGTTTGTTTTTCTCCTCTGCCTCTCTTGTCCTTTTTCATCATGTCAGCAGAGAAGAGCAGGTAAGTAATTTTAATTATCTCTGTATTTTCTGGACTCATATGCTTTCTAGACTCCTATGAAAAGTCTGTTTTGCAGAAGGGAATGAGGACGAAGCTAACATTTCAACTGCATCTGCTGAAGCCTGAAAGCAATGTTTAGGGATTTTATAGTTTCATATGAAACTTGAAGATTAACTGTGTAAATGTTCAGCCTTAAGATTTTTTTCCCCAGTTCCCCTCCTGAGTAGTGAAGCTTTTTTAAGAAAAGCATTTATTCTAGGGCAACTGGAAATTCTGTTGTGTTTTGTAATGACCTGCAAGAGACACTTTACATTAATCTGCATTTTGCATGTGATTTAAGTTAAAAAAACAGATCATGCTGAATGTCCTATAGCAGGAACCTTGGATATTCTTCTCTGCTTGTGCACATAGAGCTCAGGGAAGCCCTGACTTCTAGGAACGTAACCATGCTAAGTTGATTACAAAAGTTCCACTTCTCTGAAGAGCCTGTTAGGGGAATGCTCAACTCCAAGAGGATCTGTGAGATCCAGCAGACTCAGACTGTGTACCAGAGATTCAGGTGTGTGCTTGTAGAGGCAGAATGAGTCCACAGAGAAGGATGCATCGTAATGGAAATGTTTGGAAGTGCATAGATTTCCTTTGGAAATTGCTCCTGAGTGGTTGAATCATTATTGTGAATTTGAATATTAAAAAAAAATCCCAGACTTTTATTTTAAATTACATCTTGCTACTAGGAAAGGAAAATTCTTCCCAGGAATAACGAAGCTGCCTGAAGCCTTCATGCAGAACTTATTCAAAACCTCCGTTTGAAGTTAGAAATTATGTGCAAACTCCTTGTTTCAATAAAATAAAACCCGTCACTTTAATTCAGACTTTCTGTCTTAGAATGACACATTTGTGGTAGTTTCAATTTAGTTCCCAAACCAAAATGTATTGGAGAGGTTACAATTATTAATAAAGTCCCCTCAGTTCTCTGCGGGGAAGACCCATGAGGCTTTCAGGCTCATTTGTCACATGAGAATGCCAAAGTTGTTGTACTAAGTCAGTAGTCCGGGCTCACATCCTGCCTTCAGCACTGGCAAATTCTTCGTGCTCAAGGAGGCAGACCCCTAACTCCAGCTGATTTTCCCCTGAACACACAGTTCTGTTTGTAGAAGATACTGCTATTTCTCTCTTCATAAAGGTTTGCTTACACTGTAGGCAAGGTGTGACTTCTGTTAGAAGATCGATTAATCTAGAAAAAACTAGAGAAATGAGGTTGTACTTTTTCATGACACACAGAAGAATGCCAGAGTTGAACTTTCTGTCCAACTGTTTCTAAATGGTTCAAGTTTTCTTAAAACTTACATAATTCTAGAAACAATAAGCTGCTTCCATTCATTCTTCTTGAGCGAGGCTGGAGTATAGACTAGATTTTTAGCATGTTTCGAAGGACTAGGCAAGTCTAGAATCTAGCAGATGGGAGGGAAAAGTCCTGTTAATCTGCCCTAGATGACCTTGTACAATGATTTATGTCCTCCGTCCAGCATAGTTTAAAGAGGATTTTGCAGTGTTGCATGGACTACGAGCAGATGTATCCTTTGTGTCACAAAGCCACTACACAGCAATTTGAAACTGCCGCTACCCAAAAAGAACCCGTCTCCAGCAAGAAAAAAGTCTGTACCTTGAGAACAGGCGAGGCAAGGGCTGATGTGCCGGTTTTCCACGTTCAGTGCTTGGCAGCACGTTTGGGATAGACTCAGCAAAGAGCCTTACTTTAGTGGTGTCCTTCATAGCAGCTTCCACAGCACTGAATTATTAATTTGCTTCTTTTGGCAGCAAAGCCTTCCTATGTGTGAACTGCGGAGACCATGCCAGATTAACAGCTACCACAACTGCCAGACTGCCAGGCCAATTTGTTTGCTGAGGGGTAACTGCTACCTACCTGACAGGCATGGCTGATCATCACCATATGCCCTGCCCAGAGCACATTCTACCCTACGTGCAAGTCTCTGTTAATTCCAGCAAGCTTCTAGTTAGGAGCTGGCAGAGACTGGTGTGCAGTCGTCTGTATCTTTAATATTAAGCTGAAGTTAATAGTACCAGTTGGTTTGTACTGCTAATGGCTCTTCTGTGTTTTTTCCAACCATTTCGGTTTTTTTAGGAGGGGAAGTTGGGCCAGAAATGCTGGAAGAGATGAGAGAAACTAACCGTGTGCTAATGGAAGTTCGAGACTTGTTGAAACAGCAGGTAGGTGAGAAAGGGACCTAATTCCTTATATGCTGCACAAGAGAGATCTCTGAATCCTCTCCCTTACGTGCTGAGTTCTGGAACTGGGGGGGGGGGCTGCTTCTTGCATTAAGTGAAATGAGCAATAGAATTATTGCACTACAAACCAGAATCAAGAGGTGGTCTCACAATCAGACCTGTAATTCTGAGATAAAGTGGATCCAATTCCAAATTCTGCTGCTTAGAACCATGTCTGATGAAAAACAGCGTACATGGAGAATGAACTCAAAAAAAAGACAGGCACACGCCGTGGGTATATATTTAAGTGGAAAAACAAGTCACTTTTTCCTTGGTTTTGTGGGCTTATGAAATCAGTAGAGTCCAAACTTGGAAGATGGAAGAGACCTTTCAGCCATCTATTAGGGTCCTGGAAAGGGAAGTCATATGTAGTCTAAACAAGCTCTGTATTCACTCTTTCTTTCCTCTTGTTGTTTTAATCCTAAGCCTTTCTGGCTCCAGTTGTTTCTTAGGGAATTTGGAACTTCTTGGGTGCTTAGATCTTTTCCCATTTTAATGAGGAGATGGTGGTTTGTCTGGTCAACTCTCTTTCAAGTGTAGAAAAAGGTTCCATTCTCCCTGTATCCACCCTGGGAGCTGAGGGCAGCAGCTTCTGCCTGCCAGATAATTGGACTGGCAGACAGGTCTCTGTGCCAGTGCAAACTGGGCGGCCTCTAATCTGCAAAAACATCTGTTGCATTGAGTTACTCTCACATTTCAGGCTGCTGCATAAATACCTAGTGTTTACTAGGAATCAGGTCAGACATGGTTCCTGGCAGCCTCGAGCAATGATTTCCAGTGTTCCCTTCCAGCTTAGCACTGCTTCTCCATATAGGTTTTCTATTTGTTCTTTCTCTCACTCTTGCCATCTACTTTTTTTTTTTATCCATGGCCTTTTTTTCAACAGCGCTTTCAAGAAAACTCTTCCTCAGAAGACAAACTTGCATACAGCACTGGAGAGCCAAGGTGGCAGTTCATAATTTCTTCATCAGTGCAAAGATTTTCTAAAACTTACTTTCCTTGATTCAGCATCTTGGGATGTTGGCAATAAGGATGGCAAAAAATATAACAATAAAAGGCCAGATCTACTCTCCTGAGCCAAAGGCTGAAGGATTCTTGGCACAAAGGACCCACTGATACTCATTAGCAGTGCTCCGAATTCTCCACTCTGCTCTCTGTCACCCACTTCTAATGGGAGATGTTCTGGGGATTTGGGTTAGTCTACCTCTGCAGTAACTATTCAAAATACATGTCCCCAGGCCGTGTTGGAGGGAAGAGAGAATCTAACCTAGAATGAAAGCTTGCTCTTATACCTAGGACCTGGCAGAGAGACATGAGTAGAAGCTTTTGTCAAAGTGAACTGACTTAATGGAGGAAACATGAAGTCCACAGGGTGTGTGGTCCTGAGCATTGGTTGTAGATAGCCAGTAAGGCTTTTGCAGGAAAGAAGTCTGCTAGGATTGCTAAGATGCTAGAGAGTCATATAAATGTTAGCTTGAGACTGACATGCTTGGTTGTGCCTATCCCATATTCCTTTCTTCAGCAAAGGAATGGCATCTTTGCACTGCCGATGCTACAGATTATCTCTTTACTGAAGCAAGCTTGAAGGGATAGGAGCCTAGAGGAGATCAGAGGAAGTCTGGAGGGAGGAGCTTTTGTGAATAGATTCTAAATAGCCTCATGGCAAGGGCATTAGAGCCAAAGAATAGCATAAGCAATGTCAGAGATTATTCATATATCTGCAAAAATGGCTCACAGGGGAACCTCCTCCTGACTTCACCTATGCAGTACCTGGATTGCAGCTAAAGCAGACCTCTCTAGGACTGCTAGTTCAGCATCTTCTAGAGTAGAAGACCCAAATAAAGTAGATTCCTCTTTCTTTATGACACTTGTTTCTGTGTATTCAAGTCAAGTGTTTCCTGCATCTGTGATAGAACAGTATTACCAAGTTAGCCTGTAGAAACACGACAGTAGGGAGTGACTTACAGCAGGGAATACAAGCCACCTCAGCTTCCAGAAAGTCTGCAACATAGACTTTAACATAGACATAGAGTTAATTTGTTTGTAAGTAGCTGTGCAGTCTCAGAGAGACACTCTCTTTTCTGGCAGTGGGGCTATTAGTTTGCATGGGAGCAAAACTCAGCCTTTGGCTAAATCGTGGTTCTTGTTTTCTTCTAGATTAAGGAGATAACATTCCTGAAGAATACAGTCATGGAGTGTGATGCCTGTGGTGAGTTACTGAGCTGAGTCCTATGTTCAACTGCCTCCTCCAAGTCCTTCATACCTTCGTGTCCAAACAAGTAGTAAAATGCCACCTGTGACCATCTCCCCAAAGGAAATAGCTTGTTTCACAATTAACCTGAGTGTCACAGGATAATACTCAGTATTGGTGATGCTTTTTTTTTTCCCCACAACATTCTGCACGCATGGACAGTGTTCCATGCTGTTCTCATGGTTCAATGGCAGCTGAAGCTATTACCCCTCTCCTGAGCATGGGGTACAGAAGTAGCCTTAAAAAGCTCATCTTTCCTTCCAGCAAAACCCCAGCATTTGCTTACTTCCACTATTTCTGAACTAAGCTTTGTCAGTGGTTTTGTGACATACCATGCTGTACTTCTCAGGGTAGCTGCATTCTGCTGCGGAAAGCTGCCCAACCACGTCTCCTAATAACCCAGCCCATGGCCGATGTTAGAACTGCCTGGGAATGCACACTGGTTATCCTGTGGGATATAGTTGGCTACTCCTGAGCTGCAAGTGGAAGAGAACATCACCCCCAAGAGGCATTGCTCTGCTATTCCTTCCATCCTAGTGCTGCCACCATCCAAGCAAAGAGGTTGTTTACAGAGGATTCAGGAAATAGGGTCATAAATTTTCCCGTATAAATCTTGCCCTCTGCTCCCCAATAAATATTTTTTTTCTAGACTGGAACTTATTTCCAGTATATCTGGCTTTCAGAAAGCGTGGTTCTTGGAGATGCTCTGTTATTTGCCAGTACACTTGAAGGGTGGAGCAATAACCATTTCTGCATTTGGAGATATTGTACTTCTGCTGGAAAAGAGATTAGCCAAAGCTTCTGGGACCTGCAGTACAGAAATGCATTCATCCGCAGCAATTGTTTTAATAATTTGCTCATAAAACTGTCCTGAACTTTCTGTTACTTGATTTCTGCCTTCCCTACTTGCTATTCTGCTTTATATGAATTCTTCTCCTGTACTCCGTACTGTAGAATCTGAGCCTCTTTTAGTCATGTATTGAACGTGACTCACAGCAGTCGTGTATTTCTCTCATTATTTCTCAGAAAGAGAAGCATGAAGAGAGGAGGCCTTGTCTTTAGTGAAGATTTTGCTGCTGGTGGTGGTAGAGTGTTGTTTTTTCGTTTGTTTTGTTTCAGGTTCTTTATGTTGGGCTTTTAAGCTGGAGAAAGCAGGAGCAAAAAGTGTCCTTACCACTTAGAGTAGTGGATGTGGGAGACTTGTGACAATTCTAGATTCTGGGATAGTTTATTTACAGTCTTGAATTGCCCTTCAGTGAAGTTCTGCATCCCATACAGATTAATTTTGCAAGTTCTCTTGTGCTGTGGGTCAGGTCATGAGGATAAGGACCAAAACCTGGCATTTGGCCTAAAACTTTAAGGGAAGCTAGTGTGCATCAGTGTGGGGACAGGCTTGATGTGTTCAGAGTTCTTCTGAATAGGACTGCAGTAGCATTTTATATGGGTTAGAACTTGCTACACATGACACACAGTACTTCATGCTTAGATAGACCATGTTGCTGTATTCCAGCCTAGAAGTGGTGAATGTCCAAATAACAGACTAATTTCTCATCTGCCAGGATGAAGTGAGGTTTCCTGGCCCTGTGGAGAGAACAGGTAGCATGTTACGCAAAACATTATGGCATGAGAGCCTTATGTGAGCCTGATGCGAGTATATTCCTGCTACAAACCAAGCTGACCTGTTTAACATGCCTGCCTTCTACAGCAGGGATTTTGGCTGACAGCCCTCCACAATGCTTCCCAGATTTAACCCTGTGCTGTGTGGGCTCTGCTTTAGCCAGGTGTCTGAGTCCATACCACCAGCGAAGCGTAATTGTAGAGGAACCAGGGAGGGAACTGATCTCTGTGGAACTCCAAAAGCAAGGGCATTACATCAACAAGGAGGGCAGCACGACAAGAGTTTTGGACGGGGAGCTAAGACTTCTGGGGTTTCTTATTTATTTTTTATCTGCTCTGATCTGTTAAGCTGCTGCTTCTGGCTTCATTTTTCTCCATTTACAAAACAGAGCTACAACTGCTCAACCCTCAAAAAGGATGCAAGGAAATGTCCTGTCTGTGAAGCACACTGATACCTTCTGAGACGATGGGATCACCTGATGATAGTCTCTGGCAGTGACAGCTCTGTTCTTAACGTTCCTTTTCTCCTCTAGGCATGCACACCGAGGCGACAGGCCCTGTCATCACTGTGACACAGTTTAACAGATGCCTCCCAAACTCCTGCTTCCCTGGAGTGGCCTGCACTGAGACCGGCACTGGCTTCCGCTGCGGACCCTGTCCTCCAGGTTATTCAGGCAATGGGTCCCACTGCACAGATATCAATGAGGTAAAAAACAAGGAGGACAGGCTGGAAGTTACAAAATTGGCTTGCTTTTCTTGGATTGTTGCGGGTTTGTCTTGTGGTTGTAAAGAAAAATCTTGCAGTTCCCCTAGGAGCTGAAGTTCAACAGAAACATCATTTCACTGGAAGAAGACTGTATCTCACCCTCCCTTAAGCTCTGTTCCATGTCGGTTTTATATCCAGTCTAGCTAGGCATTTCTTTCTAAAAGATACATAGGCTCAAACAAAATAAATCTTTTGGTTTGTACCACACAGGAAGGTGAGCTTGGAAGAGCAGAACAGTCCCTTTTGGCCTTACAATCTTTTGAGCTAATGGCTGATGAGTTGTTAGAGATAAGATTTATTATGTGTGGAATAGAATCAAATGCTTCCCGAATAGTCCTTTATACAATAAATCTTACCAAACTACTCGTATTGCTTTACTTCTGCCTTTAAATCAAACCTTGCTAGGCAGATACTATTTTTTTTTTTTTAGAAAGTGTGGGATTCCATCAAGTTTACTCTCTGCGTGTATGCAAAGCTTTACTCAACCATTAATTTTGCGTGTCCATAAGACTCCTTAGTTCTGTGGTTCCCAAACCACAGTCCTATGCTTGCTGATTGTCTTGCAAAGCCATATCACCTCTATAGCGTTTCAGTTTAAAAACCTGCTGAAGTTAAAAGGGTTGATGAGAGATTTTGAGATTGATGATAATCTGTTAGTCACCAAAACGTGGGAACCGCTGTATTAATGTAATGCATCTGCCAGTACAGAGCATAAGAATTCAGTGAAAATAATAAAGTGTTGGAGAAAATAAAGCAAGCATTAATAGCAACTTTGGAAAGACAGTTGCTTCCCAGAGCAGTAAACAAACAACTGTTCTTGTCTTTCAAAACCAGTGTAAGAAATTATCCAGTTCTCTGGATTCAGAGACTGCCAGGAAGGAAAGTGTGAAGTGAAGCCAGCACTTTGCCTGGGCAATTGATGTCACCTAAGAAGAATTAGTCCTGAAAGTTGATTTGTTTTACTTGTCTGCACATATTGGGACTTGGGAGAACAACTGAGATGGGGAAGCTGCATTTTCCACTTGCAAGGAAAGCCAGGAACTTCTATGCATTTTTGTTTTATTCCTTAAAAATAAAAGTACAATATCTGGATCTTACCCAGCAAAGCCTGCTTTGAGAGCTGCCTTCACAGCTGGCCTTGAGCGAGCCTGCCTCACAGTTCTGCACAACCTCTTTCTTGTTTACAGTGCAATGCAAACCCTTGCTTCCCGAAGGTCCAGTGCATTAACACCGCTCCTGGCTTCCACTGTGATCCCTGCCCTCCTGGCTTCACTGGGCAAATGGTGGAAGGAGTTGGACTAGCTTATGCCAGGGCCAACAAACAGGTAAGGCTCAGAAACTTTTCTGTCTCCTTCCGAAGCCATTAACTCTTTCCCCTCTGGAACTGTAATTCAAAGGTCTTGGAATCCTCAAAGAAATGGGAGGGAAATGCAAGATGACTGTGTTGTATTGGTGGGAAGACTGATAGAGTGAGAGGAGAGACTTGCCAAGGATGTCCTAGCACAGCAGCAAAGCAACCTCCACTGCAAGGCCTTAACCTCTGCTGAATTTATGCTGGACAGAATGTTATGTCTCTGACACCTTTGTGGCTGTGAAGCCAGCTTGGGGAATCCTTCATACTAGGACATAGAAGAGTTGATGCAGCTACTACCCGCCCCGCCCTGCTTCCCTGACAGCTATAAACAGATTAAAGTGAAAAAAAAACCCAAAACCACCTAGTCTTAGGACAGTTTATAAGAATATATTGCCAAAAGCAGAAATGGCATGTGGCTTGTGTTATTTAGAGAGCTGCTAGCTGATCTTAGGACGCAGCCTTTGACCTTCGTGCTCCATTGACTCTCTTCTATCCTTTTACAGTAAGGAGATACTCTGACAGCTCCGCTCAGAGCTAAGCTGTTTTGCCAGGCTAAAATCTCTGGTGACTCTGTAGAGGGTGAACAGCCTGCCTGGGGTCAGGAGTATTGCTGGGATCTGGCTTAAGCTTGTCTGAAGGAAAACTTTGAGCTGTGGGTCCTAGTAAGATGTGTCAGGGGCTTTGCTTCTGCATCTAGCAATACCCTAATTCTGTGATCTGTTGTGGTATCTGCTTAACAGTGAAATTAATGTCTATTTTGTTCTTCCTGGGCAGGTTTGTACTGACATCAATGAATGTGAGACAGGTGCTGCCAGAAATTGTGTCCCAAACTCCATCTGCATCAATACACGGGTAAATATTAGTGGAAAGCCTCATGTGGATCCCTCTTCCCGAGGCTCTGGGGCCTCTGTTAGCTGTGGCAATCCAGCTGCTGAGGAAGGTTACAGCAAAAGTGGGCCAGGACTCATGTTATAGTTAATTCCCTATTGCTTTTTCTTGCAGGGTTCCTACAAGTGCGGGGCTTGTAAACCTGGCTTTGTTGGGGATCAAGTCACTGGCTGCAAGAGCCAGGCAGTGAGACGCTGTCCTAACGGTGAAATTAGTCCATGCCACGAGAAAGCACAGTGCATCGTGGAGCGTGACGGGTCCCTCTCCTGCGTGGTAAGGTCCAACCCTCCCTGCGACTGGGGTCTGATCTCTCCCATTTCCCTTGCAACTGTGCTTTGCTCTCCTGAGTCTGCCACTGCCCTCTCCTGGAGAGCATGACTTCCCGACACAGGCCTGCTCTCCGCTAACACCTGAGCTATGGCAGGATCTCTTTCAGTGCTCTCTGGAGAAGTGGACTGCTCCTGGCACCTCAGATCCACTGTTTGGTTGGGGCTTTTTGCCTGAAGTGCTACAAATTTGTCAGTCATGGAGCATTACACGCAGCTGAGCAGGGAGAAGCACCATTCAGCAACCTGCTGGAGCCAGGAAGTTTTGCTGCTGCATGTCTTTATAATCTCAGGAACAAGCAGAGAGCTTGTATCTGAGCTATTTAAAATTCTGTTTACAGCATAACTGCTTCTTCCAGACAATATTTTTCCTGCAGAGCGCTGTGTACCTGGATTTGCAATGTTTTGTGCTGGTTCTCATGTAAAGCCTTCAATTTTGGAGGCATATGGCCATCAGGAGACTCACCGGCAGTCTCATTTTGTTTATCTGCTGTCTTCCAGTGCCTCGTGGGGTGGGCAGGGAACGGCTACGTCTGTGGGAAGGATACGGACATTGATGGAGTCCCTGATGAGAAGCAACGCTGCTCTGACAAAAAATGCCGCAAGGTAAAATGCGATTGTCTCGTGTTTAGCAGGAAACTGTGTATCAGAGGAATGCCTAACCAGAACCGGGCAGTTCTGATTGGAGAGCAGGCCTTGGGTGCTGGTGAGACCCTGCCCAACCTTCAGAACTCAGGCTAAATGACACGCACAGCTTGCTAGCAGACCCTTTGTTGCTTTTCTTTCAGGATAACTGCTTGACTGTCCCCAACTCTGGCCAGGAGGATGCAGACAGGGATGGAATTGGAGATGCTTGTGATGATGACGCTGACGGAGATGGGATATTAAATGCTGAGGTTTGAATTCTAATACTTAAGCCCTGAGATACCTAAATGTATACCCAGAGGTCCTGCAAAGCAACTGCCTACACCTTTAACGTGAATTTAGAGAGCCTGCAGGTCACAGCATGTAATGTTTCCTTTTAATCTGGACGGTCTGAAGACTAAAAACAAGCAGACAGGAGAGAACATCATGGCACTGAAGGGACTTTACACGTCACGGTCCCCTGAGAGTTAGGGAGTCTCTCTCTCTCTCTCTCGGTCAAGCACTGGTTGGAGATATTTTCAGGTGCTGCTGGTATTCCCTGAGCAGGCAGTCATTAGGCTGAAGAGAGGAAACCAAGACTGGCTGCAGATAGGCTGCTGGGCTTCTCAGGGCAGCTGGCCATATCCCTCAGAACTTCTGTCTTTCCTACTCCTCAGCAGTATGCTCAGTGCCAAACATTTCCCCTCAGCCGGTCCCTCTCTCCCGCAGGACAACTGCGTGTACACACGGAACGCAGACCAGCGCAATGCAGACAAGGATAACTTTGGCGATGCCTGTGACAACTGTCGCCAAGTGAAGAACAATGATCAACGGGACATTGATGGCGATGGGAGGGGAGATGAGTGTGACGATGACATGGATGGAGATGGTAAGAGCAGCTGGAGAGCATCCTCAGAGAGGTGCATATACACTGAGCTAAGAACCAGAAAGCTGTTCAGCACACAGCTAGAGATCCTCACGGCAGGTGCCAGCCTTCAGAGGCTTGACCTCTGCAGGAGTAGAACTAATTTCTGATGGGGTGAAGCACAGCTCAGTTCTCAAGATGCCAAGATGAGCAGTCAAGCCAGCATCCTTCACAGTTCAGCTCTTGCAGGGTTTAAAGATCTGTCATCAAGATGGTGCTAATAGGTTTTTATTAGCACTCTTCTTGTGCACAGTCACGTCAAACCTGTCTCAGACTTAAGAAAGAAAGATGTACCATGCAAACTGATCACAGTCCAGACAAGGACACTACTTTGTGCAGCAGTTTAAACTTATGAAGAAGTATGGGAATATCCAAGTTGTTAGTAGCTACTGGCTCAAGGCAGTATGTGTCTTCTGGGGGGAAAAAAACCTGGCTGGCTTTAGAAACAAGTCTGTGCGCTAATGATGCTGTATTTGCACAAAGCCTGCTTTCAAAAGCCAGAAATCACAACTGCTGCTGGCCTGAGACTTAAGTATTTATTTACAGAGTATTTCCAGTGCATCTAGTGCTGTTTGGGTCTGGCTACACCCTGCCAAGTAGCTCCCTGCTGGCATGATTTGCTGGGGTAGTAGGTAAAGGCAGGGAAGGGGGAAGTGAAGTCATACAGGTCGCCAATTAGATTGTTCCTGTCCTGTCTCGGGCCTTGAAAAGGCGCTGTCTAAATCTTCCATGTCAAATAGCCAAGATTAACCTCGACTTACTTTATAATGACATAGATGTCTACTTTAGAGGAAAAAGACTCTGTCATGGTTAGGGGAACCGCAGACAGCTTCATCTTCATCCTCTTAGCCTCTGAATTTTGCACAGATATGATGCCAGTTCGGAGCCATGGTGTTCAGTTCTTTAGCTTTCTCTAAGGAACACAGTTAAGGACATTTCCTCTCAGGTTCATGTGCAATAGCATGCTAGGAGATCAGTCGTGATGCAGTCTGGAGTATGTTTTAATATCAGTTGGCCGTGTTCTCTTCCATCCTCCATAGCTGCTAGGATGTAACTTAAAGTGTGTAAAATGTACACAAAAATTGAAACTGTTGCTTTATTGCACAAATTCAGCTGTCCTAGATTTTTGCCATCTCTCACATCCAAAAGAGATCTTGCTGCATAGATCTTAACAGCCCTGATGCTTGATGGATCCACTTTGCATGTTTTACAGGGATCAAAAACCCCATGGACAACTGTAAAAGAGTTCCTAACCCTGATCAAAAAGATGGCGATGGTGATGGAGTAGGAGATGTGTGTGACAGCTGCCCAACAGTCAGTAACCCAGATCAGGTAAGTAAGCACTCCCAGTTTTGCAGTCTTAGGAGTTCATTTCTCTCACTCAAGACAGTGCTTGTGTCATTTCCCTAAGGTGTGCATACCTGGTAACTCGCCAAGGTTACCACTTGCAAATTTTAGCTGCCATCCTGCAGTACAAAAGTACAGCCCCTGGAGATCAGACGTCCTGGGGTACGGAAGAGTAAGCCAGACTCTGGACTTCTCTCTTCCTACCCTGCTCATCTGTGTTTAGAATCCATCAGGGCAACTTGTAAACCTGCAGAGGGAACTCTCCCACTGTTGTCAGCTCTGATTTCAATCCGATCATGGCACTGAGGCTAACACCCCTCTCTGATCTCTTTATTGCCTAATCCTCCTCTTGATCTATGGAAAGTTTAAATGATTATTGCTTTATTTTACTAGAAAGATACCGATCATGATCTAGTGGGAGATGTCTGTGACACCAACCAGGACAGGTGAGGGCTTGCTGCAAAAATTTTACTTGGGTTGCATGAAATCTTGGGGATGGAGGGGGAAGAAGGCATGCGTTGGCAACTCCCTGACAACCTGGCTTGGCCTTATCCGCTAAAAAGACAGAGGAATAGGGGAGGTGGAATTTCCTTCAGACCTCAAAAAAACTTGCCAGTGGAAGTGTGGCCCAAAGGCTAGAGGATGTAAGCTTGCTGACAGCACGCTCGCTCGTTGTTAGCTACCACTCACAGATTTGTTCATACACTACAGCTGGAATATTTCTGATCTATTGTTGCTGTAACTAATAGCTTAAGACTTCATTTCATAAGGCTAAAATCCCCAACTTCGGCTGTTCTTGTCGAGGATCCCAGCTCCTAGAAAGGTGTTGTATGCTTATTTTAAAAGCACATATCAGTGGATAATCTTTACCTGTAATTTTCTCCACCAGTGATGGGGACGGCCACCAAGATTCACGGGATAACTGCCCATCAGTGCCCAACAGCTCCCAGGTGGACACAGACAACGACGGGCTGGGAGATGAATGTGATGACGATGACGACAATGATGGGATTCCAGATGAGAAACCTCCAGGCCCTGACAACTGTCGGCTTGTCCCTAACCCTGGCCAAGAAGACTCAGACGGTAAGGGAAATGGATGCACGCTAGCCCTGCATGGGGATCTTCTGTTCCTGGTGGCCCATGCATACCAGTTTAACCTCTAGAGAGAGACAGGACGCAAGATCTCCTCAGTACTGACTTGAGACAGTCCTACGTCATTTTCAGATCTCCAGTAACCCTGACATAAGGATCATATTTGGGAAAAGTTGTCTTCCAGAAGTGTCTACAATTTGAGGTGTTTCTTCTGTCCACAGCATCTCTGCAAGCAAGAGAAGCCTCAGGGTTTCTTTGCAACTGACTTAAAGGAAGAGCGTACTAGTGCTCTGAATGCCTCTTAACCTTGCATAGACATGGCTACCTCAAACTGGGCTAGCCAAAAGCTAGCTGAGTAAACCTCAGGTGTGAGGGGTAAGAGAAATTAATGAAAGCTTGTTACTCCTTCTCTTCTATCGTGCTCTCAGGTGATGGTGTGGGAAACCTTTGCGAAGATGACTTTGACAGAGACATGGTGATTGACAGAATTGATGTGTGCCCAGAGAACGCAGAAGTGACACTAACAGACTTCAGGGCTTTCCAGACGGTTGTATTGGACCCTGAGGGCGATGCACAGATTGACCCCAACTGGATTGTCCTCAACCAGGTAGGAGACTGCTCCAGAACGGGTTAGCGAGTCAGGCGGGAACAAGCCTGTACCAAACTGGATGCAGTTTTCATTAAAAGACTTCGCAGGCTTAACGGTACTGTTCAACGATGTCCTAGAGTCTCACCTTTGGCGTACCTCTCCCCGATTACTTAACAAGAGCAAAGTTAGTACGTTTGGAACGATACTAATGAGTCAACATTCATCTTTCTCAGGGCATGGAAATTGTCCAGACCATGAACAGCGATCCTGGCCTGGCTGTAGGTGAGGCACTTATTTTTGTCCTATTGGAAAATTATCGCTCATTAACTGCATACTTCTCAGTGCAGCTTTTACAAGTATTTCAGACAGTAAATGATTCCATCTGCCTCCTGGGAAAATATTTTCTGTAGTAGGCAGAGACTTCAGATGTGGCTTAGCAAAATCCACCTCCCCCATCTGAACCCAGAAAGAAATGGATTTACATTTTGTCTTAGAATACAGAGTATTTGTTTTCCTACCAATTACAGGTTACACGGCATTCAACGGCGTGGACTTCGAGGGCACATTCCATGTCAACACTGCCACAGATGATGATTATGCTGGCTTCATATTTGGCTACCAGGACAGTTCCAGCTTTTATGTGGTCATGTGGAAGCAGATGGAACAGACATATTGGCAGGCAAACCCCTTCCGAGCAGTAGCAGAACCTGGAATTCAATTGAAGGTAAAGCTGCTGTTGAAAAGGAATTGGGTAGCGGATTTTTGCCCTTTTCTTAGCTGAGCTGCTTGGACACATCCAGTGGGGCAAGCAGCTACAGTCAGTCAATCCTTCATCCACACGTTTTACCAGTCTCTTGTCCGTCGTAGGCAGTGAAGTCTAAAACAGGCCCAGGTGAGTATCTCCGCAATTCTCTCTGGCACACCGGAGACACCACAGACCAGGTCAAACTGCTGTGGAAAGACCCTCGCAATTCCGGCTGGAAGGACAAGACATCTTACCGCTGGTTCCTGCAACATCGGCCTCAAGTCGGATACATCAGGTAAGGGGTTTCCAGTTTCCTTTGCATGGCCGAGTGGACGTTTAACGCACAAAACAAGCATCGCTAGTGCAGTCCTGTGGTAAAGAGGGAGAGAGTCTGACTGAGGAACAATTTCTATTTCTTATTCTCTTCCAGAGCTCGCTTCTATGAAGGCCCTGAAGTAGTAGCAGACACTGGAGTTGTCCTTGATACAACTATGCGAGGAGGACGCCTGGGAGTCTTCTGCTTCTCCCAAGAGAACATCATTTGGTCAAACCTGCGTTATCGCTGCAATGGTGAGTTAGTTTTGAAAGTCAAATATAGACATTTTTGCCATTTTGCTTTCAAGACGTTAATTTGTTCTTGGCTGTAATGGGATGTCACGCAGTAGCTTATTCTGTTTTTCATTTCTGATCCTACTTCTAATCTATATTTGCTTTAATCTCATCCTCCTCAGACACCATTCCAGAAGACTATGAAACGTTTAGAGTTCAGCAAGACTGACCACCGATTTAAACGTCTGTCCGGCCAAACTTGCTTTAAAAAACCGTGCTCAGCTGCCCCACTATTGCTCTGGTATACTGTATAAAGACCTGTAAGTAACGTACCACTGCACTCTGCACAGCGCCAAGTGCCAATGCATTATCTGGCGTCTTTCCTACAACGGCAACTTTCTTTAAACGCTACGAAAACCTATTGGACCGGCAGAGGTGTAGACAGCCAGGGCGACTAGAAGCCTGTGCTGCTGTAAACACTAGTTCTCTACGCTACATGGAAAAAGATGCGCTGAGAAGCTACCTGCAGTAGCTGGAATTGTTTGAGTAAGTTTAGCATGGATGATTCCCAGGAATCTTTTCCCTACTCAAAGGCTCTCAAGTGTGAATGGTGTTCTCCTTTTCAAAACCGACCACAAAGCAAACCCAGCACTAGTCTGAAAAGGACACAGAGAGCAGCGTACGCGCAAGTTGCTCACAAAACATTTAAAAAAGCACTTTAAGGAGAGTATCTTTGTTCTGGAATGCTGGATAATAAATACTTGGAATGTTGGATAATAAATAATAGACTTCTCCTTGGGCATGTGTATGTTGCTTTTTCCTCTTCTGAAACTTTTTTGATGCAGATGTGTAACAGAGAAACCCTCAAAAGCTGAAAGCAATAGCACTGCTAGAGAGCCCGCAGCTGAATTAATAATTTTGTTAGCGGTACAAATGCACGGGGCCACTTTTTCTTTCAAGAACCTCCCTCTAGTTAGACTGTCCTACCTGGACCTTGTAAGTGGCAGTTATTTTTAGAACAATTAATGAAAGCTTTATGCTTGGTTTGTCGTATGACACCATGCCAGAATTCCCACAAATAGCCGAGGAACTGGGAAAATGGAGGCTCTTAGTACCATGGGTGCTCACTTGAGCTGGGAACAGCAGGCAAAGAGCTGCTCTAGTTGGTAACCTGGAAAGTCTTAAACCCTGCACTGCTGTAATCCCCACTCTTTTCCAGGTAAATGATAACCTAGCAGCATTCCAGTCTGCCTAGAGAGACAATAAAAGCCAAATTCTGCAAGTTGCTTCAGGTAAGCAGTTCACATTAATTATCCTGGAACTTGCTCACGGTTTCGGGAGACTCAGGCAGTTCCTGTCGGATTCTTAACAGTGCAGTTTTGCGAGCTCTTTAAAGTCCCACTCTAGAATGAGGCTGTACAATAAGTACCACTCACTGGATGTGCTGCTTCTCTTAAATGTTACCAAACAAGCAAGGTGCGAACACAGCTTTCCTTCTCCTCTCGGAAAGCTGATGGCAAAAGCTGCACTTTACCAAGCGCGGGTCTCCACAGCTACGTGCATTTGAATGTCACGTTCTGGAGGCAACAGCGTAAGCAGAGATCTGCGAAAAGAACACTAGAATCTGACGGTTCGCTTGCTGATCACAGCACTTGGAGAACATCTCCCCTCACCGTTCTAAGACTGTCATGAAAATAGCCACTACATTTTCTTCCCCCAACAGGAAAAAATGCAGACGAGGCAGTCCAGAGTACAATATCCCCCCCCCTAAATGGCATTAAGTACTGAAGGGACGTTCTATAGCTTCCAAAAAACTGATTCCAAAGTGGGTATGGCCAGAGAGGGAGCGTTTCCAAGCTGACAGACCTTTCGCTTGGTCACTGGGAAGTCAGGTGCAGTCGCTCAGCCTTGCTGCGGATCGACTCAGTTACGCTTCACACAAAATACTCAACCAGAACGACAGTTCTCTCCCCAGCACGCCTGCCCCTCCGGTCAGAATCTGACGACAGGTGAACCCTTCCCAGACGTGCATTAAACACTATCAGAGAGCTCTGAAATAACCACCCGAGTTGAGGGAGTTGCTCAGTCTGTCCCAGCTGCCTTAGTGACGTAAAACTTTTTTCACCGCTGGCTCTACTTACCTCGATGACCAACCTAACGCAAGATTTACTGCGGTGAAAGCTACACCCCATCGTTGAAGCACGCACGTACAACAATCTAATTAGGCAAGTCTGAACACTTACACGCTCATTTTCTCTTTCAAAAATCCGACAACTCGTAGACAGACAGGCTCTCCTTACCCCAGAAAGCTCTAAAATTACACAGCAGCCCAGAAACGTGAGCGAGGCTCTGACTCGAGAAAAGCAGAGACAGTCACCACACTGTCACCGCGAGACTTCAGCACTCAGGGCCCGCTCCTGGGGACAGCTTACGTTTCAAGACTTGCCACAAAGCTTTGCATCTTTTAGATCCGTCTGCAGTTTCCTCCTGAAGAGTAACAGGGTTCAGTTTTCACAGCTGTAAGAAGCCAGCTAACCAAAATAATGTGATTTTGCTCTTTCTTCATAAACACGAGCACTGAAACCACCAAGATTTCAACACTGAAACCCCTCAGCAAAAAAGCAAACAAATGACAAACGAAACTAAGAAAAAGCTAAGCAGCCAGAGACAAAAACATTTGAACTTTTATTACATTTCATTTACAAATAATGCAAAGATACAAAGACAAAAGCCTTCACACGAAAAAGAAAAGACTGAAAAGAATGTACATTTAGTTGAGCTGCTTTTTCACATCATTTCTCAGATTGCAAACACTTAAAGCCAACTTCAGTTTTCCACTTTACCTATAGAAAAACACAATAAATAAAACTCTTATGTCGCAGGGACAACTTTTCCAGAGTTCCTGTGCCACCAACGCTGTAGCTGAATATAGGATTGCATATATCAGTGAAATAATCCACAAATTATTTTAATAGAAAAAGTTTAGCTTGTAAAGAACAGTATATTATACTGTCTCTGAAAATGCATAAATCTGACATTTCTCCCCAAGCTCAATGAACTACACAAAGTTGGTTTTAGCTGCCAGTCTGTGAGAGAAGCTGCCAAAAGCAGCTGTATTGAATTTTATTAAAATCAAACTTTCCCTTCATGAGTACTAATACCTTTAACTTCAGTTTCTCCTGCAAGGAATTCTTCCACAGATGGGGGCTCCGTTAAGGTCAGAAGAAAAAGTATCTAAAAGTTCCAATTCCTCCCCAAAATCAAACCTCAGTATCTACTGTCTCATTAGTGAATAGCTGACTGCAATACAGTGTTTTAACGACTTTGCTGTGTAATGCCGGCCGAAGATGGGCGGATGTGTATACGGGGTATTTATACACCCAGTCACCTTCCGACTGTGTCGATGCTCACGCCACGAATATTCAGGATCCAGCACGTGCAGCACGTTTAGTTTAAGCAAGCGCTATACCCCCCAACATGTTGCCCTAAAAATATTATAACTTCTACATTCGTCATCTACTCTGCAAAGACAGAAGCTTCACCTATTTATCTGCTCTATATTGAATGTCTTAAAACTCCAAATTTGCGCCAAGTTTTGTCTTTTCCTTTCAAACGGAGGCTTGTGACATTATACAGAAACAAGGATATTTGAGAACTGCTCGCTTCTCCTTCTTGACACATAGCCAGAGAGGATTTTGTTGAAGTAAAACATTGCCCTTAGTGTGGTATAATTCAACACCATTTCTGTGAGCCAGTTTAAGCCTGTAAAATTTCTGAAGGAAATACTGACAACTCCACCACTCCTGCTGCAGAAACTCGTTCTTAAATTAGATTTAGAAATGGAGACCTTTCACCCCTCGCTTTCTAAACCACGGTATAAAAAAGTTGGATGGAATAATCCATAGGACACCTACAAACGAACTTTTCATTTCACTGCACCACTACAGCCGCTCCCAAGGCAGAGCGAGACGCAGCACTCCGAGAGCAGACGTCTCCTGCGAGCCGACGGCAGGTACAGCGCTTTTCCAGCTCATCCCCTGGCACTCTGCTCTTCCAACGATCCCGGCTCCGGCTGCCTCCACACCCAACCCCGCCGCCCTGTCACAGGTTCAGCCGTGATCCGTTACCAACATAAACCTCTTCCCACCAGCTGAAGCCTCACCCAAGGCTTCCCCGTTGCTCAATTATGACAATTTAAGCTTACAGAGGGAAAAACTTCTATGGCACACTGAAGGAAAGGACCGAAGGTGGATGAATCCGCACAGGTCTCAAACTAATCTTTAAAGATTTAGCAAAATTTGCATCTGGTAGAGAATAACGTTCCCCGGGGCAGAATACACATTTCCCTCTAACTCTACATTTTCCTAGTTAAAAATCTCAACCGCAATTAAAAAACTCACAGCTTATTGCAGAACAGGGCACCCTTCAATAGATTTTAAAGCTTTATCTACATGAGGCCGTAACTATATTCAATACAAAAAGTCTGAATGAATCAGAGCTTATAGCCCGGCACAAGTATAGCCGATGTACGTGCCGTCCCGCAGCGGTTCCACTAGAGAGCGGTTTGGAGACCGGCAACCTCAGAGCAACGCAACACGGATCAATCCCCTCCTTTCCTCGCGTCACAAGGCATCATGTCCCAGAGGAAGCGGTAAGCACCGGCTCTGGAGACGTTGAAAATACAATTGGAAACCACCACGCAGTGAGCAGCTCTGCCCTGGCACAAAAAACCCCAAAGCACCCAGGTGTCAGGGCCTGGGAAGACAGAAGTGAGATCTGAACGGACTCTGTTCAGGACAAGCCGCCTCAGGAGCCCGTACGGTCTCCGACTCCACTTTCTCCAGCAGAAGCACCAACTCTTTTGGCTTTGCCTCATTTTCAGAGACACTTTTGAAGCTGAGTGACACCTCCTTTGTTCATTAAGCATGTAAACAGAAGGCTCGAACACAGCTTCCATTTGAAGAACAGAGATTTCAAGAACAAGAGCAAGGAGGGAGATTTTGTGACTGACTTGCAGGCTCTCGATTCACATGCCGAGAGTGTTTGTCGCAATCCCAGTTCTGTTTGTCCCAATGTATTCATCGAAGGATTCTCTAATGTCTAAGGTAGACCGGGAGATGAAATCTGGGTAAGACTGGAGTTGTGTAACTGTGTGTGTGTGTGTCCCTCAGCCTCTTCGGGGTTTGAAAACATTGAGCAGAAGAGTCGAATACCATCCGACAGCGACTGTCATCTGCCAGCATGTTCAACACCCACCAGTTCCTAACACAGCAAGGCCCGCTTCACTCTGACTCATCCGCCACACAACACGAAGACAAACACTGTAAAACAAAAACTTGATCCAACATAGATTAAAAAAGCAACAATTTTAAGACTGACAAGAGCCGTGCTAACAGGAACATGACTGTTTGCTCGAAGCCGGGCACGTCTGTCTGAGTTCCCTGCATTAACCCAGATGAAGTTCCCTCCCTGGGAGGTTTCTGCCACCCCGTTACCGGCAAACTACTCCAAAGTTCTTACTAAAACTGTGATTAGAGCAAAGCTCGAGCTCAGGTCTACACTAATACAGAAAGGCACCATCGTTATGGAAAACTGCTCTGTTGAGGAGGAGGAATCCTTACCCCAGCTCGGAAAACGCCATCCCTTCCGCACACAGATCAAACTGTTCATTTACAATGCAGCTATCGGAAATAGGTAATTAACTTTCCCCTTGAGCGGACCAACTGCTTAAATTATTATTTTTAGTTTTGAGTCAATAAAAGGAGACTAGAACCAGTGACAAATTAAACGTCATCACATCCACACTCCAAAACAAACCGCTGTAACGACTGCCCCTCTGCTGTGGCAGATCCCAGGTTCCTAAAAACCGAAGAGATAAGGACAGCAAGAAAACGCAGTTTATCCCCAACGTCGTGCAGTCCCGTACGCGGCTCCCGCAAATACTATGATTATTTTTTCTGCTGATAGCTGTATCGCTCTTGCCTGAACACATCAACAGCCACCAAGAGGAAATACTGTCTGCAAATTTAAAAAAAAAAAAAAAAGCCGGTACAGGCTGAAGGCAGGCAAAATTAAGGAGCAAAATCATCTGAACTATCATCTCCGTTTCCATCCTACCATTGTGCTGTGAGGAAACATCTGAAGTACTCTCATTGTTTGGAGCGGCGTCTTGCGTCTGTGACGGTGAGGACAGGAATACCTTCGGCAAGTGAAGCCATTCCAAAAACACGGAGGTGCCGCAGTGACAGGTCCCCGGTCGCAGCTGCTGACTCCAGAGGCAGCGATTCCCGCAGGGCTCGCTGTCGTTCCAGGACTGAAGTTTTGCCGCAGCAGCAGTTCCTGCACACGCTTCGCAGCACGACAGCGGAAGGGCCTCAGGGTCCGACCGCAGCTCCAGAGCTCACCCGTCCCTCCGTACCAGACGCTGCGATCTCTGCACCTGCCAAGAGCCTGCGTAAAGTCTCGGTGCGCCGACAGTCGGCGGTTCCGACGCTCCCCTGCCCTGCTGCATAACTGCACCGTCGGAAACGGGGACGAGTGGTCAGATAAACTCAAAGCAACCAGCTACCGACAGCCGAACCGACGCTGCTCACGTGCTAGCGAGGTCCGCCAGGCCTATCGTGACAGCGAATGGCCGAGGATGGGTCAAGAACCGTTAGCATTTCCCTTTGTCTCTTAAAAAAAAAGATGTGTCTCTCGCCACACAGGTTTTCTGCCCCAAATTATGTCGCCTTAAAGCTGAACCAATTACTAAATGAAAACACAACGCAACAGGACCTTCGTACACACCAGAAAACACCAACATTAGATCAGGGTGATTCTCCAGCAAGCAGAAACACACATCAGAAAATTCAACATGTTGCATTTACTCTATTCTCCTGTAGCTGCCTAACAGCAAAATTTAAAGCAAAAACAACCAAGATAAAAGAAAGTAACTGTTATTTAGGCATTTCCCTGCCTACTATTTATTACAAGACGACACATGCAGCCTTAAAGAAGCAACAGGTTAAGCTGGTTACGAGGAGACAGCCAGGGTCAGAGCACAAGCAGGGAAAAGCCACTGCCTGACTGCCGATGCGACGGCCCCACCTTCTCTGGAATCCAGCCGCGAGAGCCGCCCGCCTCTCCCCACCGACACACGGCAACCAAGGGACCGCCGCCAGCACAGCCCCGCGGTTCCGCGCCCAAGCCCACGCTGACACGTGCAAAATACAGACAAAATACACAGAGGCAGACCAGATTCGCTGCGTTTGACAGCCGAGGAGGCAAGGATCTACGTCTGCTCCGAACACCGAACCGGAGGCGGGAACTCAAACTTCCCGGGGCAAACAGAAGCAGCAGCCCGGGCAGGATTCCCCAGCCACGGGCCGCGGTGGCCGTGTCGCTTCTTAACCTGAACCAAGGGGTGCAGGCACCCGTTCTTGCTCTTTTCTCTTGGCTCACGTCACCTGTGACCTTCAGAAACCCACAGCGCTCAGACAGACACTTCCTATTTCAAAGGCAGAAAACCTGCAACAGATGAAAGAGCAGCGGGATCTTCTCCAAAGCATCGGCGCCGCCCGTTCTGGGCAGCGTTAGACTCACAGGATCACAGAATAGTTTGGGTTTACGTGGCGTGAGAAGCGATTTTCACGGCTGGTTCAAGAGATGACCGTGCTGAGTTTCTTTCACGGAAATCAGGAGGCGTGCAGATGGATTTGAAAGGGTCAGGCAAAGCTCGTGACGCAATTACCGTCGTCAAGGGGTCAGGTAAGACTCAAATCACTTTTCAGAGGAGCACTCCCCACTACTGGGAGTTAATACGTTACGCAGCTGCATTTCCTTTCTGTACGGACCCCCCACGCTATGGATTTGCTTCCCTTTACGCTTTCCCCTACGTAGTTTTCCCCAGCTGCCGCCGCGGCAGCCACGAGTCAATTTACTGAAGAAAACAGTAAGCGTGTTTTACCCCTTTAGGCCTTTATTTTGATAAAATTGGTCAAGCCCACATAAGGCAATATACACCACAGATAAAACCACCCCCCTCCCCCCCACAAAATAATAAAATAAATAACACAAATGAATATAGTACGTAATGTAGTGTTTTGTTTTGCAGTATAGAAATTCCACACAATGATTCTGTTTAAAAAGGTAAAAATGATTTATAATACACAGTTATAATGTCATCATGGTGCCCGCATAGAAAACTGACATGCAATCCATGCCTACACTGCGCAGTATAAATAATATGCAACTAAAAATACAAAGAACAGGAACACTACAAATTTATATTATTTTTCTTCTTTTTTTGGGCTTTTTCGTTTTTTAAAAAGAACAGACACACGTAACAAACGCTACCTGCGCTTTCACATTGCCATCACAGTGACGGGGGTTCCGTTTTCCAGAGGAATAAACGCTTTTTTCTTTTCTCTCCTGAAAGCACAGCGTACGTTGTGACCTACGGGGCGCTGAGGGGGCCCTCCTCTTCCTCCTTCTACAGAGGGGGTTTCCAGGGCGAGGACCATGCTCGTTAAGGGACAGATCTCAAGCCTTAATTACTATTTCTACAGAAATCCAAGCTTTTACAAACAAGCACAGTCAGGACCTTATTTCTGAGGGAAGTCTAAACAATTCTGTAAGTTACCGGCTGCTGCTTTTACGCAAACTCAGAGGGCAGCTCGCTCTTTTCATCCGTAAGCGTTCTTGTCGCGGGGGTTCGCACCAGGGTTTCTCAGGCACGCTTGTTAAAAGAAAATTAATGAAATTGAACATAAGGTCATAAAACGTACAATTAATTAAACAATTTCTTAAATTAATTTGCAGCCTCTTTCTGGAAACCTTTTCCCCTCTTAAAAAAAAGTAAGAGCTGAAAGGTTCTCTGCACGGGAAAGGTTTTGCGCAGTCAGAGGTGGCTGGCCGAGCATTCACTGACGCGCAGAAGCAGGCTGGGCGCTGCCCGCCGTCAGTCCCGCACGCGGCAGGGTGACCCCAACTCGGCCTGCGCGGATTCCGTCGACGAAGAAGGCGGAACGCTACGTGCAACGGAACGAGCCTCCCCTTCCCGCGCCACCGCGGACAGCAGGAGTTCTGGTTTTCTTTTGAAAAATCACAGTATTTTACACACAGAAGGTTTATTCCCATTATTTCCCCATTGTATTGGCAAATGCAACAGTCTAGCTTGGGAACTCTTTTATATATATATATATATATATATATATATATATATATAAAAAACCACATGTTGTAGGGAGGGGGTAGGGTTCACTCAGCAGGTACGTTTGGACAGTTACCCTTTGAGACACCAGACAGTTTCAACATCATTTAACTCAAAAAGTTATAAATAATACTACTTTTTTTTTTTTTGCGAAATGATTTTTTTCTCTTTCCACCACTCCTTCCGCTCTCCTCCATCCCCGGAGGGGAAGGGCCAGTCGCTCTCACCCTTACACGCCCAATTTAAAATGAAAACAGTACTACTAAATTTTCAAAAACAATCAAATTACTCGTTCCGAAAACACCGGGGATCCGCTCCGCGTTTACATTTGACAACTTAATAGATTGGTTTTGCTTTAAAATCAGCCTTACGCGTACACACGTTACAAAACTATAAATTAAGGGGAGGGGGGGAGAAAATTCCCTCTCGAAGCGCAGCTCCTACACGATGCTGTCGGGAAACGGGTCTCCTGGGAGGCAAAACGCAAGAGCTGCTGAAAGAACTGCTCCGGTTCTCAAAGGGTCGGTACTAGAAGCAGCTTCCGCTGCCCACGAGTGGGGCGTACGAGATGAAGCACATTTTGTCATACACAGCCGTCATCTGCTGCCCGCGATGACGTCATCTTACTCCTTCCACTCCCAAAGCACCCTTCGCCGTTTGCCCCGCGCGAAAGGAACAAAACCTGGATTTCTCTCAACTAGATGGTCCCTAATTTTGACAGTTGCATCCAGACGTGTTATTTTTAAATTAAGGCCATTTTAAATGTCTACTTACAAGTCTAATAAACAAGATCTCTTATATACACACGTAGTTTAAAAAAAATTAGCCAGGTAGCATTTAGCGACACGTCCCTGTAAAAGTCTCCAGTGAGGAATCTCATCTCCTACGCGGATGCTTCATTCTGAAGTGACTCTGGTTTGAGAAAAAACAGATCACAAAGAAGAATTTACACGCGCGAGAGCCGTTCAAACAAGAGTGCGACACAGACAGATATCCCGTCGAGGAACTAACGTGAACTGCAAGACGCGTATTCAACTCGCACTGTACCTGTGGCTGTTTCAAAGCAAAGGACTCCGAGTCACCTGTGCCCAAATTACTCCTGTGCTTTTAGGGTATCCTCCTGTTCAAAGCTACCTTTTTTTTTTTTTTTTAATCCTCCTTAAATTGAAAAAGCATTAGCAATCCGAAATAAGCAGACACCGGGAGTTAACGTGTCCTACTGGGCTTAAATCCTGACGAAAAACATTTTCAACAAAGATGCAGGATAACCTTTCAATTGGGTGGAAAGGAACAGAAGAAAGACAGAGGTAAGCTAAGAGATCTAAAGAAAAAACATTTTTAGTGCAAATGGTCAACTAATGGCACAAACGTGAGCAAACACGCACCCGGATTAGAGAGATCCCAACAACAATTCTGCTCAGCAGCGTTTGCGTGAATCTCAGGACGGCATCCCACCGATTTCTGGAAGCACACAGAAACCTAGTATAACTCATTAAGAGCAGCCCAGCTCCTCTGCGGACCTTCGTTATCGCTTGCTGAAAGCAGCAAGGAAAACCCTTCTCGAGGGGAAGGGGACGGGGAGAAGTGCTGAGGGTTTTTTTGCTTGAAAGTCATGACAGCCGAGGAAGAACGGACACGTTTTCAGACAAAAAGCAAATCCAGCTGACGCAGTCCAAGTCGAAAGAAAGCAGATGTAGAACTACCGGGGGGGAATCAACAAAACACAACTCCTCCTGAAATGAAAACTAAACCGGCTCTTTTATTGAGGCTATATTTAACAAAAATGGACGTGGATGTTCAGCCCCTACTGCTTTCCTCTAGCAGGTATTCGTTTGGCTCACGCTCGGGGCGTTAGGTGCACCGTAATTTTTAATTTGTTAGTAAGACTCAAAATAATGTTAATTTGTAACTTCTACTGAAGAGAAGGGTCAAGTCCTTAGAGATTCTGTTACTGTGCAGGTTATAGTGTAACGAAGACAACGTCATAACAGCGCCCCCGGCAATTACCGTAACCCTGTTGGGCTCTTGACAAATCTTTAAAGGCAGTTTTCATATTCGGTAAGAGTCCCGAGATCCGGGAATCGTCATCCATTCAGCCCTGACATTTAAGTGAAACCACCGATTCCGAGTCAGCGGGTGGTTTGGGTTGGCGTTTTTTAATCTGCCGTTGACAGTGTCATTCACCGCTCCGTTACACGGCGGCACAGAGTATTAACAAGGACTAACAGAAATAGTCTATTATAAATTTAACAGAATCCCAACCTGTTGGAGGATACAGTCCTGTTCACTGCGGAGCAAGCTATTTTTTCCCCCGGGTGAAAGAAGGAATATCTAAGTTCCTGCCACCCTATTTTGACTACGTAAAAGGAAAACATCTAGACTTGCCTTAGGCTTCCTTACCTCTGCTCAACATCTGTTTAAAATTCCAGTTAGTTAAAAATACCTGTATATATAATATATATAATATATTTCTGGAATAAAAACACAAAAAAGATGTACTGTACAAGTATTATGTAGAGTGCTTCAGTTGGCTGTATGTAGTTTAGCTACTTTCCTAATATCCAAATACTTAAATAAAAAACCAAAAAGATCATAAATAATGGTAACAGAATAAGTAATGAATAAGAATAAAAAATAAAAAATAGTCGTCATGATTTGAGCCAGGCATTGCTATAGAAATGCCCTTCCTGTTGCCCAGGAATCTCTCACAAAGTACAACTAGAAATATGCTCTGCAAGTTAGTCTCCTATACTCTTTTAGCTGCTTTAAAATGTTCTGATCCTTCCTCTGTGCTAATCAAGTAATGAATTATAGTACTTTTTTGTGTGCTCAGAAATGCTATATATATATGTATACATATATTTATAAATATATATATTACATATATATTTAAAAAAAAAAAAAAAGCTTTGAAAATAGTGTTTACAGTTGCTTTTTTTGACTAGCCGGCTACAAAAGGCCGTTGGGCTGCCGGGCTGCTTTTCGGCTTTGCCAAGGACGCGGGTTTGCTCAGGGCGTGAGGAGAGGCAGTGGGCGCGGGACGACAGTCAAGGGAACAAACCTGAAAACAAACATGGCATATCGATAAAGGAAGAAGCGTTTTACTCGAGGAAGCGGCTGTCACAAAGCAGAGGCAAAACCGCCGAAGCTCCCCCGAGGGTGGCAATGAAGAGATTTGCTTCCGAATCAGTGAGGGGGGGAGAGAGGGGGGCGCAGTCGGCGCTTCCCCCTCCTCGTCTCAAACGGCAGCCAGCAATTCGGTACGTCAGGAAGAATCTCTTTACCCTTGGCTCTGAACCTTCCTCGCCTGCCCAAAACCACCCCCTTTCTAGTGCAAAGGATAAACCGACAACTTAACGCTGGAGCTTTGGTGGGGGAAGGGGGGGCTCTGGAGAGGAAAAGGCTGATGGAAACTCCTTACTCATTAATGGCAATGAGTGGATAAGGGGTGAAATACGGCGCGACGGGGAGTAGGGGTCTGCAGCGCTGCAAGCTTAGAACGACAAGCTTTACTCATTGTACACGTTGTACAGGACAGAGCTGCTGCTCTGGGCAGCTCCTGTTCCGACACGACTGACCCATCGGACTCTCCAGTTCGGCTGGGCTCCAGGAACAAGCGTCATTCCCACGCTCCTGGTGTCCACGCTTCACAGCCGGTCCATCCTGAACGTGTCCTCTGTGGCGGGGTCAGTGAGGACCATGTCTGGGTCGTTCAGCATGTGCAGTCCATCCAAGGTTAAAGGGTCAATTTTGAGTTCATCCAGAGGGAACTGGGAATCCGTATCAAAGCTGACATCTCCCACTCCTGCCAAAGAGCTGGTCAGTTCTTTTGATAAGCTGGGAGGAGATTCTCCTGTCACTGCAGGGCAGAGGAAGAGAAAAGCGTCGCCAGGACTTAGCAAATACATATTCGCCAGTCATAAAACGAGTCATCAAACAGCTTGCAAGAATTCTGGAATAATTTATCAAACTAAGGCTGAAGTTCAGACGAGAGAAGTCTATCCTCATTTCCAGCTGGATGAATTACAGATTTGTCAGAGCATCTCAGAACGATCGTAATGGCCTAACACAACCCAAAATTCATATACGTATATTTGGGGGCCACAAAGTGGTGTCACTTCAGCCTCTTTTCTCCCTCGTAGGTTTAGAAGCAATAACCTTAATTTACGTGACTCTAATCAGCAAGAGTCCTAGGCTGAAATACGGATTGAACTACGGTTTTCTCAGTGGCCCGTGCAGAAATTGTTTCCAAACGTCCAGCCGCGACCAGATTCGCTACCATATGTGACACTAAAAAAATCCTTTGTTGGCAAGCTCAACAGAGGAAGAAGTTCGGCTTTCGCCGCTTCTCCCTCGCTGTGACGGAGGATGCAGTAAATTCAGAGGCAGGGAAAGCCTGTAAGACAATGAGTGCTGCCACTGCAGCTCTACCTGTTTGCTGGGATTAAAGGAGAGCCATCAGGCTCCCCGGCACGCGGGGAATACGCCAGACCGGTAACGTTTACACAAGGTGAAACGAAACCTTCAAAGGCAACAACACCCTTTTCCTTTCTTGGCTCACTTCTAGCGTTGTACAAAGAGAAACGCCGACACTGGGACGGTTTTACTTGTCGGTTAAGTCTCTGATTTTCTTACCTGTAAGAATGATGTTGGGGATGTTTCCATGGCTGGAGTAATTCAGCTGCTGCGAGTCCTGCAAGCTGCCATGACTGCCGGTAAGTCCCATCATGGCTGCCTGGGAGTAGTTAAGGGTGGAACAAGGGCTGTACAGGCTGTTGGAACTAATGGCGTTTTCTATCATATTAAACTGTTCAAGCTGAAGACCAAGGCACAAAGGAATTATTACTTCTAACCATCAGGAAATACAGCAAAACAACTTACAAAGCTCAAGTACGGGAAGTAACGTTGAAAGAGACAGGCAAACAAATTCATCTTTAGGTTTCGTTGATCAAAATACATGGTCTATTTTCACTTAACTTTCCAGAATAGTTTACTGCCAAATTCAGAGTGCAGGGGAATGAGGAGAGGGTGGATGCAAAACTAAAATTGTTGCTTTTGATATTGGAAGAACAAAAGAAAAGGTAGCTTTAAAACAAAGTAAAAACCCCATAATCCACGCTACTAACTGGGGTATCTGCCCATCAAGTATTGCCGCTCAGAAGCCATCTCATTTTTTCCTGCTCCCAGAGCATATTTCACAGTTGAACGAATCAATGCACTGGTTGGCCAAACTAACGAAGGCATGGGTGCACGAGTTGTTTGCCAAATACAAGCAAATCCTTCCCAAATGCAACTATGGCCAGAGATGTGGGGGATTTTAAAATTTATTTTCATTATTTTTAATCCAATAAACTTGGCAGAACACCTTTAAAAACATCTGCTACAATAGGAGGAAGGGGAAGGAAGAGAGGGGAAAAAAAAAAAAAACAAAACAGAAGAAAAGAAATTCCTGAGTATTGCAAACTCAAAATAACACAAGTAAAACTATATGGAGAAAATGTGATCTTGCATAAAATAATCAGAGGTTGATCTATATTTATTTTAAGCTGAAAGTGGCCGAAATATAGCTGAAAATCTGAGATGAATTTGCTCACCTGATGGGATAGGGCATTAGCCTGCCTAGCTGTCATCTGCTGATCATAATAGGAGTCACCAAATACACTCCCCAGAATGGAAGAATGCTGAAAACAAAACAGAGTCTTTATGGTGCAAAAATCTCACAGACAGACGTACCCACGGTGTGCGAGTGACTCGAGCCTTCCAACCGATTCTTCTCAAAGTTAGTTAGCAGTGCCCTTTATTATTAACAACCACTAACCGTCAGCAAATTCATAGAACATTCAGTGTTTCCCTGCAGGACACAAATCCTTCCATGTTACGCTGCCTTTCGGTAAGCACAAAAATACAGTCAAGTAGACCAAACAAACTTCCTCACGGAGGACGTACAACATATAAAACTTCTGATTTATGAAAACAGACGAGAGCGCTAGGTAACACGAGAAATAATTAAAAAAAAAATTAAAAAAAAAAAAATCACTCTGCAACTTCAGCTTTCTTGTGAACTTTTTTTTTGAGTGAAAGACAAACCCCACACAGAAGGGAACTGCACGTTAAAACAAAATGCAATGCAAAGCTGATCGCCAGCACGCAGATAGTGACCAGCTCACCGCCTCTGCAACCTCGTGTCCAGGGAACAGCCAGCTTCACTGGGACAACAACATGCCAAAATAAAACTGACATTTTCAAGTCATTTCACCTTAGCTGCAGATCAGAAAAGTTAATGAGAAAGCCCGGTAAAGCATGTTATCAGCAGTTCGAAGGCAAGAATCTCGGAAGGAATTCCTCAGCCTTGCTAATTTTACCGTCCCCTCGAGCATGACAAGCGTTTATCAGTTATTCTCCACCATTTATCAATTATTCTAAAGGTGACCAAGAATTTGAGGTCAACGTTTTAATACTATTCAGTACTGTCCCAAAGACTTGCCAGATAGAAAAGAAATCAGAGAGATCACTTCTTATTTGAAACTGCCACAAATTCTGATACTCCAGCGGAAAACAAAACATCTCCTGACAAAGAGAGCATCTATAAAAGATGGTGTCTGTAAAAGACAGTTTGCATGGAGAGTTTGTATCAATCTTAGGAAAAATAAAATTCAATACCTCGCATAGCATTTGCCAGCTGGTTTATCTACGTGTTAAAAGAGGAAGGCTACAAATTTCCTCCTTAGAAACCTAATCAGCACATGAAATTAAGCAAAAGCCTAGGAAATACCAGAACAGAGTTACAGCAGCCACCACAGTTAAAAGCACTGAACACAGCCAAAGATTAAGATACTCAAAAAACACAGGATGATGTCCACAACAGTGAACGTAAAAATTTCAGCTAACACCGTGTTTTAAACATTCTCTCTCCTACATCAGTGGCATATCTCAGCACAGCGTATTTGTAGGTTGCATGCAAGGAAAAGAATGGTAGTCCTGTATAAAAAAAACCACCCTAAATTGCCCACAGCCTCCATGAGAGGGGACTAGCAGGATAGAAGCAACAATATATTCTTTTTAAAGCAAACAAAAACCTTCCCACCTTCAGCCAGAATCCTCAGCTATCACATTATATGGACGCTTTTGGATAAATGTGGCATCAAGGGAGGAATTCACAGCCCGAGAACGAGACTCCGTGGGGGAAGGTGGCTGAAAGTTCAGCACATGCTGAGTGTGCTACAAAACTCCTTGCTGAGCAGATCCTGTTTGATCCGAGAACTGCCCCGAGCATCACCATGAAGCACTCTCCACCGGCTGCATGCGAGGGTGTGGGTAGGGTTTGAGTGAGAGAGAGAAATTTGCTGCAGAACAGCGCTGCTGGATAACGTCAGAACACTGGAAACAGAAGCCTTACGGACTTCATGGCACTGCGCTTAAAGTATGATACTGGCAGAGTCAAAAAAGGTAGCAGACAACTGCCTCCAAATCTTCGTCAGAGAAGATCATAACGGTAACTTCTCAGTAAGAAATGGTTTCATTAAATGAAGCCAGCTCATCCTTAAGGCTGATTAAATGGAGCCTGAGCCAAGAATAGGGTTTTATGGACAAAAATAAGATTTGATTCACTTTCCTGGGCATTTACAATCTGTCACAGCTATGACCACAGAACAATAATGACATCTTTGCAGCTTAACACCCTACTCGATGCCCTCCTTAGAAGCAGGTAAAACCAGAACATGGTTGTAATTGGAACCGGTCTTCCCATTTATCATCTGGTCCTCAAAACTACGGTGGCTGTTCTATCCCTCGCATGAGGCAGGGCTACGAGGAAGTTATCAAACATCACAAGCGAGAGCCACGTCACACCTGACAAGAGAAAAAGCAAAGCACTAAATAAAAAAACCCCACACTTTTCTTTAAACCACTGATACCTTACTTGCTGCCCAATCACACTTTGATCAACGACTCAGACTCCACGTTATTCAACCTGCTACACGTGTTACTTTTTCCTTTAAAAAAAAAAAATTTAAAAAACGGAGTCAGAGCCAACCTTAACTCTACCATGGGAAAATCATTCCCATCTTACGCGGAAGGCACGGCTTCAGAGCTGTGTGATGTTTTATAACAATTTCTAACGACAAAGTCGTGCTTCAGGATGTCACAGACTCGATGTGAATCAAAGCCAGTTTGGACCAGCGCTAGAAATACAATTGCTATTCGAGAGCACCAAAGATGATTCAGGTATTTTTTTCCTTTAACTTCTGACATTTCGGTTTTTTACAGAAGCTTTTCAGAAGTAGGGCAAAACCTAAAATCTTTGCATTCCACTAAGCATTGTTCCCATCCTAAAAAGTTTGGGCAACGTTAAAAATAATAAACAAGAGACAAAAATATGTTCTTTAGCAACTCCTAACAAAACATACAAGCCCATATTTATTCCTCAGCTCTGAAGTATACCGGCTATTACATCTGTAAGCGCTGAAACTCCCAAAGGAAATAAACTGGAAATGTCATTACTTCAACACTTCAGAGTCCTAGAATAATTTATCGACAACTCTGTGAAAAACATCTTGCTAACACCATCTCCTCCAGAAACACTAGATGAGGTCTGTTTTGTCAACAGTACATCTTCTTGGGTTAATGATGTGGTGACTGCAGGGAAAAAAACACCCAAACCACAAAACCCCTGGCTTAAATTATTAATCTAAAAATACATACCATATTATCCAGTATACAGCCATTCTACTAAAAAAAGCAGATTTCTATCTAATCGGAACAGTATGCCAGGTGTTAGAGGAGAAAAGCGAAGTAGTAATAAACAAGCCACTGTCAATGAAAAGCCATGCAAACACAAAGCTGAGAACTACAAGCAGAGCTTTTCAATTTGTGTTTGAACAGGAAGACCTTCATATGACAAACACACATCTAAAACACAAGAGCAAATAGGTTTGGAGATGTGGAAAGATGAAAAATAACTTCTGGTGAATGAACCATATGTGATAAAAATCAAACCACAGATTTCTATTTTTAGAGCATGTCACTCATCATACCGATACGCTGCAGAATGATTTCACCTAAAATTAATCGGAGAAACGGAAGCGAGTGGAGGACGCCTACCCGGTCACACCTACTTTATTCCACCCTTGTCAGCCAGTGCCAGACTGTTCCACAATGGGCATATTCTGCTGTTGGAACCAATCTGCCTTTACTCTTGGCAGATTACTCTACAGCCTAACGGATCCTGCTATTTGGGAGCTGCCCCCATAATCACAACCAACCCAAATTTTTCTCCCGAACTGTTTTTTCTTCCCCCGTTGCTTCTCTCCACGCTTAATATTCACAACCACCACCACAGATAGCTCACTCGCCACTACTAGCTTTTGGTTCATTGATGGAGGCAGGAAAGCGCTCTCATTTTTAATTTAGCAAAAATAAAGAATTGTGTGGGTATTTTTAAGAGGCCAATACTAAAGCAAGCAGTATTAATAAACCCCTCTTTCTTTCACGCAGAGTTATGGTGTCCCACTTGAAAACAGCAAAACCTAAGCAAGAGTTTACAGGATAAAACAGGCCCAGCAGGAAAAATTAGAGTCAAGTGTGTGCTCCACTGGGGAGTGCCTGCTGCACTCCAGTACTTTGGACTGACCAGTGGCAACAAGCCTGTGGACAAAACCAAGAAAGAGTTATTGAGAAGTCAAGGGGGAAAGAAAATCAACGCAAAATCAAAATCGGATGCGCTGCCCAAATGAGAACTGGACCTGAGAATCTGCAGCAAGACTGGCAACAGCTTTGCTCTACATGACAGCCTAGAGGAATAAGTTAGCTTGTTTTCTTTGAGCCACACACAGAACACAGCAGAACTGGCAGAAGCAGGCAGAAGAGAGAAGTTAAGAAGCAATTAAGCGAGGGTTAAGAAAATCCAGACAGTCCTGACACTCAGATCTATTACTGAGCTTACCAGCGACCTGTATCTGGCTAATGGCAAGGAGAGACGAAGCTTCTGCTTTGGAACCGTGAAGGGGCAGCACTTATTTAGATAGGATCCTCCTTACAGCCTTAAACGTTAAATGATGAAACAGAAAATGTATTTTCAGAGTCTGTTGTGATGCTCTGGAAGAACTTCCTGCACCTCGTTTCTACAGGTGGGATTTCGGAAAAGGGCAGCCATATGGAGCTATTTTAGCAGCATCAGATTATTTCTGTACTGAAAATGCGCTCACTCCCTTACATGAGGGGCACCCCCAAAGACGGCCTTGTTTTTAACTATCTTGATGCTGGCAGATAAAAATTCCCTTTCATAGGATTACCCACACCCCAAGCTATGACTTGCATATAGGACATGTAGATGTATGAGTATATACATACACAGGAAGAAAAACCAGCTAGCATGCAAGAAAGCGTGTTTACTAACCCATTACTTGCAAGCCACAAGATACAACTGCTAATTTTAAGAGCGTTTTCTCCAGCGTTTTCTTTCAAAGTGTATGTTCCCACGTAAAAAAGGGTCCTGATGTAAATGCATTTGGCCGCACAAGGGATATGTAGTGCCACAGGAGTTATCCTGCTGCAGGAGGCACTTAAGTTTCCCTCTCTCTCTCCCCTGCCCTCCCAACCTTATCTGTCGGCTCCTACACGATATTGCTAATTGAAAGGGGTCTACCTGGAGGTTCTGTCCACGGTACACCCCAAAGAAATAACTGAGTTTTAATAGCATTCAAATAGTAGCTTTGGTCAATAAAAAGGCAATTCACCAGCTATTGAAAAACTCTGGAACTGAATGAAACTGCAAACAAGATGAGACATCAGTAATGCATGAGGCACACACAATTACAGTGAGACAACTATGGGTCAGTAATGGAGAGACTCAACTAAAAACAAACACAAGAAGCAAGGCCTGTGGAAGCACAGAGTCCCTTACTTGAGGGGAGCTGCCAGGAGAGAAGCCTTGATTGGAGACAGGAGAGGTGGGAGACTGGTTGGCTGGGGATCCAGCATTACTGCGGTACTGCTGGAGTGAAGCCTACAGAACAACACAGAATTAAAGACCATGGGATTGATGGAAGGTTGGAAAATTATAAACTTCTGGCGTATACAGCTCGAGGAAGCTGGGAGAAACCATCCTCTTCAGCAATTCTTGGCCATGTATGAAGACACGAGTACTGTGAACAATGCCGCAAAAAGGAGAGAGTTAAGATATCAGTGTGGCATGGTCTTGTCTGACTGAACGGCTGAGAGCAAGGCAGTGCTGTCGTACAAGCAAAACTGTTGAAATATTTTCTCACTGTTCTCAGTTACGTTCAATTAAAAAAAAAAAAATCTGGTCAGCCAACGATTTAAGGAAAAGTAGTATTGAAAGCTGGGAATAACTCAAAACCAATGTAATTTATTCTTCACTTTAACTGCCATACCCACACATTCTTAACCTGTGTTTACACTGCTCTGGAAATCCTTCTCGTCTTACTCTGCCTAGTCTTAAATAGCCTGGGTGCGTTATCAAGATCGAAGTGTGTAACCAGGCACACTGGAATCCTTCTCAAAGCTGCATTTTACCCCAGGACATGGAACAGACAGTCTGAGAATTCACACTATGCTTTGCAGGTTTACATTAGTTACATTTACATTGTCCTCAGTCATCTTGAGAACACATTTTCAAAGATTTACCTTTTTTTAGTCATAAAGAACCCTGGATTTGAACAAATTAATAATCTCAATGGCATTTAAATAGAATGTTGCACTAATTAACATAAATGGTAAGTACAGCTCTTCTCATTCTACTTCCTTTAGAAATTAACAGCTGATTGAGGAAAACCTGCACTCCAGTAGTTCTAAGAAAAGGCGTAAGTTCATCACACAGCTTTGCAGTGTGGGAGAACGCTGTACTACCAATACTTTCTGACACCCAATTCTGTAAATCTCAAGAAAATATGTCTTAACCCTTTTTGCTATGCATTGCTACTTACGCACTTTAAGCAGACATCCAAACTACAGCAAAATGAATTTCAATATTGCTTTACAAAAACTGCATAAAAGTTGTCAGTGAGACTGTAACACAGCTCAAACGGCTTTTTGATAAACTAGCTTTAAATTTATTTATGAATTATTTCAGTTGCTTTAAAAGATAAGCACAGCAGCCTAAAAGTTAATGTCATAAAGAAGTTTAAGATGAGGAAAGCAACACAGAAAGCAAAGAATGAAAATCTGTGCTGGCAGCTACATGGGTGTTAGAATGAAAACACTGGGACACGTTTTGAGTGGGACGGTATCCTTTCCACTGCTGGATTTGTCCTTCCTCTTCCCCTTCCAATCCTGAAAGGGAAGCAGCTTCTTTCAAGAAGCACTTATCAGCACAAACTGTTAAATATTTCATCCACAAATGAAACCCACGATCAAGTGCTAGATCAATACACAATGATTTCTCCTCAAACCAGTTACTGTCACTACAACACTGCCAGGAGGACACAACAGGTCGGACAACCAAGATCCTACACAGCAGGGCAGAAGGAGCAGAGAACGAGCTGTGAAACTCTTCCCTAGCTAGCCTGTAACCCTGATCTTGCTCTGCATCTTGGATTTTCAGATGCAGAGACAGACCCAGCATTTTGTAACAAACCACGTTAAAACAAGCAAGAAAAGAAATCTGTCCATAAATCATTGCTATATGTATGTATACACTCCATTTCTTCTGGGCATCTGAAGGCAGCCACAAAATCAATTTTTGAAGATAATAATGTATGCTCTAAAATTCCTTAAAATGAAAACGTTCTAAATACGGGAAGGATAAGAAAATACCTGGTTCTCTCCAACTTTTGGAAAACGCTTGTTAGCAGGTTTCTTTATCAAAGTTCTGCTAACTCCTCCAGTCTATAGCACACTGTGTAACATGCAATGTGTTGGGGGTGCATTACATTTATCAGCCTGAAAATATATCAGTGCAACAGCAGCAGCAAGGTATGAACTAAATGCTGATATATTTAAGCTGGTCTAATCAAACATGGAGTCAACAAGGGACACCGTTTTATGAAACTACGGCCACCCTAAGCATACATTAAAGCCACATTTTCCTCTATAAAACATTTAAATGTGGATTCAACCAAAACCATTCTAAGTCTACTTCAGACTCTGCCTAAAAGTATACTTATTACAAGGGCTGTCCAGCTTGAACTCTGACACTATGCTCTAGGCTACCAGGCTTCCCGAACGAAAGCTCTCTCATTTTCAGCTGTGCCCAAGCTTACCGAGTTGATGTCTATTCCCATTGACGGTTGGGTCTGGCTACCCGGAGGTGACTGTGGGATGGTAGAAGGTACCGTGACGGAGAGCGGGGGGAGCTGTGTTCCTCGCTGTAAACCAGAGGTCTGCATTAAAGGAGTATTCTGAGGCAGGGTACTTGCCACCTGGGTCTGCTGCTGTTGCTGGGAAGTTGTCTGGGTAAAAAATGGGTATGGGGGAAGCTGCTGCTCCAGAGACAACGCATCCATAGCCACGGCCTTGAAAAGAAGAATCAAAATCATCCACACTGGCAGGTAACTTCCCTTCATTTTCAAGCACATCAAGTCTCACACACCAAGTGAAGTGTGAGATCTCATCTTGCATTTAAAAAATGTTACCTAAAGGTTCATGAACAGTCAAGACCATGTTTCAAAAGACCTAGTATCACCTCCAGTGTACAATAAACAAATACTCTAAAAGCCCAGTTGAATGTCCAGGTCAGGAATTGACAACCCAGGCAGTCATGGAGTCACACTTATGAAATGCATTAAAAAAAGCTAATTGAGCTTCTCTCATGAATTAAATAAATGTCTTTCAAATTTCAAAACTAACTTTGGGACAATACTGTTACAGAAAAGTGCCCTAATAGTTGTTTTTCACTCCGGTTCTGGGAAAGTGAAAGTCAAATCTGTCCCCTCTACAAACCTCTCTCTTCATAAGGCTCTGAATTAACGAACACATTTAAAGAAGGAAATTACAGAACAAGAGAGATGAAGTTACAGCCAGCTTCTCCCTTCATCTGTGACTGCGAAATTTTAATTCTCCAAATAAGTTCCTACCTGAGTAATTGGTGACAAAGGGGAAAGCGTAGGAGACATTTGCTGTGACTGTGGTCGTCTTGAGTCTGCACTCAACGAGAGAGGACTGACAGCTGGCTGACGGTGCTGCTGGGAAGGGGCTGGCGTCGTCGTCATTCCTGCCAGGAAGGAACAAACCAGCTTAAATGGGAACAGAGCAATGGTTTATTGATACCTGTATGGACATAATTACCTAAATGATGAAAAATGAATGGTATAAGTGGACAACCACTTAACGCAAAGTGCTGAATGTGCCTCAGCCAATCAGGCTGAAACTCGTTAGCTAATTTGCCATTAATTTTGTCAGGCTGAAGAGCATCAGGATGAGAGGAAGATCCCTGTGGTTTATCCTGGACCAAAACCAGTCACAGTTGTTCCGGTTTGTGCACAGATACTGACTTGAAATTGAAATAGGCAGAGCAGCTTCAGCGGTTTACAGAAACCATGGGTACCGTTCTCACACACCTCCCGGGCTGCACGCGTTGAACCCAGGAAAAGCACATTCTGCTCTATTTGCAAGGGCTTAAACTTCAGGAAGAAGATAACAGATCGTATATCAAGACTAATCAGAGGGCACTTGCGACATTATAAAAGCAAACACCTATTTAATGGAAAATGCAGAAGAAAAACTGGTTACACAGGAAGTACTCCATTTTTAATGGCATACCAGTGCACAGGAAGGCAGGAAATATCTTTCACACTCTAAAGAACCACGACCTAGCAGGGGGTAGGGATAAACAATTCAAGTATTGTAATGTTGTTCCAGACTTTTGTCTTGAATCTGAAGTTTTGAAACCTCCCCTGTTTTCTGCCTCACCCTAGAGGAACCGAGACACCCTGGAAAGGGATTTCAGGACAATCTTGCTAGCGAGCTGTTCTTCTAGAGCCGCCGGAAAGGAGGAATCCACAAGAGCCTGAGAGCTCCTAGGCTCTTGGCAAATGTTCAAGGCTTCCAGGCAGGCTGCCAGGGAGCCAGGAAGCCCAGGCTGCCAAGGAGCCAGCAGGCAAACTGGCTCAAACCATGCAGATTCTGAAGACTGCCTGGCTTCCCCTGCGATGTTTTCAAAATCAACACCGTCTCACGGAACATGTCAGCGAACTGACAGACTCAAATGCACAAATGTGTAGTCTTAAATTGCTGGCAGTTCTTTGTAACCTGACGGGTGTTTGTTTCCCCACCTTTTCTTGGGGCTGCTGAGGGCACGCCTGTGCAAGGCACAGAGCTCCTGCAAAAGGTTCAAAAGCCTTTACATTTTCTGCTGAAGAGCTAGAAGATAAAGAGAGGCAAGGAGGGTTTGGAAAAAAATCAGTTAAAAAAGCACCAAACACTGACTATGCCAATGATTAAACTATGGGATAGTCTCCAAAGAGAAGCAGAAAAATCATCAATGGGTATATCGTTTCAATTTGTTATGTCTTTGATAGATCAGGAAATGTTTTCAAAGCAATTATATACTTACCGGTTTGGTTTTATGCTGTTTGCTTTGCTAATTATGGGTACGGCAAAAAATTTAGCGACCCATTCTGGACTAACTCCATGCAAGTAGTTTGTTTCTTTTTATACACGCAATAGTGCTCTCGGCACAGACTCGCTAAGTTCTACTTGAGTGACGGCCCATCTCCAAAACTTTGTATAGTCTCTTTTGAGACCAGAAAACTTGTTAAAGGATGCTGAAAGCTGCTGACCTACTCTGTACTCAAATGGTTAAACCGCTTCTTGCTTCATTTTTAAATATAACTGCTCAGTCATAACACTACATTAACCTGATTAGAATTATTTCCTTTTCCCAATATATGAGAGGATTTTTAAGTGGATAAGGGAACCCGGCCTAATACAGGAAATATACTTGTATTTTTGGATACAACGCCTCATTTCCATTCTAGGAATCAACAGACTGCAACTGTCACTGACAATAAAAAATGCAACCCTCTTCACAACTGTTCTCGAGCACAAGCCAATGAGATTATTTAAAAAATAACAATCACCAGTTTAGTCTACTTGCCTATAACGTTAACAAGTCCTGAAATTCTAAGGTGATCAGTATGAATATTATAAATTGCCAGCATGGCAAATAATGTTTGTTTGTGGCTTTTTTTTTTTTTTAAATAAAATTATCAGTATTGCCAAAGTCCAAAAGCCCCAACAAACACAACTCAGACTCACCACGCTGAACAGCTCAAACAGCAACAGCACTCGAGAAGAACTTGCAACAAAAACTACACTGCTAGGAAGGCAACAATTTCAACACAAAGGCACCCTAGGGAGAACTGTGAGAAATTAAGGCGCGCATTTGGTATTATTTCCCAAAGCCCCGCTGTATTACATAGCTTGAACATCCAGGATATTTTCAAAACGTAAGCAGTCAAGCTTACAAAAACCAGCACACCTTGTAAAGGCTCCACATTATTCTTGATTGCTCAAAAGAGAGAATTTGCTTCAGATGAAGCAAGCAATGTTCTCTCTCCAAAAGAATCCTCACACTGAAAAAAAAACATTCTAAAGGAATGAAAACAAAAAGCCTACTTAAGGTATTTCCATAACAGAAGTGCTGTTGGGCTTAAGTACAATGAATTACAAGGGAGGCAGGCTTTGGATGCTAGTCTCTCCTGTAGTCTTATACATAAAATAAACAAAAACAAACCCCAAAAAAGCCGATTTGGCCACCAAGAACATGAGAAAAATGGAAGACAATTTGTACGTCGTATAACTAAATGCAGCTTTCTCACTTTTTCGTACAGAAATGGCTTGATAAAACTTGTTTACAAAGAAACGTCAATCAACAGTGACGTGCAATTACCTCTCAAGACAAAACAGTAATATTCAGCAATGCAACTTCCATAATTTAAGACAAGTGACATATTATGGACAAGCTGTAAAAACACCTCAGAGTTATGATCTTACCCTGATTGGCAGTGCTGATGCCCAAGTGAGTCAGATTGGCAGCAAGATTTCCGGTACTATTGGAGCTACTCAGGGCTGGGAATGTGGATTCCTCAGGATCTAACGGTGTTGGGAGAGGGGAAGGGAAATGGATGTTTGTCAGGTCTGGCAGGGAGCCACCTGTGTTATGCGTAGCAGGAATCAGTGTTGTAGTGTTTTCCTGGTCAGCTGATGGAAAGATGCTAAATAAAGGAGAGAGGAAAAAAAAAAAAAAGACACATCTCAATTGATTTTATAAAGATCTGTCCCGGATGAAATTTCTTTTTTAAAAAGGAAGGTGCCTTATACAGAATGATATATTTTATTTCTGATAAACCAGAGATGTAATAGCCAATGGGTCACTCAGAGATTCTGGCTTGGCTTGTATCTATTGCAGTGTTACACAGTCTAAGGGCTTTTCAGAAAACTTTTTTCAGAAAAACAGGAGGACATCCAATATACAACATTCTTTCATAAGTATCTCAATGCTCTTAAAAAAAAACTGCTCAAAACTTACTTGATTCCTGGAACTTCACACGATTTAGGTCTTGATGACCCAGTCTAAAATAGAAGGAAAACATTTTTAAAGGCAAAGATACTGCTAGAGATTAATGCTTAGGATATAATACAATTAGTAAGTTTTATTTAATTTAATATATTTCTACAGAAGAGCTATTCTACACAAGAGCATTTAATCTCTAATCTCTGCAAGTAGGTTGTTTTGGTTGACAATATTTAGAGCATTAATTTACCTAAATACATTTAGAAAAGAACATCTCTACACTTTGAAATGTGAGATTCCTACCTTTTTAGTGTCCCATCCTTGCTTAGAGAGGGTTTTATCTGCCTCAGAGGTGGTTTCCTCCATTCCAGGGACAGTCAGTAATAAAACTAAAAAATGAGAACAAAAGGAATCATACCATAATATTAAGCTTCTCAGCAAGAAATTTTCAGATTGGAAGTTTAACCACTTGAAAACTCTTAAGTAACCTATTATTAATGAATATGAAACAGTGGCACTCCACTGTTATGAGAGCAAAATTAAAAAAAAAAACAAACACCAGAAGAGACTAAAATTGTATTTAATTAGCAAGGGAACATTATCAGCTTCAAAAAAAACCCAACCCAAATAATACTTCAAAAAAACTTTGGCTTCCAATTGAGTCTGCTTAGATCTAAATGGAAGAGTGTATCTTGGGACCTAGTTTCTCCTAGCTTTTGCATTTTGCACAAGTGATGTACACCTGGTACATCAAACAGGTGGCCAAGAGGACAGTTCCCGGGGGGAAAAATCCGGACCATCTCCCCTGGGATAGAGAAACGCTGTAAAGCTGTTACTTCGCCATATTCCAAGCACATTTGTTTGTTCAAAGCAATCAGCTGCTTCATCATGCTAATAGCAAGGTGACAAAGAAACATCAAAAGAAAGCCCAGTCAGAGAGATGTAACAACAGAAGCCTTTCACAGTGATGACTATAAATCCATATTTATGCAATACTGTTTCAGATGATCATTATTTAATGTTTTACAGCTCTAGAAGTATGCAGAAGAGCTGCAGTACAGTGCGTATGCATTTGAGAGTTGCATGTTCACCTATCTCCGGGTGGTTGTTTAAGCATTACATTTCTCTACACAGATTTAAGAGCTTTTAATGTACTTCTTGAACTGACAGCAGGAACAAGGGCCACAAGAGGGCACCAGAATTGTTAGTGCCGGAGGGCTGTGCTGCTCCAGCTTGTAACTAGAAATGTTATCACAAAGTATTGTTCGTAAGCATTGCCTCTGAGGGTATATTCAATCGCAATCCCATAAATAAAAACTAGATGAAGTCTTGCTGCTTTACAATATTCTATCGCTGACCGTGAAACGCCTGTGATCTCTACACTTGCCTGGACGTTACTAGAAATGGGAAACCTCTAGTACCGCTGAGAGCAGTCTAACCACCTGAGTCCCACAAGCCCAGATTACTTTTCCCCATAGGGCAAGGTCTTAGAATAAGAGAATACAGGGTTCAGGAAAGTGTTCTATCTTAGCTTTGTATAATCTTTTCTGGATTTCAGCAGAGTAAATGCGGTCCTTTGTTCCAATTCCTGTGTAACTGAATCTAGAAAGTGTTATGCATACATGTATTTATAGCAATAGATGAACAACAATACATGTGCATATAACCTGAAGTACAATGCTTTCAATGTTACAAATATTTTTACTGGTTTTCTCTGTTTACCTCTTTTCTGCTGCATGTCCTGTGACCCTCCTGAAAAGGATTCTTGTTGAGCTGGAGTCATAGTACTCTGGTGCAAGGCAGAATCGGAATTTGTCCTGAAAGGCAGGCAAAAAAAATATTTTTATTGTCAGTTTCTCTAAATAAAGGAATGCTTAATCTCAGATAAATGTAACCAGCTCAGTAAAACCTGAATACTCCATTAAAAAAACGAAATCTATATACGGCATATACCAGGCACAATTTCTTTGTGAAACAATCAATTCGCAGAACAAATTAGTTCAAGTTTGAAGAGCAATTGTTTCAATAATGGGATTGAAAGGAGTACAGGATAAATTGGTTGCCGTAGGTAGAAAATAATTTGTGCTTTGTTAAGATTATGCATGATCAAATAATGCAATTTCTGAGTTGAAAGCTGCTTATACATACTTCGGTTATACTAGTCTTTGAAAAGAAAGCAACCCTGTTTCATCAGGAGGGAAAATGACTGGTTCAGGATGCAAGCATGTTGTGGAGACGGGAACCTCCACGGTCAACACATCTCTCATGATGAACTGTTCTTCACTTGGGAATGTAGGCCACCACTTAGGCAACTCGGCACCTCCAGTGTCAGGAGCATGAGGGGTAAGAACAGGCAACTCGGTGCTCCTTTCCACTCGAACGCTTGCGAGGGCAGACTAACCCAGTTTCTGCGCAGTGAGAAATATCCAAGTCTTTTACAACTCAACAATTTTGGGGTATGCCTCGGAACATCTGGCAAGATTTACCTTTAAAAAGATTACATTAGCTGACACACCTTAATTTTAAAAGCGGGTCTTCTAAAAGAATAAGCTTAATAGAAGAAATAAATCAATTTCTAAATTCAGGAAGGCCTGGCAATTCAGATGACCAACTGCTGTGGGGAACAATAAAGGCCTTTGTTGCACATGAAAGTGTTGTAGTATCAGAGAACGCAGTCCAAATACTAACACTCAGGCACAGAATTGTGCTACTAACCTTCTCCAGCTTGTGTCTGATGGAGGTGACAGATACACAGTGCCGTACGGACAGCTGTCCACGTGATTCCATCAGTTAAGGGGAAAAACACCACTTTCTCACTTAAGTAGGAGGCCTATTTGCAATCTTTTCCTAAGGAATAATTCAAATTACCCTGTCGGAACCACTAAGCTCACATGAGAAAGGCAAGCAGACTCCCTATGGGGAACATACTGACTTTAAAAGGACACGCAAAACAAAGTATTACCTGGATTGTTGTAATGTTTGAGCAACAGGACAACTATCCTCCTTTTCCCTTTCTGAGCATCTAACTCTTCCCTGAGAAGCCGTCATCTCTCCACTCTCCCACTGAGACAGCCCCTTCAGCCCCATCAAGCCAGTCTGACTGCGGCACATTTTAAGCCAGTCAGAAATAATAAGCTAATTCATTTTCACAAATGGCAAGAAGAAATAGCGCTTGGCAAATGCTAAACTGATGAATCAACTTGTAATAAAATGCACAATGAACTGCAAAGAATTATTCTGGTTTGGATTTACTCAGTTCCGAAGGGAAACTCAGTTTCACCAAGACTGTCTTGCCTTTTCCATCAAAGGATCTCAATCCTTCTCAGCTTCATGTGTGTCATTATCTCCACTTAGAGCTGAGGAAACAGAGAAAGGTAAATGCTTACTTTACAGAATAGTAGGTATTTATAGACCAGATCACAGTTCAGAAAAAGCAGATGACATTAACTGCACAGAGATGGGAAGCAACTCCGCTGACAGGTGAGGAGGGGAGGAAGCAGGGAACTGTAAAATCTGAGAACTGTGGTATTGTTGAAAAGGTGGGTGTTCACTGCCAGCTCGTGAACCAAAGGATATTTGTCTTCCATGTTTATCCACAGAGAGAGGGCGTCGATGTGGGGATCCGAGACGGTTTCTGTCACGATACACTCTGTCCACCAGACCATGATGCCGAGTTGTTCTGCTTGTGTCCAATCCTGATGACTGAAAAGGAGTCTGAGAGAGACACATGAAGTTATAAGCAGAAAAATACATGCATGAGCACCCAGAACCTATCCGTACTGTATGAAAGGCTGTATTATTCTAAGGAGCAAAACTCAAAAAAGATATGGACAAGTGTAACCACGTAAATTTTTCCTCCAGCAACATTTTCACTATAGCCATGGAAAGCAATTACCAAGGCTATCTCTTCCAGACAGAGATTAGAGACAAGTGGAGGCAGACCATGCTAGACCTGCCCTCTCATAAATCAGCACTGCTCTCCAACCTTTGTATCTCTAAAATACCACAAGTGAGTGTGGCAGGGAGCCTACTGACAACTGCTGTTTACATTCCCTCAGTGTAGCATGCAGCATGCATCCAGAAGGAACATGCTGACAACCAGAGCTTAAACTACAAGGGCAGGAGATGCAGGAAGATGCACAGTGAGCCTAACATTCATCGGAACACGCCACGTTCTCTCAAAACTTCCTTTCACCCCTCCTTTCAGCATAATTATTTTAAGGGGACACTGACAGAATTAAAAGAAAAAGAAAAGCTGTTTCCTTCCTCCTCTGTCTAGAAAAAGTTACAGCATACAATATTTTTGAAGCAATTTTCATTTCATTCAGGTTTCATTCAGTGAACCTAAGTGGGTTGATTCCACTTTGCATCTTATCGGCGCCATTATCTTGAGAGCATTTACTTGTCAGCAACTGATTTCAGAGAACAAGGATGGCAGACAAAGGACAGGGAAGATAAACTCACAGGCTAAACTGGAAAACTTCTACATTTTCAAAAGCCCTTCTCAGTGTATACCTGCGTGGGGGGGGGGGGGGGGGGGGGGGGCGAGGAGGAAGTACCGAATGGTCAAACTCTACTCATACTTCAACAGCAATATATGGGTCTCTGGGGAAAAAAGCTACACAGCCTTCCACTCCTTGCCAATGTGAACAGCTTTGCTGAGTCCCTCAACACCATCTGTTTGGAAATCCAAAATTTCCTCCTCCATTCAGGTGCTGCACGTGGCAAATGCACTGTCCTGTCTGCCAAGCCATGAAACCATCTGGCTTCCACATTAAAAAAAAAAGAAAAAAAGATTAACATGTCCAGCTTTGGCTGTTTAAATTATTATTTCTAAAAAGTTTTACATTTATTTTTAAACGTTTTGTTTGTAATAACTTTTTAAAGAGTCTTTCTACTATTTTAAACTCTTTTCTATTTAGCAAATATTAGTCTCCTCTCCCTCTATGCACACACAACCTGTGTTAATATAAATGGATGCAAAGTGGCTGTGGTGTTTATTTTCTCGTTTCAGGGCCAACACTTTATATGCAGCAGAATATTGCTTAAGTCAACATGGGACTAGCAAGAGAGCACAGTGACTTTTACTGTACTCTCAGCCATTAAGATCATGGTGTTTTGCTTCAGCCCCTTAGCAAGTATGACTTTCTTGTATGAAGACTTGGAAACCTCAAGTCATAGCATCTCAATTTTAAGTAATCTAAATTAAAACATGTTGATTTAATCTCTGCTGCAAATACTAAATGAAAATGTAGTTCTACCTAACTGGCACCACACAGAACTGGGAATATTCGTAATTCCAAAACAACAACAAACGGTCTCAAACTCTTCTTTGTGCTGTTGTTACACCAATTCTACCCCAAGAGGCAGCAAAATTCGCAAATACACGCGTGCTTGGAAGGTCAACAGGAGAAGCAATTTCCTATGTCAGTGATCTGAACCACAATGTTACTAAAAAAGGAGAAGCTGGTCTGAAGCATACAGAATGCAGACCTCACCTGGAATTTAAAAGGGAGCCAATGCATATTAGTATACAGACAGGAAGTTGAACGCAAAAATAGTTATTTCTTAAGTTTTCCCTTTTTTTGGCACAACTTCCCTATTAAAAATACAACAAAAATCTAATTTGAGTGCAACAGTGGCACAAGTAAACATGGACCATGCCCCGTCACAGGGCTACAATTTATAGAGTGAGTAATTTTTGGGCAATGCTGTTCTCTGGCTTTCCAGGAACGAAGATCCCACGTGAATCCCTAACTTGCTTAGGGAAAACAGAAAAGAAGACAAACACTTGAGAAAATGGATATCACCTCCAACAGGTCTGGCTTCTCTCAGCAACCATCCCATGGAACTTACCCTGGACCAAACACCAGCCAACACACCTTCATTAAAATCCCCATCCCTGCAGGGCATGTGGTATTTAACTATAGTAAACAACTGCAATTAAAAAAAAAACAAAAACAAAAAACCCAACAGATCTGAGCATCAATTTTATTTGGAAAATGAAGAACTAGAATTGTTTCGCTTTCCTGAAAAACATTCAAGGATTTGAGGTCAGAACCAAAACTCCACAAAACATTAAAAAAAAAAAGGCAGCTAAATACAGACAGGAAGGAAAAAGCTCAGTGCTCTAAAGCAACAGTGTCCCTTTAAGATTTATCAAGACATTAACTTAAGAAATAAAAACGAGCAAGGTGGTTGAGGGGGAAAGAGAGGAGTGGTACCTACTGACAGTTTACATTTCGGTGCCTCCTGGTGACAAGCAGCATTTGGGTAATCATTCTGCCTTTCCCGATGGAGCTTAACATGCAGGCTAAGTGCACATGCTCAGATTGCTTAAATCACAGGCCAAGACAGTGCCAAAAAAACCCACCGTCTGCATCAAATTAATCCCCCATAAATCATAAGTAATCACATGACAAACCATAGCAAGTCCAGGGAGTCTGTACAGAAATTATTATGCATGTTCCAAACTGGGATGCATGGCAAAACCTGTATTTATGTGACAGACCATAACTCCTTCGGAGCTGGGACGGTGAATCAAATAAATACTGTGCATACCAGAAAAGGTGTAACGTGTGCTAAAATACGTATCTACCTGGGCAAACAGTACACCAGTCCTAAATACGTATTTGCACAAACCTAAATACTTGTTTACCAAAGAGACAGGAACTGCTCCAAAGGCTTCTGCCAGAGCTCCGTTGTGCTGTAAATGCAAAGAACCAAGATTCTCAGACACTAACGCTCTCACCAGAGACAACCAGACAGGCTTCACCTGATCGGCACATTGTACGAGTATCTTTTGGCAATTTCATCGTATGTTAGCTTAAAATTGAAAAACCTGGAAAGCATTCATCACTGATACAAATACATGGGTTTATTTTGTTGCTTGTCACCATTTGTTACCTGTGACAGTATCAACTTCGGATTTGTGTGTGTGTGTGGAAAAAAAATATAAAAACCTGGAGTTTAAGGACAATTTGTTTCCGTATCCTCCTCTAGTCATTCATAAATTTTTGAATACTCAATTTCAAGCACTCTGTTAGTTTCAGGACTAAAAAAGACTATGTAATAATGGTCAGTAACGGCCATCAAGTACAAAAATACTGAAATACTGTTGCTTAAAAAGAACAGTAATGATGAACCTCCTTGAAAAGAAACGAAAGACAAAATCTGTGGATCTTGAAAAGACCAGACGCTTGTGGAATAATACTAAGGGCTACATAACATTACAAACCTTTGCACTGTATTCCCTGAAGGCAACTAGATTAAAATAGACATTTGCTTCTTCTCTTGCACAAGATTCAAGCTTTTAACCTCCACAAATTCAGCTGTCTACATGTATTTCAAAAGTCATAGAGGACGTCATCAATAGTTCTTCGTAAGCCAGCCTTCATCAGAAAACCACAAACTACAAAATTTAATTCTTACCACATCCTTGCGAGATAAAATGTAAATGTTACCACTCAAAAAAGGAAAACTAATGCAGAAATTATAATTACTTTGAGCACCCTAAATCAACTAACTATAGAAATCAGGAGTCCCAAAAGCATCCATCACCTAATCCTATCCACTGTACAACATCTTCTGTCCAAACATGCTTACTAACAGCAAAACATTGACATAAAACACTGATTTTCTGTTTATAGTGCGTTACCTCTGGCGTCACAACAGCAGGAAAAAAAAAGCCAATACAGGTCTACATTTACTTTTCAGTCAGACCAAGGAAAAGTGACTATTCTGATACTAGTTTGTGTCCCATTCCCCCTTCTCCTTTCCCAAAATCCATGCGTTATTCCCATGGGACATGCACACCACCTTGGGGTACCTTCTTCCACACCACCATCTCCCAGTGCTTTCCACACGACCTTGCATTATTTGCTTCCACTTCTGCTTTGAGTCTACAGTATCTTCACAGAAGATTTCATTATGAATTTTGTACTGAACAAAAAAAAAACACCCCACCACCGCCACGAATATTCACTGACAAAGAAATTGCATCGCCTCTGCGTATTCTTGACACAAAAGCATCACGACCAGAGACAGGAGAACTAATATCTAACACTAGATATATACAATACAAAAATATCCACCCATCCCATACACAACTATGTTCCATTCCAAAAGAGCAAAAATCTTTAAAACAGGGTGATCTGCTGAGGCTGTGGTGCTATGTTCTGAACCAGCAGCTAGTTCACGGACTCCCGTGAGGAAAAAATAGCATGCAGGCACCGCATTAATCACCAAAAAAGAAAGAAACACCCTATTAAACTCACCTGGAAAGGCAGATCCATGGCACTGTTTCCAATCTGGTTCACATTTGGCAGTGACCCACCGTAGTACTGGCCACGACTCTGTCCCAGTTGCAAATACTGGGTTTTCTGCAGCTGTAACTAAAAGAAAAGCAGAAAAGTGTAAGGGCAACTCATTTATTTTTCAACTGTTTTACCTAACTCAACTTGACACCATGTCCATTATCACCGAGCATGGATACACCATCTATAAACAGCATGAATTCAACTTCTCCACAAAGCACGGCTGGCAAACTGCCACGTTAGGTCTTGAGTGATAGTGTAAAGTGATGGAAGAAAAGTCAACTTCATAGTCAGCGATCGTATTCAATTTCCAACAAATAACCACCACGTGAAACCACATGGTTCTTATGTCACCTGCTATTCTGAAAACCAGGACGTAAAACCTCCATGTCAGTCTGATCGTGACTCTAATACAAAAATTAACCAGCTGTTCATGTGTGTGATATACAAATAAGAAAGTCTTCTTAATTTAGTATATTGAGTATACTGTTTAACCAAATATTCAAATTTTTAGCAATCTAGGTAACAGATGTTACAGCACATTGTAGCTTTCCACCATTAGATAGGCGTTCTTGTTTCTTGCACCAGGAAAAGCTCTGTAGGAAGGGCAGAGACACAGGTTTTCAAAGAAAACTCAACCAACCAAAGAAAAAAAAAAACAGCAAAGAATTCCTTACTGAATGGGTAAGCATGAAAATAAACATGAGTCTGCAAAATTTCAATAAATGCTAGGTATCACTCTTCAGCTCTGAATGACACCCCTCTAGTATGCTTTCCCGCAGTTGTATGCATTTCTGGTGTACAAAAAAGTGTGCAAGAGAGAAAGTTGTTTCTTTTCTACTCAAACGTCAACTTATTATCATGGTCACTTCTTTCAGAAGACGGTACCATCTCAACAGCTCATTAATAAGAGCTACAATTCTTGATTAATCTTTTGTTAGTGACGTTTCTCAATTTTTTATGTTAGTAGTACCAATATGTAAAATAATTTCTCATTCAGTTCTGTAATGTAACCACTCAACACCTCTAGATTTAAAAAAACACTGCCACCGAAGCCCTATTTTACACTGATAAGCAGAATTTGCAATCATCTGAACACAACAATCCTGCTCCTAGGAATGCATCTTCCAAGGACTCAAGAAACCACAATTAAAGTAGCGAAGAAATGAGCTTACATAAGTTCCCTCTCCTCCCACGGTGGAGGAGTACATATTTTATAATATATGTTGTTCCTCACTAGATGTCAACTGACTGTTTTTGCACTCTCAAATGCAAGAACATTCCTAGATTGGTAACAAAGAATTGTTTAAAGACTAAATGTTCAGATCTTGGACTAGATGCAGGTTCGTTGCTAAGGTACTGTTTGTTGTGTGTACATCAACAAATCTGGTTTAGTTTCATTCAAATAGATCTGAAAGCCTTTGCCTTGCAATGCCAGAATGCTGAAGAGCAAAGTTTGGAAAAGTACTAGAAAACGCGGCATCCCCAAAACTGGATGTTTACATCGTTGTTTTTCTTTACACTTTCTTCAAACAAAGGAAACGGCAGGACGGAAATGAGTGGCCCTGCCTCTACAGCTTTACCACAAAGGCCCTGAGGTTGAGCGACGATGTTTCTAGCAAAGCAAAGGAAGAGCTAGGACCTTCCCTGTCGACAAGGTGATCTACGCAGAGTCCTCTGATAAAACTTTAATGCCACGAGCAGGGATGCTGAGCGGTGTCGGTGAAGATAGCACGCTGCACACTGATAGCACCAAGACAGGACAGAGAGAAAAGGCACCAATCTGCCTATACCATGCCAACACTTATGGGTATATATTAGAGTAGTCCCTGAATAGAGGAGGAGAAACAAGATCACCCCGAGGAAAACAGTGCATGCATTATTCCAATTTTAAAATCATCCCTAGGAAAGCAATTCAAATACCCTTTATTCACAGAATCTCCCCTAGAAGCCACCAATTTCCAAACGTACAGACAACCAAAATCTTTATGCTTTAGCCGAGGGACCGAATTAATCCAAGACTTACGAGCTGGCTCTTAGAGGTGAAACCTCTCTCTGGAACGGGCGCTCTCGAAAGCCTCAACAATTCGGGCACGATACCAGTCACAAAGTGGCTGATGGTCTTTTTCTTAAAAAACGGGCAGATAAATCCCCTCAGCCTGAAGACTTACAAAATATTCACAGTGTGCCGTATCAAATGGTTCAACAAGATCCCATCTAAAAAGCAGGAAAGGGCCCCCCCTGCTTTTCTTTTGCAATCTTTTGACAGCAATTACAATCCAGTGCTCTCTAAGCAATACATGAAATTAGAGAAACGCTCCGCGCTAGTATCACTTAATGAGTCACAGCCCCTCTAACTCATAGCTGCAGATCACTAAAAGCACAGTATCAGAACTAGCTGTGCTTTTTGCCTGGCCTGTACATATGTTTTTGTTGTTAAAAAAAGGCTTGCTTGGGATTTGTGCCAAACATTGAAGTAACTGTTTCAACAGGTGTTGGTTTCTTTTAAAGAACCTACTACAAGGCACCCAGGGAGGGGGGGTTGTTGCTTTATGGTTTTTTTAATGTTTTGGCCTTCCCCAGTTCATACCTACCTCAAAGCGTAATGTAACAGGGACGTCACAACCATTTGTCTTTCCACTGCAGTTAAACATGGAAATGAGGAAACACAAGAGATCGAGAACTAAAGCGGTTCTCAAAAACGAGCTTGTTAAATGGCTTTGCTGTATCATTAATTTTAGTAACGCTACCTTCCATAAACACTTTCGGAGATCTGTGCCAAAAATAAGAAAACTGATTGCTTGTTATTGCTATCATATATCATTACACCAGCGTGTAGATCTGTATTTGTTCCTCTCTTCAGCCTCCTGCCTTTTAACAGCGAGTGGCCCCCAGACTACGCGGTTTATTGGAGACCATCAACAACTGCCACTTGCAATCTATGAAGATCAAGTGTAAGCAGAGCAGGCCAGTTTGCTGAGCGCCTCAAATCTCCAGCTTTTTAGCTGGCAAGAAAGCATTTTTAGATACTGCGACGTTAGACCTTACTGTCATTCCAACAGGAGATCTCAAGCAAAATCAGCTCAAGTCTTTCAAAGCAGAGGATCAGCAAAAAAAACCTGCAAATTTCACTCTCGTGCTTTGAGATAACTCAGGAGTCTCGAGCCTTACCAAGGGGACCTGTGCACAAAGAAAAGCAGCACTGAAAATGAAAACAGACATCGGTTGTGACTAAAATGAACACTTCCTCCTTTTTCTGTAAAACTACCTTGTGAGGTGAATTAAGTATATTGCACATGTTGCAATTTGGAGTTTGGAGATTAGGTTTGGAGAGGGGGATTGTGAGGTTTTATTTTAAAAGGAAAAAAAAAAGCCTTTTCTTAATAGAAAAATTCAGATTACTCTTAAAATGTTAACAAGTCTCACGATGACTCTAGCTTTATCTCCTGGGGTTAGATTCAATTAGTGGCAACTTGCTTTCTATACGAATTTAGATAGTGAAGTACGATAATGAATTACTTAGTGTTCACCAGATGTATTAACTCCTTGAACCATGAGAACTTAGTGACTCTGCATTACAGCTTTTCCATTTACGTATTATGTGGCCAAGATAATAGCTCCTTGACAGTTGAAAATATTGCTAAAGATTCCAGTTCCTTCCTGAGAAAGCTTTTGGTAAGGAAAAAGCTTTTTGTTGTTAAACCATTTTATTTCTGCTTGGCATTCTTGTTCAGAAGAAATGTTTCCCAAACGACAGATCCTAACTGAATCTGTAATTTTCCCTCCACCAGCATTTCTCTTATACTACTTAAAGAAAAAATGAAGATTTTAAGTTAAAATCCAATTTAATCATTAAAAATCAAATACTTCTGCACAAGCAGTTTTCTAGAATAGCTGAAAACGTTCCCCCAATAAAAGGTTGACACACTGTTGGTTCACCAGATTTGAAGTTATGTTAAAACCAACAAACTTCTGCAAAGGTGCAAGAGTAACAATGTGTGAGGCAGTAGCAGCATCTTTACAGCAAACAGGAAAGCAATCGTTACCTTTCCGTGTAGTAATTAGGAATTTGCAAGCAATTACATTCTTAATTCAGCTAACAGTTGAGTAACATCACCTCTTACTCCTGTTAATGGAGCTGGACACACACAACTTCAGTAAGAAATCAAAAATAGTAGATTTAACTCAATTACTGACTTGCTAACGATGGAACATTCTTCCAGGTACTAGCTTTTATGTGAATCCATTTACATGAACTACCTCAATTTTTCCATTTAGATTGTGTTAAAGTTTGCTGGATATACAGCTGTGTTTATAGGGAGAGATTCAAGTTATACAATTAAAAAAAAAAAAAAGAGAGAGAGAGAAACATATCCCTAAAAGCATATCCAGTTTTCCCACAGACTTTCTAAGTGTCCAAAATATGCATATGGGAATCAAAGGAAGCACTTATTAAAATTCAACACTTCAACTACTCTAAATTCTTCCCAAAAAATTCTGGGCAAATTACAAACTTATGGGCAGAACTCAACTGTGATCGAACGGCAAATTTGACACTGGAATTAAGTCAAACAAAATCCACTATAACCGTTTCTTTTAAAATGCCCTTTTTAATGCATAAAAATTTGATTCCCATAAGCGTAATAAAAGGGTGGAGTGTCCGTTTGATAAAAAACCCACTAAGATATCTGATGAATACAGGAAGTAAGATTTCATGATAACTGCTCTTTTGCTGGTTTGCAGTTTCCATACCAAGCTTTCTTATAAATTTTAGCTTTTCATTTTAGAAAGCTTTCTCTCTAGCATGTTGAGGCTAATAAGCAGCAAAATGAGTGCAGATTAAAATTAGAAATATATTATTCAAGCTTAATTGGAAATTAAATTCAGTTTAAAGGATTAACTGGAAGTTTTAGAGACTGCATTATAGGTAAATCCTGTTGTTCAAATCAGTTCAAAGTTTCCCAGTTGGCTACATCTGAAATTTCTCAGGAGGGCTTTCTCCTAAAGCAACCAGGGGCAGGACCTCCCACAGAAAAGAATATACATTTGCCTGGAGTTTTTAAACGGGCTGGGATTGATTTGGCATCCTCGATCGTATGTCACTGCTATTTTCTGATCTCTCCCTAGGAATGAACTCACAGCCCATCTCTCGGTAGAAAGCTCTGCCTCAATGAAAAGGCACTTACATTACTATTTCTGGCCTCCCTGCAAAAGAGCCAAAGACAGACAGTAGAGACCAAGTGCCCTTTTATCCTCAGAACTGGACTTTTCAAGTTACACAGGTAGGGCAGTGAGAGAGAAACTTTCCAGGTCAAGTGTGCACGCTCTGCCTCTCCTCTGAGCACGCAGAAGGCAGAGAGTCTCCCCACCTACTAATCTGGCTTCTTTCTCCAGCATGAAATTAAACACTAAGTCAAACAAACCCTCAAGACAAGTCAGTTACTCAGTGGAATCCCAGTGGAAGTATTTTCTTCAAAGGGAGATTTCTTCCCATTCACAATCCTCATGTTGATAAGAAAAGCAAATACAGTCTTAAAAAGAAAGATAAGTTAACATCAATTTAATGATTCACAGTTACTGCATTTAGACTTAGTGGCAATATATCTGTTAGCTAAAAATCACCTAATTACCCATCTAACTATTAAATTAAAAGTTCTTTACATTTGTGTCCAAGTTGCCAAAAACTATCCAACAATTATCTAACTGCTCTGACCACCAAAAGAGTTTGGCTCCTCCGTTCCCCTCAAACTAATGCTTTTCTGTTTATATTCTAAAATTCGTATTAGAATTTCAATTTTAAAAACTTTGCACTTGCTACCCAACCAATTTTTAAAATTAATATACATCAAAATAACTGCTCATTTACTAAACCCACCCTCCATGACAGCTGGCTAGAATTTATTTCATTAAATGAGGAAGGATTCACAAATCAACAAAAGAGAATCCTGGTAATCCAAGGAAAAGAAAATTTAAATGTTAGCCACAATTTCATTAATTATAGCAGGGATTCAGCTGCCAGTCCCTCTCTACATCAACAGACCCAGACGCAATCTCATTAAAGCCAAGAACCTAAAATTAATATCAATAATGAGAAGACACAGAAAGTTATTAGCAGAAAAAGTTTCATGAGCAATGGAGGATGTAGTTTTATAATACAACCAAGCAGATCACACCGTGGAGAACACGGTCCCAGTGCTCTGGCTGCCTTTTCTTTCCCAGGGAAGCTGTATAACCCTGCCCCTCTCCTCACACCCGAACTCTTACGACATGAAAGAAACTGGTTAAAGAAGCTGAACCAGCAGAAAAACTGTGTGGGTTAGCTTGGTTTCTCTTAACTTGCTCACCCCACAACCAGATGAATTTTTGATACTGGAAGGGAAACAGAAGAGAGCAGCGGGAGCCAACAAAAGGACGACTTCTTCAATATTCAGACTAACTCAGCTGTATGGTCCAGTCTCACGTTATGTTTCAGGGCTGCCTACTGAAGCTGATGGCTGAGCAAACCTCATCTTTGCTCTCGCGGAAGCTGGAAGGTATGAAAAGAACAAGTCAAACGAATGGCGAGAGAACGGAGCCTCGCATTACAGCAACCCGGCATTTCTGCCTTCCCTCTGCCACCAAAGTTCCTCAGGACACTACGTGAGCAATTAAGGCCTTTTTCAGAGGCAGTTGCTAATTTTCAGGTTACTCAACACAAAATATTGGGGGTCCGTCAAAATTACCAACTGGGATCTAAAGTACTACTTCTGGAGTCAACTGGACCTGTGCTGCGGGTGTATAAAGCACTTTAAAAACTGAAGACTTGCTGTTGGGTTTTCCCCCTGAGTACCAAGTGTATCAAATTGGACATTCAAAGCATCGATTTCTTCTATTTTACCGCTTGCATCTTAGTTATCCTCCTATAAAATGAGAATAATCACACCAGAAGAATATTGTAAAGATGAACTTGGTTTTGAACTACTCGAACTCCTTAACAGCGTAAGGCGCAGAGCACTTCCCTGGGGGTTTAATTACCCTATCAGCAAACCAAAGTTTGACTGGTGCGCTCTGAGGCACAGAGCTACACACTGAACAATGTGGATTATTCAAGGTATTTAACAGCCTCCCAGTAAGCCACCATTGCCTATTTTTGTGCTGAAAGAGGCAGGGGCCTCGGCCTCAGTAGGGGAGTGGGGAATATACAATAAATTAATTAAAGACTATCATACTGCTCACGCAGAAGGAGATGAATGAAGATTGGAAAGACTTTTGGAATGCTTGACTTTTTAATCTGCATAATGCTTTTATAGTTTGAGTACAACTGATAAGTTAATACTGACCCGTTTTATAGTGCTATCAGGTTTTTGACAATTTATTGTGAATAATTAAAAAGACTTCCATTATTTAGATGTTACAGATTAAAATCCACCTACATGTGTCATCTAACAGCTGAATAGGTGGCTAAAGAAGAGATGGATGTCCATTTGTAGACAGTGCGGTATCAGGAAACTACAGTTCAAGTTCTTTGATAAAAGACACTGATTCTCCAGAAAAAGGCTTGACCACAGAGCTAGATAAAAAAAATCTAGAATTACACAGAAGTACGCAGCCTGCTATCAGCCCCTTAAAGCTAATGCACGCTGTAGATATAAAAAAGGAACTCTGAAAACTGTGTTCCCCCCAAAATCAGGACACATTTAAATGTGCCTGCTGCAAAGCAAGCGACACCGTTCTTTTATTTCTGAATAATCAACCATTCATGGCAACAACGAAAAGCGAACACAGCACACAGAGTAACACTAGAATAGAAAAAGCATAGCTAGCTTCTTCACAACTCTTCCTGGCTAATGGAGACAGACTACACAGCCTAATTTATCAAAGAAAAGGAACAGAGAATCCCTTGCATTTCTCTCTCATTTGGGCTGTCACAATCAGGAAGAAACGCCATCAAGCCAGATTTCTAAAGCAACTTATTTCCTGCAGTTTCAAGTACTGATCCAACAGCAGCAGTGGATCCAAATGCACAGCTGTTCCTCCCAGGAAGACTGGTAAAGGAAATGAAGTCTGAAGTTTAGAGGAAAGGTATAATCCGCAGTGATAGCAGCTGCTCTGTCTGGGTCACTTGGGATTTAAAATATTCCATCATCAGCTGTGTAACAAAATGTTTTGCAATTTTTTTTTTTAATTTTATTTTAGTATGTTTTTATTTTCATGAAAGCTAAGAGTTTAACACTGGCTAGAAACAGACAAGTGCGGACAAGCCGAGCAAAAGTTTCCCTTGTTGCCTCTGCCAATCGTATTTGGCTTTCTTATGCTATTAGCGTCCTAGCGCAATAGATATTGCAGAGAAAAGTACTACCAAGCCAAAACAGGAAGCCAAATGTCTACTACAAACTAAGTGAAAATTACCACGAAAAAATCCAGACATATGGTATGAACTGGATTTGAACCCATTCTTTTAGAACTGCTACATCATTGTTTACTCTTCCATCACCATAACTGTTATTTAAGTCACTTTCAAGTATTTGTTCCATTATCACATCGACATGTCAGGACACAAACAGAAAAACCTGCAGGCCAGCCAAACACAGTCATTAAGAATAAAAATTCAAGAAAAGAAAAAAAAAATTCATTTTTGCCTTTTTTTTGGGGGGAGAGGAAGGAATCTGTTGTAATATATTGGAATTTAGCAGCCACAAAAGAGCAACTGCGTTGTTTCCGCCACACTGAAACACTTCACAACCAACTCTTTACTCACAGCAGAGCTGCAAACACAAGGCCAGCACTGCACTTGATTTTTACCAGTGGATAGCTACAGTATGCTACAAAATATACTGTCCAAGGATTGAGGGTTTTCCCAATGCACTAACACACTCAAATTTTCTCAAAGACTTCAGACATGAACAACAATATGGGAGGTGACATGTTCAAAGACCAGAACCAAAGGGATTTTGCTACAGCCTGCGAGCGTCCCAGCTCACGTGAACTCAGTATGAGGGTCTGCATGGAAGGAAGGGGAAGCAGAATCCTCCCGCTCTACCTCACAAAGCCAGAGCTTGAAAGGAAAGAGAAGGTCTCCCCAGATGCCATGAAAAAATAAATCGGGAATCAGAAGAAGGGGTTTTCATCATTAGTGTAATGAAATCTGCTAGTCAGAGGAAAGGGGACAGCAAGATAGCTAACTTAAGATTTTATAAACGTGATTAAGCTTAAAAGGTTACCTCATAGCATTACATATATGCTGCAGTTCCAGTTGCTTACCAGTAAAACTGTGAGGTCTCAAAGGGTGTGCATCTACTAGAACACCTGCGTGGGTCCCTTGCAGCTGCATAAAAGCCTGTACAAAATTAAGGCAGTCCTGAATGATTCTGTGCTTTGAAAAGGAGAAAGGAGATGATGGAATTTATCTCCAGTATCTACGACAATGCTAGTCATTTGAGGAAGGTATTCCTATTGGTTTATTTTTGGGACTGTCTAAAACCATTTAATTTTTGCAGCTAGCGTGGTCATGAAGCAAAGACCTGCAAAGGCAAAGATCGCTTTCTCTCCATTTCAGAAGATGCAGTCATTTTCATAGGTTCTTCCTCACCAAAAAATTGTCTTGGTCACCTGGCTGATTCATGTAGCGAAGAGCAGAGAACAGGGGAAAAAGCAAACCCAGAAAGATCAGACGCAGCCCTAGCCCACGCAGCTGAGGTGCAAAGTGTCACTACTATAAACCAACTTAAAATAAACTTCTCCCAACTGGTAACTGTAATACTGCTTTGCTAAAAACATGATAGTCCAGTCAAATAAATTTCATTCATAAGAGCTGAGATATATATCGATCAGCAAAGCTTAAACAGAAATCATCTGAATCCTTGCCAGCTAGCGATCACTGCACTTTTAGCACTCCAAGAGAGCCAATTATTACTCATGAGTTCATGATGTTTTCTTCACCTTCCTGTTGAAGAGATTATTTAAGACCTCAAATCACTTAACTGGATTGTTTTGTCCTGTTATGAGTCATCTACAAATTCCAAGGCACCATTAGAGTCTCCTTCAGGAGCTGCAACCAACTCCCCAGATTGCCTCAGCTATAAAACTGTGAGGAAACGGGGTTATAAAAATTGCACACATACTCGGACCTCTCCCCCCAGGTGTCTTCTAGAATTCATGTGAAAGTGAAAAGATCTCACCCCCTAACGTACACTTACTATTTATAAACCACCCCAAATCCGCATTACACTCCAAGTCAAAAATCCTTTTTCTTGGGAACACCCAGAGAACAAACCAGAATATTTAACTTTTGCGGAGAAAGAGGAAGGGGAGGGGGAAGAAGGTAGTAGTATTTAATGCTGCATTTTTAAAAATTTTTTATTTCTGGTTTACACCAGCAGAACTTTGAACAGCGACACTTCTTTATGCATTAGCTGCATTTAACTTTCTCCAAAAAATAAACTAAAATGAACTATTTGATGTTTTGGCGTTTGAGGGCCAAAAAAAAAAGAATCGGTAAGAACACACCTTGCAGAATTTGAATAAATAAATAAAGTAATAACAATAAATAATAAAAGTTAATACACAGGCTGTCACTCTGTGTTTAAAAACATTTTGCTATTTCTGGTGAACAAAGGTTTACTGTTTAAAACTTAACAGTCACAACTGAGTAGCAAGTAAAAACAGGATACAGCACAACTAGAGACTTAAAATAGTGACTATTCTTCAGAGTTGTGCTCTATCACCGGGCAGAGAGCCAAGCTAAGCTACAATATGAACCAAACCTGATTTGCACTGCTTTTAAAAACAAACCAGATCCCGTGTCAGTTCTGCAAATGCCACCCTTCTTTTCTGAAAGGGTCTAAAAAAGAAAAAGGCGTGTATGTTGCTGATAATTCAGTATAATACATCAGAGAGGACTCGTACTCGAAGCTTATTGATTATGTGATAGCAAAAAGAATTCTTTGCCTCCCTGATATATTTAAAACTAGCAGGATGTTCTCAAAATCTATTTATCTTAATGACCATGATTAGCTAACAATGTACTTTTAAAGAAAATACTCATTCTGAGCAGGCCAACATATCTGTTTGCTGGTTGATGGACAACACTTCAGAGAACAACAGAGAATGAGTGTCCAGGCTAAAAAAACGTTCCTAAACCATCCCCATTCCTCCTATTGACATGTCTCAGAAAAGATGAAATAAAAGCAGAGATGCCCTCATTAAGCAAGATAAAAATAGCTTTTATGTCCCGTTTTTTATTTTTAGCTAAAGAATGAAAATTCAGTTACATAACCCTACAAGTTTTGTAAATTAGGAGACAAGCAGGGCATGTTTGCACTCTTTGGAGTTTATTAGTGATCAGGAGAGCACTAACCCTGCACCGACGGTAGCCACAAGCCCAGCTGGTTCAGTTAAAAACCTATTGATACAGAATAAACGTGTGATTTAGCTGCTGCCGAGGCTCATGTTAGTTCACACACAGAGAGAAAGCCATTTCACGATGACCTTCAGTCCACGATACCAAGATAACGCTTCACCAGTCCCCAAAACCACCATGGCCTTTGCAGCATGTTCTCCCCTCCAACAATTCCTCCCACTGCAGCTCAACCTTAAGCCCTCCTATTACAGCTCAAGAAATTGTTCGTAGCTCTTAAGATGAGGCATCAGACAATTCTCTAGGTATTAAAAATATCTACCATTAGAGTCAAAATTCTTCGAATGCAAAAGGCTCATACAATGTAATCATTGCACGGCACAAGAGAAAAATCTAATTACAACAAGAAGGTCAATAAGACATTTGAATATGAGTAGGCTGGTGGAAACTTGCGCAATATTTAAGATATTATTTTTGCTCTTCCCTCACTAGTGGAAAAATGCCACAGAGGCGGCAAGGGGGAACAGGGTCTTGAAGAATTGTGAATAAAAGACTGCAACAAAGACAATCCTTGTCCATTGCACGTACAGGCAGAACAAGGAGAAACCCAGTAACACCACTCCAATAATTGGTGAATCTGCTGAACAGATGCCATGAATACAATCCACATAAGACTTTGCAAGGAAAGCAAAAGGTGAAAAGTCAGTGTCTTAAACAACTACTGTCTTCCCTTTTGCTACTGAGGGTTTTCCCCCCCCCTTAATCCAGCTTATGGATGTCAAAACACCACTGAGGACTCCAGAGCTAGAAAAATGTTCTGCACAGCTTCACATCGCTACAAGATGCTGCTTCTACAAGAGGTCTAAAGAGGCACCAATGTACAGAAAGGCAGGTCACAAATAACTGATACGCTTTCTGAGTTGAGAACTATCACCATCTGCCTGAAAATACATATATTTTGGAAAATCAACTCAAACTCCCTCCCCTTGGAGACCCTGGCCATCCAAGAAAAACAATACTAACATAAACAGTAATAGCTGAGTATCAAAATTAACTGAAATTTCATCTAACAGAACTGCAGTCTGCCATTAACACATCTTACTACTACGTAGTGATAAGTAACCACACTAAAAAACACGAGCAAGTAGCCCAGCAGGGATATCACAGAGGATATTTTCCCAGTTGTCAAGAAAAGTGATAGACCAAGCAGGCAAGAAAGTAAAATACACACTGAAAAAATCTGCCTGTAAAATACAAACTTTTAGACATGGATCACGATGTGCTGTAGAATTATTACTGAAGCCTAAGGCCAGAACGCATCATTTCATTCTCCTCTACTTCATTATTTAAGGTCCATTTTTCGTGGGTGTGTGTTGTTGTTGATTTATTGCAAAGGATTGTTCTGGTACAAGGGGAAGAATTTTCAGTTCCCAAGAAATAATTTGCAAAACAGGACTATTATCAACACTCAGTTACAACCTTATAATTTATAAAGTACCAGTGAGATCATACAAAAACATCCCTAGCTGACAAATACGCACTTTTGCAATGCTCATTTGGCTCGACACGTACCAGTTGAGATTTTGACAGAACTCTTATTCCTGGATATCACTTACACAGCACTAAACGTGCTGTGCAAACCCTTTAAAACAAATCAAAGCAATATTTTAAATACTAACTCCTACGCACTATCAGATACGCGGATCTTCGCTAATGAGTTAATAAAGACTCACAAGTTTGGCTACCGCCTCAAGTTTACACCAAAGCCTTTGGGACCGCATTTGTTTATTGAAATGCGAGTAGGTTAGACCAAAAGTAAAAAAAGGGAAGCAGCACCAAGGTCGCAACCGGTCGCTGTCACAAAATGAACACTGCTGCAAGCTTGTGTTCACAAAAAATCTACCAGATTTTGGCAGTTTGCTTCTTTTCACCCACTTACTCCAATCCTGTCAGCTACCATAAACCCTTGACTACAAAGCAACAGCTACTCCAGCACATCTACAAAAACACCGGGATAAAATTCCAGCCATCCCAACCAGAAATGTTATTTTAAAAAAGAAAAGCTTATTTTCTTTAGTTTTTTTAAGACACGGTATTACATCTGCTGAAAAGTGCCCTTAAGTATACTTGAGTTTCAGATCCTGCATTAGGTACAAAAACATTGATGCCAGCGTGGAACATACCATTAGAGACTGACAAAACCGCTATAACACAGCCCAAGAAAACCCAACTCCTTTGCAATCAGAGATAGATAATAAAACCCAAAGACAAATATTTAGCCTTTAAGACATTTTGTGTAAATCCCTAGTGATCATTTTTGAGAAGATGTCTACTTTTTGCCAAATTTTATTACCACTACAATGAAAGTGTCTAGAAATACTTGATGATTTTTCTTACAGAACAACTTACACGTCTAGTCAGAGCAGGAAACTGCCGGGGCTAAAGCTCACCTCAAAGAAACTCCAAACCCATCAGTTTAATATGGTCAACCCCTGATGCAATCCACCGCATGGCCATGCCAGAGCTCGCGCTAACACGGCGCTGGGCAGCCGCAGGAGTGGAAGAATACACGAGCTTAAACGTGCACGATGCTGCTGCCTCAGCAAAGAATCAGGGTCTTGATCTTGATAAGGTACAGTAAATGCTTCGTAACTAAAAGCAGTGACATCGATAAATTGATTCAAAACTGAAAACAAACAGTTAGTGCTAGAAGTAGCGGTTTGATGAACAGCAGATTAAAATAAAAGTCTTTTCCAAATTAGCACAGGTAATCCAAGATGGTCAGATAAACAAAAATGCCGTTTACATGATAAAAAAAAAAAAAAAAATCAAGTAACACCTGATTGAGAAACCTAACTACAGTTAAAAATGGTTTTCAACACCGCATCCTTACACAATAACATTAAGGGCTTTCCAGGGCTTAGGGGTTTCCCTCCTCCTTTTTATTTTTTGTGCTGTGTAAAGAACAGCTCTTTTCTGTTTCATCTAACAGGTACTGAGGAGAGTTTGTGCACAGGCCACATGACTCCTAGAATAATTTTCCAGTACAACATATTCTTGAAAACTACTTTAAGGAACAATTCCTGTTGTACCATTTTGTGGTCTAATGCTTTACTTATGCAAAAACCACTGGTTTACCTCTGCCCTTCTATTGATGACAGCACATAATTCAGATTAACACAGCATCAACTCCTCCTGTTGACCGATAGTTTTGCCATGCCCATAACTTCTACAGGAGGTTTGTAGCTCCTATAATCGCAACTAGAACTCAAAGTCATCAAAAGTACATACTTCAGTTTGTAAATACAAGACCAAGAAAATCAGTATCCAGACCTAAAACTTTTCAGGATCTTAACTGCAGGCAAAGCTCACCTCTGCAAGAATGGCTTTGCAGCTCAGTAATTCACTTTGAGGGAGAATCACACATCACCCTCAAAGAGTTGGAAGAGCTGACTCTACATAACCTTGAGAATGTATTCTCTTACTAAACGAGTAGCTTCTATGAATGCACGTTACTGCAAATGTTCTCTACCGCTGTCGCTAAAGAAAACTTTGAAACGCAGCACACTGAGCTGAGTTCCACATGTTCATCCTGTGAATTACAATTAATACATTGAAATACAGCGGTTGTACAATCATAGTTTCACGTGCCTATGGATCCTTCACAGCTTTGCCACATCATTTAAACAGATGGACTTGGCCACCGCACAGAAAAAGACTTTGTCCAAGAGCTCAAGCAAGCAGCTGTAACACATGGTAGTGATGGTATAATAGTTAAAAAAGTCATTGCCTCCTTAAAAAAAAAAGACCACAACAAAAACCTGCCTGGGTTTACCAGAAGAAACATTACTCTGCTAACTGAAGTATGCGAGCTCTTCAGCATGGCACATCAGAAGCCAACTTGCGTGTTTACCTTGGACAGCTCAGACGAGTTAAGGAAAGCTGAGTGTTGCACAAGAACAGAGATTCTTTGTGCCCCTGCGGGTAGCTCACCTCTGCATTTTCACTCTCTGTTTTACAATAATTCTTTCAAAGAATTAACGACACTGCACCATTATTTCAGCACACTGAATGCAGTCACTCGCCCAGCCCATGTTTGTCAGAAAAATGATGATGCCCACAACCGGTGGTACAGCTGCTGCGATGTGGGGAGCGTTATTTGGCGGTACGCAAACCAGCTGACTTGGTTCTGTGTCCTGATTCATCAGAGGAGTTAGAGGAAGATCACGGGTGAAGCCTAAGCGACCTATTTCTTGGTCTGGAAATGTGCAAATTCAGGGTCCAAACCCTGTATCTGGGAAAGTGATAAAGAAGAAAAACACTGTCTAGAGCTTGAAAAATTAACATTCCTGTTTTGAGAGAAAGTCACGATACTATTAACTTGAACAAAACTACTTCCAGCCGAAAGCATTAATCTCCGTGCTTGGAGGGCTCAGTCCTGATTTTGATGCATTTCTTTAATATCTTTCAGACATTCAAAAATACTATTATGTAGTCAGGAAATCTTTTTTATCAAATTATTTAATAAAAACATGCTGAAGACATTAGGAAAGATTGCAACACTGTATCATCATCGTTAGTGTTTCTCATTTTTAAAACCACAGATTAGTATTGCTGATTTAACTAAGCTTTTAAATACTGGTTTGCATACTATCTATATCAAACGATGATCTGTAAATGTACAAAGAGACATTTTGATCTCTTCCACAGCCAGCAGGAACAAGTAAATGACTAATTGTCTCATACATAAGTACAAGTTTTGTTACAAGGAGGTGTGTGCCTCTGTATGTTTTACACACACACGAATACAAACTATAGGGTTTTTACTTGATTTTTATTTAATTTCACTTCAGTCAAATGGCCACCTATGGATAGCTACGCCATTACCATATATTTCACTTGAAAAAATTAGACTAAAACAGCACCTTTGTATTAAAAATACTCAAGTTTAAAATATAAACACTGACTTTTTACTTCACCTAGTTTTCAAGAACTTGAAAAAGCAACGTAGGCACACACAGCTTTTGATAACATCTAAAAATACGCAAGCAAACCCTGTCACGGCACCATCATACAGATTGACGAAGCAGTGAATTATGTACTTGGGAAGACAAAAAGTAAGTTTCGTGTCACTGGGGAATGCAGGTTATTACCAAAGATCCTCTTTTTGAGAGTTAGTAGTTGAGCTGTTAGCAGTAGCTCACTGAGACACCTTCTGCAAGTTGCCTGCACAGGGGGGCTCTGTGTGCACGAAAAGACTAAGTAGTGCCAGAATTTTGCAGAGTGTTTCCAAACATCACCATTAACCTGGTTTTTCTTCCCTGCTTTCACTCCAGTATCATCAACATCAGCGCAGCTCTCCAGGCAGCGGGGACTGGGTGAAATCAGGGGCTGGCAGGTTTTTGGAGTTAGGGGTTTTGGGGGGGGTCTTTTTTTTTTTAAGGTAAGACTGCAAGGTCCATAAGAGGGAGCTCAAATACAGCTCTGGCTGAAATCCCTCAAAACTAAGTGACTTTAACAATATATACTAAAAAAAACTACCCTGAGAACATCTCCAACTGAACAAGAACCACCTTTGAAATGCAGGTCACAAGCTACGCCCACATTTTCTTTAAAATCTTACGTTCTCTAGCATTTGAAGAGCCATACATTGAAAGAGCTCAGCACTATCTGTGTTATCCTGCATGTTAGTGTTTTGTTAATTAGAATTTTAAAGGGCAGCAACAGCCTTGTATGAGCAAATACATGCAACACAGCAAGCATCACTGGGCTGTGTTACAACAGAAATTGAGAGTAGGCCCTGGTAAACAACCCGTCCTTAAAACACAGAAATCAGTGCGGTTCTAAAATTTCATGCTTCACATAAGAAAAGGAAAGCAGCAGAACCACAAGGAAAATACAGGAGTCCATGTCACGCAGAAGAAAAACCCTCCCCCTCTTCTCACCCACTTTGTTACTATGGGACTCGCAGAAATCTCTGGATTATGAACACGAAGGTCCCACTCACAAGACAATTAAGCAGCTCCAGTGCTTCTATCGGCCACCCACCTCCACAACTCTCCCCAAGGTCTGTGTCTCCCAGAAAAGCTAAAATGCCTTCTTGACTTGCCCAGCTGCAAGACAGGACTTTGTTGCTCCTGAGAATAGGGGAACACTTTTGAAACCAAAGCGATTTATTTTTCAAAGGAATTCTTTTTTTTCCAACTGAATGGTGAGGGCAGTAAAAAAAGAAGGAGTTAATATCATGCTCTGTTTCGTCCTGGGCAAGAAAGAAGTATCATAACTTAAAAATCTCAGATGGACTGACCAGCATAAACAGGTGGAAGATTACCAAGTCAGAAAGCAAGCACAGAAACAGCATGTGTATACACAAGAAATGGTGGAACAGTAGTTCTCTGCCTCTGCTATGACCAGTAACCAACAATAAAACAGACAAGACGGTAAACATTGCAAAAAGACAATTACTAATAATGAAAAGGCAACAGAAATTTTGGGCTGCTTCCACAAACTGAGTAACGCATTTTCAAACTGACAGCAAAGTGTTGGTTGCCAAATGAAAATGAGAGCAAACAGCAAAGTTGTGCTTAACCCCTTTTTGCTTTTATACTGCATTTTAAACACAGATGAAATCATGGAATTTAGAAGAAAAAGTCTACAAAGGAGACATTTTACTCAGCTATTTGGTCAGTGTTTCCATCACTTCAGTACCCAGAATCCTCAGACAACTTATTCATCTTGGGTCCTTTTCTCAATACCAGGTTCTTGAAAATAAGATGGGTTTCCATCTGCAAAACCTGGGTTAGGAACACTCAGATTTGGGAGAAACTGAATTAGGATTCCAACTTATCTTGTGGAAGGTGAACGCTAAATATAAGAGTTAACTGAAGGACAACCTGTCATTGCCGATTTCAAGAACAAACTCCCTCAAGAGTACCCAGCTGTCGAGTGGCAGCCAAGGACTGACCACCAAGAGACAAAGCCCCGGGGTACTGAGCTACGCAGGCATGACAGAGGTGCAAGAGAGAAGACGACTCCAGCGACTGCAAACATCTCTAAACTGTCCTCACTCTGCTCTCGACTAACTCTGACAGCAGCTCTAACAGCATCCTCTACGAAACATCAACAAATAGCTCAGCGTGAACAAAGCTTCGGCCTCGCACCTTCCCAACCGGGAGCTGACAGAAGCAGCATGCTTTTCTTTTACATCTGACCAGCAGCAGCACCAACTCAAAACAAATATTTACCCTATTCTGACACAGAGGAATAAAAGGAAACACTTTACTGTAAATCCAACTGTGTGTTCTCTTGTTCCCATTCCCAGGAAGGTTCAGCCACGAACAAGATCGTAAATTTTCTTTAAACAGTTAAAAGACAAACAAAAATGTTGACACAAGCAGGTGAGACAAGAACCATACAGAAAAGCTCTGACATCCCTATATCTAAACCAGAAAAGGCATCTGATGCTCAGCAAGCGCATTCATTACGCCGATAATTTCTGCTGATGGGCTTTGCAGAGACATCAGAAGCCAAGGAGGATTTGGAAGCGCAGCAATTTGCACCTACAACAACCGGTGTGTAACAGGAACAACATTAGTGACACCGAGTCCGGCAGCTCCCGCCGGGTCTCTGCATGCCGGTGGGTGCTCCGTGCCCGCACGCCGCTGCAGTGGGGAAACCGGGGCTTTACCTGCCGGTGGCTTGGGGCAGGAGCCTGCCCTGCCGTGCCCGGGGGAGCAGGGGATGCTCCGCAGGGCCTGAGGGGAAGCGCTCCTTAGGCAGGCGGGTGTGAGGCTGGGACCCCCCAGCCCCAATCTGGGCCTGACCGGGGTGAGGAACAGGGAGCCCTCCTCTCAGACCCGGGTGAAGGAACCGGGACGCCCACCCCCAGACCTGGTCCTGTCCCGGGTGAGGAACCGGGACCGCCCCCCTCAGACCCGGGGGCTGTCCCGGGGTGAGGAACCGCGACCCCCCCTCAGACCCGGGGGCTGTCCTGGGGTGAGGAACCGGGACTCCCCCTCAGACCCGGGGCCTGTCGCGGAGTGAGGAACCGGGACCCCCCCCTCAGACCCGGGGCCTGTCGCGGAGTGAGGAACCGGGACCCCCCCTCAGACCCGGGGCCTGTCCCGGGGTGAGGAACCGGGACCCCCCCCTCAGACCCGTCCCAAGGGAGAGGGGGTCCCCCCGACGCTGCCCCGGCACAGAGGAGCCCCCACCCAGACAGGCCCGCTCCCGCGGAGACGTGAGGGGGCTGCCCCGACGCTGCCCCGGCACAGAGCTCCCCCTCCGACGGGGGGACAAGGCCCTGCCCCGGGGCCCCGCGGAGCGCACCTGCCCCCGCCGCCCCGGCCCGCCCCGCCCGGCGGCAGGTGCCGCTCTCCGGAGGATGCTGCGGGCCCCGGGCCGGGCCCGGTGCCGGGGAAACGGGGGGAGGAGGGGGACGGGAGGGGGGGGGGGCGGCGCGCGGCCCCCCGCCCCGCACCGAGGGCGCCGCCCGCCCCCGCCAGGGGGCGCTGCACGCCGCCCCGCCCGCGCGCGCCGCCGCTGCCCCCGGGCCGAGGGGCGCCGCGGGGGGCGCCGCCCCTCCCCCCCCCCGCCCGCCTCCGCCGGGGGCGCGCGCGCCGGGCGGCGGCGGGGGCGCGCGCGCGGGCGGCGGGGGCGCCGGCTCACCCGGTGGGCGCGGGTCAGGCTCAGGTCCTTCATGACCTCCTCGAAGGCCGCCGTCTCCTCCGCCTGCTTCTGGTTGTGCAGCGCGATCTTCTCGCTGAATTTCCGCGGGTTGTTCGAGGCCGCCATCTTCCCCCGTCCGCATCCCCCTCCCCGCGCCGGAGGGGGCGAAGCGCATGCGCCAGGCGGGCCGGCCGGGCGGGCGGGGGGCTGCAGAGCGCCTGCGCGGCGGCGGCGCGGGGCGGGAGGGGGCGGTGAGGGGGCGGAGGGGCGCATGCGCGGAGCCGCCGGCGGCGCGCGCGGGAGGAGGCAGCCGGCGGCGCGCCTGCGCAGCAGAGGGGCTTCCCCCGTCGCCGTGCGTAGGGAGGGGGCGCGCGGCGCGCATGCGCGCTGCCGGCCGGGCGGCGTGAGGCGGTGGCGGGGCCGGAGTCCCTCAGCTCCGGCCGCTGCCCCGCGGCCTCTCCTCGGCGCTTTCGCCGCCCTCTCCTGCGGCGGGGCGGCTCGCTTGGGACCGCGGCATCTTCATCCGCAGCCTAAGGGCATCACCGCCTCCGTGCTGCCCCGGCCGGGCCAGGCGTCCTCGGGCAGGCCCCGCGCGTCGCGGCTGAGGGCGCTTCCCGCCGAAACTCCGCGCGGTCCTTAGTGTCCCCGCTGTCCTCCGCGGCACGCTGAGCAGGCCTGGCCGCGGAGCCGGGCTCGAATGGGTGATGCCAGGCGGAAAAAAAGGGCGTGTGTGCGTTCGCGTGTCCGCACTGGGCAGTCAGATAGCTAACTCCTTGCCCTGAAGTGGGAGGTAAATCCCAAATCTCTAAAAAGGCAGGTATTTTTTAACCAGCGAATTTAAAACCTCAATTTTACATTTTTTTTCTGTCTAAAGTTACTGAGAGTTTAGTTGGCTTGTTGCAGAGGGGTTCCCCCCCCACCCCCTTCAGAAAATGGAGTCCGGAGAATTTCCTCAACAAACCAGTTGTCCCAGCACCTCACAGAGATCAGGCTGGGCCCTGTTGAGGCATGAGCTGAAAAAGATAGACAGCTCCTATTCATCCACCTGCCAGCGCTCGGATGGAGCAGCGTGTGCAGCAGGAAAAGAAAGGGAGAGGAAAACAAGCTACTAATTTATTAGCCAGTCTTTTAAGAAAAGCAACAGTTCCTACTCTGCGATTGCTGTCTCTTCCTGCAAGGAAAGATAGAAGACAGGCAATACCTGTACAGCAGAAATCTAGTACCAAGATAGCAAGTAAAGGCATTCTTTCTGGGAAAGGTTTAGGAATTGGGAAAGTCCCCCATTTTCCTGGTCCATTTAGGTGTGTTGTACAGCGAAGCAGAAGATGCTACCGCAGCTCCGTTCCGAACTACGCAGAACAAAACGGTGCAGTCTTCCCACGCAAGCACGCCTTCGCTGCCAAACTCCTGTGAGCGCATCCAGCTCCACCCTTCTCCCTCTCCTGTGGCGTTCTGCGTATGCAGACTTCTTCCCGGTGAACCCCAACTCTACGTCAACACCCCCAGAGACTTGCTCCCCCTCCCCAAGGAGTCAGGACCTTGGCCGACGCAGCCGGTGATGTGTGTGGGACGCGGTGTATCTGTCACGGGGACGGGATGACAGGCAGACATGACCCTGCCAGGATGCGAGCGGGCCGTTCTAGGGAGTACAGCCGTTTCGAAACACAAGCTTAGGCTGCTAAGCCATTGATTCCAGCTGTGTTAACATCAGATCAGTGCAAAGCACTGTGATATGCAGGACACACGCATTAGGCAGTAATAAATCCTGTTTCCCAACACCCACACGTTGCCCTTTACACTTTCTTTTTTACAAAGCAACAAAGTGGACACTGTCCTTTTTTTTTTGGTGCATCACTCTGCCCCTGAAGTGTGCTTACTCCAGTAACCAAATCCTGTCCCGGTTGAACTGTCAGATCAAAGAAATTAGAGTCTGCTCTCACTTCCACTACTGATCACCTTTGTGGCCTTGGTTTAGTCAGTTTACCAGTCATTTATAAGCATTTCCTGCCCACGTAAAAATAAGATATTATAATTATCCAAGGCTGTTAGAGATGGATGGATGAAACTCAGTTCAGCAACTGTCAGGATCAGTATCAGCCATAAAGTCACGTCCTACCCTAAATTCTAGTTGCCAACTTGCACTTAGAAGTTTATAATGTGGTGTGAGATACCATCGCAGAAAACAGAGCTGGGACTTAAAAGATCATCCGGGCCCCAGCAGGATCAGCCCTTCCTCTGTCATTCCTGACATATGTTAGTCTAACCACTCTTGCATTTTTCACCAGGAATAAACAACCGGCATGCATGTTCGGTTAAATACGCTCTAGCTGTGTACATGAACAGCGTATGACCTGCAAAAGTGGCCTGTCATGCTAAAAGCATATAAATCATAAAGATTTAACACTAAGATACCTATTATCCACATTGTTTTTGCCTGAGAAGCGAGATGATAAATAATTTGAGTTATCCTGGACTGAATACCATAGGTGGTAATATCGAACATCTAGAGACCCAGCTGCCACTCTGCCTCTTCTATAGCACCAAAAGATTAAGTGCCTAAGATGAAGCTTGATAGATTTTCCCCTCTTGGATCTCCCGAGATTGAACAGAGTGAAATCTCCCCTCCACGGCTGCTCCTGCTCGTGGTTCGCAGGGAAGGAATGCAGATGGCCAGGGGTGGGGGGGGTTACAATTTCCTCCCTTAAGAAGACTCCCTTTTCTTATTGTTTCGCCTGTGCAGCTTTATCAGATTGAATTCCAGCGTGCAACCTGGACCCTGCTTCAGTTCTTAAATTCTCCAGTTTATAAAACAGTTTGCGTAACAAACTTCTCTTCAATACGACATTTGTGTTTGCCGAGTTGCTTCTGGAATTTCTCACCCACTCACAGCTCCAGGTTTTGGGGTGTGGGTGGATCTGAATGGCTGCTAAGTGCGTGACCTCGCAGACAATGTAAATCTTGACTGCATTAAGGCATTGGCAAGGAGACATTTTAGACGGGTGCCAGGTTTCCTTCTTCCTCCGCCGAAGGAGATATGCCATGCATTTGACAAAATGATGAGCTCATACCCTAAGTATTATTTATGTCTCCTGCCGTCTTCACCTTGAGCACATATGGGGCCATGCGAGAACAACTTGATCTCACTAGAAAGTTGCAATGGGATCCCCTGAGACAGCAGCTCTATCTCCCCCAGCCTTCCAGACGTGTTATGAAAAAGTTTCTTGTAACTGAGAATCCGAGCTTTGCTCTGAAGCAAACAAAGAGTCATTGGAGGACCGGGCTGTTGTGTTCACATCTGCTTTTGCTGCAAACAACTCCTTACTGAGCAACCTGCAGCTTCTTAGAGCAGATGCGGCCGAGAGCAAGCGGGTTGCAGGGAGGAGGTTGTGTTTACTTGTCGTTTGTTTGTTATCCTCCAGGTCCTCTGGAATTGCTCTAGCAGACGAGATCCAGCTACTTCCGTATTCTCCCTTAGAGGCTTCAGAGGAAGGTGTGAGGTTGAACAACTTACACAACAACAGACAGCATGAGATTGTGCCTTGATCGACAAATAAGCTGACATTTTTTGCCTACAGACACAAAGATTTTGATCTTTCACACTTCCTACTTAATGTTCCTGTTGACGTTCCCATTATCCTCAGGGAAGAATCTCCTGTGAAGTCCACAGAATCCCTAGTTCCAATGCTATTTTGAACTGAGCTCCTAACTGTGCTTTCAGTGGGAAAACATTCTCGTTTCACTTGGAAGCTGTGACCATTTCTTTAATTTAAGATACCCTTATTTCCAGAGGGCAGATAAAAGCACCTGAATTACCCTCTCCACACCACTCATCAAATTGGAAGAGCAGTCCAAACAAACCACCTCGCAGTCACACAGAACGCGTGGTTCTGCTCTCTACACTGACATTCCCCCGTCATGCTTCCAGTTTAGTTTCTTTACCATTCCCTGTTAATTCTAACATTACAGAAAGCAAGCAAACACTGACCGCTCAAAGATATTATTCTCATTTCTACGAGTCGGATCTTCTGGTGCTCTGAAATACTTTGGCAACCACACAGAGGATTCTGTTACGGTTATTTTTCCCAGAATCAAGGCTTGGCTTCATGCCCCACTGAAGCAAGAATTATTCCCGTGATGCTAAGGTGATGTGGTGAGCCGGTAAAGCGGCACCACTTTATGTCTTTCCAAAGATAACACTTGGATGGTAGGCAAAGTATTCTATGCAAGTATATTCACAGTCAGCACTAAAAAGCAAGGCACCAGTAAGAATTGTGCACTTTATTGAAACAAACAGGAAACCGGGAAATACTTTTTTACCGCTAAGAGATTACACCATTGCAAATCAAACCGTAGATCAGACAGAGAAGCATGTCAGAGAGCAAGATGTTTCCTTCCATAGCCTTCTATCAAATCAAAGTTCACAGAATTTGGTGATATTCTATATATAAAGTAGCAGGAAATATTTTCTTTTTAAATCTCACGTTTTGGCTTCAGAGATGTGTGCTAAAAGGGTCAGAAGTAACAGATTTAAAATCCAAAGGTTTTTTGCAGACGTTTCCTGAGCGCTCGTGTATAATAAAACAGCTATAGGGCAGGCAACAACCCCTGGTGTGAAAGTGCACAAGGATCAGGCCTTGTCCTGCTCTCTCCTACTATACTGGAGCAGAAATACAAAGCAGCAGAAGTATAACACTTCAAACCATGAGCTTCGGCTGTGGCTAGTAGGCTCCACAGACTCAACTACCTGCCTACTCCTCTGGTTCACGTCCCAGTGCAAAACCAGCCTCTGCTGTTTCCATGCCCTAGGACAGATGTTTACCTACAAGTTAAAGGCTTGATTTTCATGCTGAAGGTATTAAAAAATAAATAAATCTAAGGGTGAAGGAAAATGCATTGTGTTTTTTTGCAGGTACAGGTAATTTTTGCATGAAAACGTGATGAAGAGTTAGACAAACATGCCAGCCAAATTGGGGCACCTCCTGAGTTTCAATCATTTCACTCTCAGTAAAGTAGGAGCATTACAGAAAGTCGGTTTCTCAGCAGGAGACTAAGCAACCACCACAGAAGTCCTGTTTTTGTGGCTTCTGGGACTGAGCTGTTCTCTTTGCCCTACGCACACTGATTTCACTTGCATGCCAAGTGACCAAGGTGTGCCAACACAGCACAGGTTATGTCTCTACGAGGACTGCTTTACTGGGACAGGAACGGCGGCATCCCCTAAGAGAAAAGCATTTCTTCTACGATGCAGCCGTGCTTGCAAACTGTTTTGTAGCCACAAAGTAAAAGCGCCTCCTTTCTCCCTCCCTCTTCCTGCTACCGAAGCAAAACAAGCTGCATTGATAAACATGCCAGATGGGACAATTCAACAGGGGAGAAATTAATTTTGTTTTTCAGGGACACTGGCAGATTCCTCTTGCAAAGTCTGTCCTGCAGATCTGGTCGCTGGCTGTAGCCATTTTAAGGCTGCAATTCAGCAGAGCACATCAGTACATGGCAACTTCAAACACGTGGTTATACCCTATTTCAGCAAAATACCTACGCGTACATTTAACAGCAAACCCTACGCTGAACTGAAATGCCATCTTAAGTGCCTCACAGAACAGGGCGCCTCGCACTACTTGCAAGCCTCTGGGCTTTGCAGATGAAGGATCCGTGCCTCGAGAAAAGTGCATTTCTAAGAAGTTCCTTTTGGGCCTCTTGGATTGCTGTCCTGAAAAAGCCTCAGAAGGAATGTAACAACTTGTTTTTCACTGTCAAAACGGGAGTTTCTCCACTGCAAGCCATAAGCCTTCAGCTGAAAACCTGCCGAACATCTGGCCTGGGATCAAGATTTGCTTTGATGGTCATTCATGGTACAACGGGTGGACACATTTCTAGGTTAATACCACCACCAAAATCAGGAAGGATAGAGTCCCTCTTCCTTCCTCCTCTTACCCCCAATGTAACTGCAGCAGCTGCAGTCCAACAGGACGCTCCAGGCTTTCAGAAAGACCCAGGTACCACCAGGAGAATCCTCACGCACGGAGCAGCCCCACTGAAAGTAGAGGAAGGCTGTTGCAAACAGCAAGGGACTGCTGCCCTAGCCTGCACGACTCGTGAGCAAACACACACGGGCTTGCACGTGGAGAGCATCTCTACTCATCCGAGGAGTAAACCTGACCCCCTTCCATGGTATATGCTCTGATTTTCTTCCTAAGAAACAGCAAGTACACGCTTTTGGCATAAGGAAGCTTTCATCACGTGAGGACCTCGAAGCATGCAAAATTAAGGTCCAGACATGCTAACTGCGCCGCAGGGCAAATTTCTCTCTTCCAAACCTCAGTGAAATTCAAACATTCCTTCTAAATCCAGTTGTAAACCACTATCCTTAAGGCAGTAATACTGAACACAAGTATTGATAGTGCCAAAGAGTAAATCTGCATCCGTGTGGAGGATCACATGTTTAAACAAGACCCCAGGCCACAGTGAGGGGGAAAAAAAAAAGAAGGATGCATTTAAAGCAAATAATTGCAAACTTTGTAGGAAGACACAGATTAGCAGCCTGATTACAAACATCAGATAACCACATGTAAAATACTTTTTAGTACTTTTTCAAAGCATTGTGACTGGACGATACACATCAAAAATATTAAACTCAGCTAAAAGGATAAATTCTGTTCTAGGTACTCCAGTTTTAATGTAGTGCAACTCCAGTGACTTCAAAGGAATTGCTCCAGATATAAAGCAGCGTAGCCAGAAGCAGACTGGCTGGTAGCCTGCATAAACAAGCAAAAAAGACTTTCATTTTTTAAGAAGCCTTATAAACTAGTTCTATCTAATTACGTGACAGGGGCCTGGGTGTGAAATTGCAACTGCAAAGCCTCAGGGACCGAGCCAAGAACCTTTGATTTGCTCTCTACAGCTTATAAAAATCTTCTGAAAACTTTTGCTCCAACAGCTTTTCTACTTTCCATTGCAAACTGCACATACTACTCCAATGCTGCCCTCCTGCAGGCCCCCACCACCACTCTCTCCTAGATCTTTACCCTTTGTCTTACAATCTGAGGCTAATTTCAGGTTGCACAGCTAAACCAGCAGCTGTTTCCAAGCAGAAAGCACATTTTGTGTTCATTTTATGGAACATTCAATGCTGAAGCAGCTGAAATCGTACCCGCCCCACAAATAAATTTTAAAACTTCTCTGTGAAACTCCCTAAAGTTAAAATATTAAACTGAAAAGTGCCAAACTTGTGTTACTGAAACTCAAGTTATTAGTTTGGAACGAGAAACAAAAGTTCTGGAGCCTGTGGGATGATACTGTGCCTACTCACCATTAAAATGCAGAGTAGAATCTAAGCTGTCTCTGTAAAAAAATAACTTGAAGGGAGAGATGTCTATATGATATATATATATGCTCCCAGGTGAAATTCAAGGCAGCCGAGCCCTCTTCGGAAGGCAATGCTAGCCGGCTCTGCTCCCTCACTCGCCTGACATGCCAACACACCCAGACTAGACTGTAAATTTCTTCAGCCACATTAACTTTTCCTGGTCCTTAAGTCACAAGTGATGAAATCTCATTCATTTATGCAAGCAACTGGAAGATTTATTGTAAATAAAGTTCTGCACATTACACAACTGGCTAAAAATCATAATTAGAGTTGCACTGGGAAACATGTTTTATTTATTCTGACAGTAGTCTGGCTTCAATAATCCTTGCATGATAAATGTCCCTAAAGTTTGCAGAGTTTCAGCAACTAAAGACCTTATCACAGACATGGAAGTGGAAACGTCTGACTACGTTTGATGTGGCTTACGAGAGGTCCCGAGCAGTTCTGTCGCACAGCATCATTTTAAATCAGCACCAGGGCACTAAGAGCTAGCGGGAGTGCCTTCGTTCATTGTAAATCAAAGAAATGAAATTTTCCACTGCTATTAAATGCCCAAGACCTCGGTACGAAAGCTACACCATGTCTGCGCGAATTAGCAAAGTTCTAGGATAGGGAGAAATGACAGTCGGACTGCCGAGCCGACAGACCCTCTGGAAAAGGGTCAGTGACACCATTAATAGGATGCAGACATTCCCAATCTCTAGCTGTTCTGCGCCCTGCCAAGAGTTCTAGTGCTTTCTTTCTTTATAGTTTTAAGTACAATTTCAGGCCCATAAAACATCAGAGAAGACAGAAGCTATTATCCTGGCCATGACAGGAGTCCCTAATGGGACATGCATACTCTGCAAATACCTAGAACTAACGATGCTGTGCTTTTACTGTTCCCCATCTGTTCAAGGGTATTTTAAAATGTACCAAATCAGGTTTACCCCTATAATGTTTATGGCTGCTCTGAGACTAATAAATGACTCTAAGCACAATCAAACATTTATCTGGCTTTGCTCATTCCTGAAGAGGAGAGGAGCCCAGTTCACTCGCTTTTCATGTGGGGCATCCTGTAAAGCGTTTTCTCCACCCCAGCCATGGAGCACGATCACTTAGATATTTATGTGAAGACCCTCACCTAGCTGTCAGGCTGTTGCAATACAGCAAAAGAATCAAACCAGTTTACTTTCAGAATAACAGATGGGTTACGCACAGAACAGCCCAGAGCCACAACCACATCCTTCACAGGGGTAAAACAAACTTTATTATCAATACGGATGATATGCACTTCCACAAATATTTTAGCCAGTCTCTGCTAAATTTAGAACAGCTAGAATATTTCTAGCTAACGTTATGAAAAATAATTGTTTCTATTGCTATAAAAAGAACATTCCAGTCACAAAGAGAGGTGGTGCACAGCAGCGCTTTGTCGCAAGTCTTGGTGAGAGAATCTGGAGACCTTTCCCAGCTCCCACTCCGCCAGGGAATGGGAATGTGGGGACCAGGCTAATTTGCTGCACGGCAGGCAGCAGTTGGTCTGTTTATTAAATACAGTTACAGAATGGCTTTGTGTATCCTCCTATCTGCAAAGCCACCGTTCCAATATGAATGAATACAGAGGTTAAGTTTGGTTTTGCAAGGTTGACCCTAAAAGTGAGAGCAAACATGCTTTTTCATTTTTTTCAAGGATTTTTCTTTTTTCCCCCCTTCGCTCCCCGACACACACACGTACCTTAGAAGCTTGAAGTGAAAAAATAAAGCATGGTTTTCTTATGAAGGGATGCCAACTATGGTCATCGCGTGGGTTCTCCAGTCATCTGATGCGTTCTGGCTTATCAGCACTACGGCTGCATGTTCAGAAAAACTCAGTTATTAGAGAACACCCAAACCATCAATTGCTGCCACAGAAATCCTTTTGGTAGGAAAATCTGAATAAAATAGGGAAGAATACTGAAATATTTTAGGAAGGCAATGATGAAGGAATGACACACTCATAAGAGGATTAAACGTATTCTGCAAACAGGAAAGCAAGTAACCTTCCATTTGTTACTAACCTAAGAAAGTACCCTTTCCATAAACATATGGAAGCATTAAAAAAAGAAAATCCATTATTTTCTAACTTTGAAGCTTGTATCGAGTTACATTTCATCCTTTCAAAATTTGCCTGTTATCTGCCAAGACTGTTCTGCAGTGTTTCTAGCTTCTGTGCCAGACCAAATGAAGAGAGAATGGAGTAAATTAACTGCCTAAGAGCTAGAAAGCGGAGCTTGCCCACTGACTTTAGCATACTATACAACAAGTACTTTCCATTAATTTATTATTGGCAAACCAGCAGATAGATAGGAACAGATGAAACTATGCATCATTTTATCTCAAATTTAGAATGCAGAGCTTAACTGAGAGCATGTGCCCTCACCGTATCATATCCAAAGGTGCTTTGATTTCATTATTAGAGGAAAATATCTGTAAGTGAATCTGAGGTATGGAGTTCATGCTTTACACAGAGCTGCTCAATGATACATTAGCAAAACAGATATTACATATTGTCTCTAAAAGGTTACAGCACAGTATTTATTTAACAGCAGAATGCAACAGTTTCTCTAAAAAGAGGACTGTGTAGGTCAAAATCAAACTTACACAGATACAAAACAAAGCCCTTGAAACAGAATACCTGATAAAAGGAGAAACTTCCAATTCATTAGTCAGTCAAATTAATTAGAAAAAATGGCTTGGAGGAAAGGAAAGTTCAGGAAGTAACAGTATTCTGTGCAGTAAACACAGATTTTACAAAAATGACAGAGTCATCTTAAAATGAATCTCTTAATTTAAAATACCCACTGGTAACAACAACAAAAAAAACCCCATTCCACTTAGACTTCCATCATACTATGATGCCAAGTATCTTATTTACAAGTCAAGGGAGAAAACCTTCAAGCTTCTGAACAAGTAGCACCCACCTCCTTTACTGTAGGAAAGGGGTTTGGATGAACATGTGTTGGTGGAGTGACGGGAAAGGCAAAGGCAGCGGGGTCCTAAACCAGGAACTCCGGGTGCTCTCTGCTTTAGTGGGTCAGCCCAGACGAACAGCTGCAGAGCTCTTATTGCCAGTAAAGCCAAACAAATTTTTGGCGGTTTAAATAAAAAACAATAAAAATCATGCCCGTTTATATGTAATCAAGCTATCAACATGGCTTTAGTGTTGCAAACTCTGGATGCCCCAATTAAGGGAGAATTTCTGGACTAGAGTATCATGCTGCTATCTGGAGGGGGTGAGGAAGGGATCTGGAATTGCAGTGTAATCCAAGAAATGAAGAACCAATGGAGACCAGAGGTGTGCAGGGATAAGTATTCCCCTTTTAGGAGGGGAAAAAAAATAAGAAGTCACCTTTGAAAAGCAGGAATATGCTTCCATAATCCAAGCACCTGAGCTCTTCTAGCTCCCACTGTCCCTTTATTGCTTCTGGAGGTCAGTATGTTATACAGGTTTTGGTTTTTTTGTTTGCTAAAAAACAACAAAGCGACATACAATGGTTTTTTTGGAGCTATTAATAAAAAAATCACACCTGAACTCTTTAAAACATACCACAGTACTTAGTTACTCCTGAGCTGTCAATGTCTGCAATGTGTAACATTGTTAAAAATACGAAAAGTTGGCAAAATGCACCCCCCCAATCAAAAAAAAAAGCAAAAAAGAAAAGCTTTTTCCAGCTGTAACATCTGTTAAGTCTAACTAGCTGACAAGTGCTTCTGATGAAACACGCTTGCCAGAACACTACATAAGAGGAGGAGGGACTTTATGGAGGAGGGAACGCAAGCTATTTTTCTCCTTCCCTCACCCACAAAATGCACGATACCATTTGCAAACAACAAAGAAACAACACAGCATCCTGATAACATGCAACAGGAGATGATTTCACGGGCCGACGCCTTCGCACGTAGTTATCTCTGGGTCGTTACCTGCGGTAGTATAACAGGAGCGCATGCTATCCCAGCAAAAGATTCTGGAAAATGTAGGTCCCTCTCCCATTCATCAGTTTCTGTGTTATACACCTGCACAATGCTTGTAACATTGTTCAGATGCCAATTGTACCCTCCTACGATATAAATCTTTTTTTCTAGTAAACAACAGCCAGCTTCCGACTGACCTGCACGCATAGGGCTCACCGTTGTCCATTGGTCTGTTTCAGGCACATAATATTCCACAGCCAAAACATCAAAACAACGGTCAACATGGTCCATGCGGCCTCCCAGAGCATAAATCCTGTTATTTGCACTGACCATGGCGTGCAGAACTCTGGGTTCGTTCATCGGGGTTTTAAACTCCCACTGATCCACGGCGGGGTCGTAACAGTGCAGGGCTTTTTTGTCTTCCACTGAAATGCCATACCCACCTGATATGTACAATTTGTCACCTACCGTGGCTCCAGCATGCCCCCACGTCCTGCGTTTCAGGGAGCACACGTAAGTCCACTCGTTATTTTTGGGGCAATACTTCTCTACGGAAGCCAAGCTCCCTGATCGGTTCCTCCCACCGGTGGCATACACCATGCCATGGAGGACATTGAGTTGGAACTGGATCCTGCTCTCCTGCATGGCCTGGATGCGCAGCCACTGGTTCAGGTGCGGATCGTAACGGTAGCAGATATCCACAGCTCCCTCGCCGCTCCGGTACTGCAGGTGCTGCCCTCCTACGATGTAGACAAAGTTGTCGAGCACGGCCACGCAGGAGTGGCTGCTGCCCACCTCCATTTCCGTCAGCTCCTTAAACTGGCGCACGCTGGCATCCGGCAGGTAGTAGACTTTGCAGCTCACAGTGCGGTCGTTATCGGTGTAGGGAGTGCCACCGAAGGTGATGAAGGACAGGACATCCGAGCGGATGGTGGTCCGAGGGGACTGCATCTCATGCTGACGAAAGGGCAGGATCTGGTAGTTGAACGCTTCCAGCAAATACTGCCGGCACAAGACATCTTCCACCATGATGTCCAAGGTCTGGACGCTGTCCACCAGCTCCGAGGACTTCATCAGCGGGAAACGGATGTGGCAGAGGACCTGGCTGGCATTGGCACGGCGGGTCGGGTCATACTGCAGCCAGCGGACGGCGGCACGGAAGAGGTCTATTTCACTGCAGCTTTTCAGCTTATTGCTCTGCAAGAAGAAAACAAGGCGCTCCAGCGGCAGGTGGAGGAAATCCTCTTCCTCAGAGATCTGGAGGAAATGCCTAAAAGTGAATGCATCTACCGATTCCTTCAAGGATGCGAGGCTAAAGGTGGTGGCCATCTGCCCGATATTAAGACACGTTTCGACGCTCATGGCAGACTTCAGAAATTCTTCGCAGAGCTCCACGACAGGCACCATCTGGAGGAAGACGGCAGCTCCCAGCACGTCCTGAATACAGTCGAGATCAAGAGTCACTTCAGCGCTGTACGCAAAGTCTATTATGTGTTTCAGTCCTTTTGCAGATACACCTTTCAGTTCGATCACATCTTGGCTGGCTTCTCTCATCCCGCCTGTGAACATTGCCCTGGAGGTCAAAAACACAAACAAAAATTTTCCCCCCTTTAAATACATGTAAAATGATCACTTCAGATTTTGTTTTTTTATTTTTTTTAAACATACCGATTCTCTTAGGGAGGATGGGGAAGGGGGAGAATAAATCAAGGCTAAATCTCTAAAAGCCAGGAGAAATTAGACTATGCAATTACTTCCATAAAGCTTGCATGAACAGTGCACTGAGAAGTAATATTCAGCTATCAGAAAGTTAAGTTTTTCAATCTGACTGGCAGCAGCATAGATAAGCACGGACCACAGGACAGAGCTTCAAGAAGAAGGCAGAGCTACCAGAGCAGGGAGTGTGGTACGCTGGACACCAATGAACCCGTGATACTCAACAACCAAAGGATAGAACTCTGCACCAGCAGAGATTGGTAACCACACCCTAAAGGGTTCAAGTATGCAGGATTTGTGAGCACAAAGAAAGAATACACTTCGTAAGGCACCTATGTTTAGGAGGTCAGCAATCCTCTGAGCTTGCCTTTAGGCAAAGATTTCAATTAGCCCATTCTGTCGTAGGCTAGCTATAAAATGGCTTAAATATTGCAGATGCAATACATCTTACGAAAAGCTTTGGTAATCACCACAGAACCTCCCCTCCAAGGTTCATTCCCAACGCCTTAAGAAAATAGGAGTTGCAGCCACTTCAGAAAACGTCTGTCATGTTGCAGTACGACGGCAGGGGGCTAACAGGCAATTAAAAAAAAAAAAAAAGATTTTGTTACAGCACAGCTGCAAGCACATCAGTTGACCAGGCCACGCAGAGATTAGGCCCTAGATCACCTCCTTGGGAGGCTTCGAAATTCCACAGGAAGCACATACCACGCCAAGGACTGCACACAGACATCTCGTAAACCGCTCTTCTAGAGCGGTGCTGCATTTCCCAGCTATGGGGCCTGTGGGCGTGATGGGGACATAACTGCACATTTGGTTTTTTATACGTTTACATTAAATTTCAGCGGGTTTTGTTATATATGGGTAGCTCGGGGGCAAAGGTTTGCGCTCTGTGTTGTATTCAACAAGCAGTAGCAGAGCAGTTCTGGGGAAGGCAAAGTCAAAACAGGTTGCTGGAAGAACGGTGACATGGAGTTTCACCGTTCACTGCCATTGTACACACATCACAGCCAGGCTACAGTCATACGAAAGACCTTTGAAACTGCTGGCAGCTGCCTGCACATTTTGGGCTGTTTTTTCCACCATCGATAACCTACTCTTTTCTATCGGAAGGGTAAATTCATTGTGAAGGCACAGCATCATTAGGGCTGCCTTAGGAAGCTGCAGTGACTCTAAGGTGCAAGTTAGTCAAAAAAAATGCTGAACAGACCCTCCTCTTCTGCACCAACACAGGAATAAAGGAATATCTTGGGAACACTGTCAAAAGACAGGAGTTCCAAGTTTCCTGTCCAAACCAGGCTAGAAAACCTGCTGCCGTCCAGCATAAACCCAAGAAATCCTAAATGACCTAAATAAGGAAATATCTGCATATGAAATCAGCTTTCTGTAACCGAGTGACCAGGAATACTGTTCGCAATTATTTGTCCATGTAGCAGATGAGAGCATTCTGCTAAAATCCCCTTGCGTATCCCATGTCGCAGAACAGCACGCTGCCCTGATCCCTTGCCCCAGAGGATATGCAGACATATGTGTACTCGTGCATTAGCTATACAGAGCTGAACGTGCATAAGGAAAGAAAAGCATTATTGTTGCCATGATGAAGACAAATCGTCAAATAGAATGCAATTCCTTTAAAAAGTGTTACGGTTCTAAAATGCTGATTACATAAATGCCTCAATTTCACTCTTTTCCCTCCCTCCTTCTGCATAAAAACAGAGTATTTTCAAAAGCTAGATTATTCTGCCATTGTTCCCCAGGACAACCTTCCTTAGCACCACAGAAGTTATAACAAGAAACCTACTCAGCAATTATATTTCGACAGTGAAAACACACTAGCAGTGGCACTGCATACAGCATTTATGAATACAAATAGTGCTATTAGCATTTGGTGGGAGATCAGCTCCATCATTAATTGCATGCCTGTTAGGGAGAGCGATAAGCTTGGAAGGTTTATGTTACCAAAGGGAGAGAGAAGGGAACAGCCTCGAAAATATGTGCGTACATAAGGCAGACCGCATCGGAGCAGCTGAAGAAATGGGTGAAGGGATACAAGAGATATGCCAAAGGACACTGAAGTGCCTTGCTCTTGGTTACCTGCTCAGCAAACCAGTCTGCTCAGGTCAGGAAGGAACCTGGACATCAAGGGATTGCAAACCCCGCTGAACAGCCCTTCTCCACCCTCACCTGCCGTCTAGAACAACACCCAGGTCGAGTTCTCTGTTGTTTTGAACCTTCCCTATACTCGTTGCCTCCAGCATGCCCCTGGCTTGACGCTGCTCCTGGTGCTGCCAGAAAAGATCCCTAACTCAAAAGAGAAGTCATTCCAAGTCAGAGAACCATTACAAAAGAGTCTGATAGCGTCAAGATGGATGAATACATATTTTTGCTTAAGACTTAGTTTCCTGCTCTGCAGTTGGCTCACTCTGCATTAATTTGGCTGAAAAAACTCATCTCTGTGCTTCAGTTTTCTACCCACACAAGATGGGACAATTCTCCCCTACCACCCCGGGGGTCTGGGGAATGCACACACAAAACGCTTCAAACTCTTCAGCTTGTGAATGGTAAGCACTATAGACAGATCAGTGGTATTTAAAGATAACATGAGCCTGTTTACAATGGACACCATCGTTCAAGGGGATGACTCATTTCAGAGCCCTTGCTGCCACTTCGCAATCAGCTCAAGTAGCTCCAGGGCAAAAGCGTGTTTCCTTCAGCAGGCAGAGCACCTACCAATGCTGCGGAGGTGGGTTCAAGACCTGGGCTTGAACTTGGGTCTTGGCGCAGCGGCTGTAGTCAAACAAACCTCATCTGCGTGCAGAGGGACTGACTCTGAGAGCCTCTACACGCCTGCAGGTGATCCCACCGACATCCGTGGGGCAAACCATACCTCCAAAGGGTTGTGCGTGGGTGCGATTTTGGGGTGTGGTGGGGAGGTTGGGGTGGGGGAGGATGGGGAAACAGAAAACCAACGGGAAAGGTAAAAATGCCTGCTTCCCTATCGGATTCTCACCTGAAATAGTCACTGCAGGCAGCCAAGACAACTTTATGAACCTGAAACACTTCATTATTTATAGTGAGGATGACATCAAGCAGCTGAGCCTGAGCTCGGAGCGAGGCCAGTCCCTGCAGTAGAGTGGTGCTGTGGCCAGGAGCAGAGAACGTGCATTTCAGGGTGCTGTTCTTGTCAGCCATGCTAAAAACAGAACAAGAGAGACAGGCTGGTTTTAAATTAAAACAATATGTGGTATACCTACAGAGCATGCTGGGGAAGATACTGTAACACGAAGCAGTTTGAACGCAAATTCCCAGCTCAATAGCCACACGGAACATCATGACATCAGTACCTCAGTTGTATTCCCTTCTCCCAATACAAAAAATACTTCCAAATTTTTAAATTATACTTTCGCATTACTGACAGCCCGTCATGCTGTAGCACACATGGGCTTCAGAGACCATCCAAACATCGGCTAATGGGGCCAAAATCTCTAACGAACATTGGTGTCCCCACACTACAACTACCCCAGAGTCCAGCCTGACCTTGACTTCAACCACGAGACTGAATCACAGTTGCTCATTCTTCTCACCACCTATCCTGACTGCAGCTGTTAGATACTCTGTACCGTCCAAGGACAGCCCTGCTAGCCCTATTCGATCCTTTCCTCATGCCTGACCCTCATGAGAAGAGCAAAAGCAAAATATTACATAGCACTGGCTGCTCTAAATAACGTCAACTGTTTGAACTGCACTGTAAACAGTCCCCTCCCAGTGTAAATATTTCCTTGGTTTTCCCAATGCCTCTCGCACACGTTCCCCAGCGCGGAGAGCATCATTCTTCGCTTCACTTGGCCTCAGATGCACTTGTCAGTGAGAACGCTGCATTTGGAGGTGAATATCAGCAGTATCTCTGCACAAGTGGAAAAGACAATTAGATGCTCTGTGCTCCTCTGAAAATAACTACAATCACGCTGCAGATTTCCTAAGCAAGGCGAGAGTGGGCCAGCATGCCCTGCCCACCAAACGGGGTCCACTCACGCCAACAGAAGCATGAAATCCTAAATTAATTTGCAAATTTAATCCCACTCTGAACTACTTTTCAGGATCAAGATCCAAGCCCTTCTGGGAAGAAAACATGCACAAGGACCAATATTCAGGATGGGTTTTATGTTTTCAGAAGCATCCTGCTATTTGGTCTCTGCATTTTAAGAAATATTTTATGGAAGCGTGACATAAAAAAATCCCAAGCAGATTATACCGAATCTGGAAATCTGCATCACTTGCTCCCAAGTCCACAGTGGGACAGTGCACTTAGTACTGTGCTTAAAGGGTAATATTGTTATTATTACGTAGATAGAATAAACCAACAAAGCCAAAAAAAATAGCACAGAGACTCGGTCCCAGTGTACTAGGGGCTGTATAATCCCATCCTTTGCTAACAACTGTCCCTAAGAGTTCACTACCAAAACAACAACAAAAGCCACACACAATGGACAAAACAAGCAGGCAAGGTCAGAGGAGTCAGGGAGATGGGATAACAAAAAAGGGGAATGTAAACAGTCCTCAAACAATACGGAACAAGGGACAGAACTTGCTACTTGCCTAACTTATCGGATTGTAATTTCCTGCAAGCTTTACAGAACGGGCGAGTTAGGGGAAATCTGTGATGTTCATCAGAGCACTGAGAGGGCAGCCGCTTTGGGCGAGTAGCTCTAGAGCTCTTTGGGATGCTGCAGGATGCAGATATCAGATCTTTGCAGTCTGTTACAAAACTCCTCAGGCTCAGGAATGTGCCTCAAAATTCATACGAGTTCCTACTGGGATGCCTGATACCGGTGAGCTGTGTTTCTTGTAGCACAGATCTGAAATTCCTAACTTAAAGTCAAAGCATACTAAAAAGTCTTAGTTCAGAGAGTGGAGTCCAGCTACAACATCCTTCCTATAATAAAAGGGATTAGCAAAAAGTCAGTTGCTGACAAGACCTTTATCCATTACTCCGCGAGCCAAGAAATGTCTATCCACTCCAGCTCTTCCCACGGCAAAAGAGGAAGGAGATTGGAGGGAGCGAGTGCATGAATATTCATCACGTCAAACTCATTTTACTCTCCCTCTCTGGAACAATGGCTTTGATTCGCTGGAGTCCAAAGGAGGAAACATCGAGCATAAGCAAGGAAATGATCTTGCCTCTGAACACAGTATCGTTCACCGAGCAAACCCATTTTGCTTCACAATGGACAGGTAAAATATGCACAGATGGCTCCCGCAGCTCATCTGGGAGATGGTAACTCCTGAGTTTACCATACCTTCATTAGACTCTATCTCCTGTAGGGTTCTTCTCATGGGAATGTTCTTCAGTGTTTTTTTCAGACCAATTTTAAAAATTCCTTCTCCCAGCCTAAGGGCTTACCCATATGCGATTGCTTTCACTATATCCACAACCCGCCCAGTGCGGGTGCCTCTTCAAACAACAAGCTTTACCGGAACAAACATTCCTCTTTTTTTTCCCTTTTTCTCAATTAACTTTTACAAGCACTGTTAATAACCAGAGTGTAAGTTTAAAGTAGATGGAGGACTAAATCTGGGCGGGTAGACATTTCTGTGCTGGAATAAACGTGTTTGCATGTGCAATTCATTTCAGTAGGTAATTGTGAACAGCTACCCCTGAAAAACTCCCTGTACTAGTTCCTTTGTCTATTTACAGGTATAGAATGAAAGGATCCAATGATTACACAATCCTCCAGGGGAGGAAAAAAAAAAGACAAAACAAAACCAAACCTAACAGTAAGAGAAGCATTGATAATGTCCATTTTTTTTCAGTCTGGAAAAAAAGAATTTTTAGAAGAAACACACAAGCTGGAAGCAAAATGAAATCCACACAAAAGCATGAGAAACCAAGTAAGAGACTTTACAAAAAACAAAGCAGGGAGGACGAGAGGTGAGAAAACAGCAACAAACGCAGTTTGCACGGCGGTTAGCAAAAAGGGATTTGTGATAAAAGCAGGCTTGGCTCAAACCAGGCTGCCGTACCACGGGGCACACCGTAGCAGCGGCGTGCATTATGCCGCATGGCCTTGCTCTCCACTCCTTGCGCTGCATTAGGAACAGAGGAAGAAGAGAGGCAGCAGTTGGATGTCAGAGACTAAAAAAAAAAAAAAAAGCACAAAAGGAAGCCTTGAACATCTGAAAGTGCCTTTGTGAGGCTGTCCCTATCTTATTTGAGATCTGAATATGCCGTGTACTTGTTGCTTAACAATTTGTTACAGAAGAAACAGCCTCGCAGACAAACTTTGGAAGAGCTGCATCTACTCCTCAGCAGTTCAGAACATGCCTTCAAGATAAAAGCCTTTCATCACACAATAGTGAGAAAGTGTTTATTCTGCTGCTTCCCCCTTCCCCTTCTGATGGAGGCAGGGCTGGAGAGCTTCTGGAATTTTCCTCGGTTTTGGTCTTTGTGCTCAAAAGGACGGCACCGAGTGAAGCCCTTCCCCTGCCACAGAGCTTTGCGAAGCTTTCTGCGGCCAGAGCGTCCTTTGTCAGGAGTCGAGCATGCCAGCTCGGAGGGGGGTCAAGTGTGTCTGGCTGCACCCAGTCAAATTTATCCTTTGAAAAAATGTAGAACACAAAAATCACATTCACATCAAGCAGCACTTCCACTGCACGTCCCACAGGCTTCACAGTGATCTGCGAGGGGATCTGAAAACGTTTACATGATCGGGGCCTCTAACATGAATACATTGGTATAAAGGTGACTTTACCAGAACAGAAATCCTACTTTCCATATGGAAACAGCTGTAGCAGTGAAAGGCATCTTTATATTCATGTAACTGCATCCATCGCACGAATGGTGGGGGCAGCTGGAATTCAATAGACACGTTGATTCAGAAGGGCAATCCATTTTGGGCAGCACCCTCAAAGACTCCGATAACATCACTGGTACCCGATTTTCAAAAAGGGACTGCCAGGGAACAAGTAATGGGATTGAGGATTTGTCTCCAAGCTGCTGCTCTGAAGCCAGATTGCTTTCAATCCTTTCCAGTCGCTGCAGGATAGAGTTCAGCACGGCAACCGTAGCTTGGGGAAAATCAACCCAAAACCGAATGTACATTGCAGGCTTGTGAAAATGTTAAACCAAGGGTTAAGGCAGTGGTTCCAGCCAGACAGGGAAGGCAAACAAGCCCAGAAATTCTCCTTCTGCTGCTGTACCTATTGCAGGAGCTTGGCCATGTGCTCATCCTTGCCCCAAGCACGCTGACCACATCCTTAGCTGACATGTTTCTGAGCAAGGACTGCTTGATTTTTTGACCAGAAACAGATGCAGTGAGGAGGCATCTGAACGCAGGGCTGGACACCCAAGAGGCCTCTGAAGCTGAGGGCCGTACTTCAAGAATCAGTTCAGATGAGGCACAAAGAACGTCCCAAAGAACAACCGGCCCCTGTCTCTGCCTCCTCGATTCTCCACAACATCACGTGTAATCCAAGATGCGTTTCAGGCTAATGAATCATTTTTACCAAATCTGTACTGATGATTAAAAACATCAAAGCTGGAATTAAAGGCTTACCAAGCATGAGTTCGTATTTCAGCATGTTTGCAACTACTGCACGAGTACAAATGGAGAGAATTACACCAGGCCAGATTATAATATTTCAGGGATTGCGTTAAATAAGAAAAATCTTTTGCTACACAACTGCCTGTCATCTTCCTACTCGTCTTGTATAACATGGTCCTCCTTGGAAGGAGGGATAGTTCGGTGCTAGCGAGGCTCACTATCCATCCCACTTCAGCATCCTTGCTAATATCCACCCACGTTTTCCCACTCTCTGGGCAGGTGGTGCTTGGTAATTTTTCATACAGGAGAAACTCAAGGGGGTTGGCAAGATTCCTAAGCAGGGCAACCTTCCAACAGCCAGCCTCTACAGTAAACACAAGCTCTAAAGGTAGGACCCCGTGGGGCATGGCTGGGGTACAAAAGAGAATAGAGGAAAAGCAGCAGCGCGCGCACGCGCGTGCGTGTGTGTGTTCGCACGCATCAAGTACGTAGTGCCACAGCTTTTCTGTGCATAAACAAAGGACTTGGGATTGCAAAATAGCCAGCGAGGCACCTTCTGTGCACTCAAGCCTGCAAGAATTTTTTTTATGGCGAGAGCTGCAGAGCTAACATAAAGCTGAAGAGTAACTTTATTTAGAACATAGGGTATGAATATTAAGGGCCTTCTTTAAGAACCTTTGAAAGGCAGCATTATAGATATTTTAATAATGCAAATCATTTAATGCCTTTAGTTTCATGCCTAAGTAAAAAACACATTCAGATTCTGATTTTTAAACTACAATTAAGACACTTAAAATCAAAACAAAAGTCAAACTCCCTCAGATAAGTCACTGGTAGCCATGGTTACTGTAATATTTCAGATCCTGAAGCTTTATATCACATGCCCAAATGATGAAAATGAGTTTTCAGCACCTCACACCAACAAATGTTACGTTAGGGCAAAAAGGCTAAACCCTTTACTGTACATTTGCTGTCTCATGGACCCTTGCCGGGACTTTGGGACAACGCTCCCGTGGCCTTTGCACCCCCCAACGAAAAGGCATCGAGAGGTTTACTTCAAGTTTGGGTACAAGGAAGATTAGATGCTGCCAGGCAAATGAGACTTAAAAATACCTGCCCTGTTAACCTACTTACGTTCCCAGCAGCAAGCAAGATTGTCACCAGCACCCCATCAGAAACAACATTTACCATCGCTTCCCTGTCCAAATTAGCAACAGCAATAAGCACTTAATGATCAGCAACTAATTAAATATTAACACATCGAATGAAGGGGATGTTTTCCAGAGAAACGTAATCATCCTTAGGGAAGATAAGCGAGCAAAATTATTTAATCGATTTCTTTGTTCCCTTTTCCACCTCCTTCCCTTCATTTCTCCTATTTCCCTCCTCTGCCTCCACTCATTTTCCTCTCCCGCCACCCTCTCTTTCATCAAAGATAATAAATACAAGTAGAAAGCCTGAAACTAATAACTCTATTTAGAAGTGACTAGCAATTTGGAGTGCTTAAATAAAGAGATTATAAATTGGTCTGAGTTTTAGAAGGAGTAATACTTTGTGTGAAAAAAAGGGTCTTCTGTAAAATGCTTGAAGTTGAATAGTGAAGTTTGAAAAGTGTCGCCTTTTATCTTTTACACCGAGTCTCAAAATCTAAGGGAAGTTAACATTTGGTAAAGGGAGAAGGAGTAACATTCACTATTTTAAAGACAAGAGCAAAGCCCAACAAACCAAGATTTTTTATTTGTATTACAGGGACCCGATAGCTGGTCCCTCTCGCAAAGAGGGAACTGAAGTCTCAGAAGATGGACTGCCCGACGCTGGGACGGGACTGGGCACCGCTGGGCTCCCACGCTGCCCACTGCCAGACAACCCACGCCCGATTCAGCCTTGCATTTCGTGAAAACGGCAATTAAAGACATATTTCACAGAGGCCAGGAGGTACCTTAATGTTTCATTTTTAAGCGCTTTCTGAATCAGGTCCTACTGATCCCCTTGTTTGCTTATCTGTATCCTACTTCTCCCAAGCTGGAACCAAGGAAACCCTATAACCCAAAGGTAAGGCAGCAAGTTGAAGCAAGAGGCTTTTCAATTTATGTTTTTTTAAAATATTATTTTCTGTCCCCTGAGAAGTCCCAGGCGCATTTCCAAATCTATGTTTTTCTTTTTTTCTGAGCTGAACTCACACGGGGCCCAGCAGACACACACACACAAATATATCCTGCTCCCAGGCTTCAATCGGTAGGTTGTTCGCAAGCCAAAGGAGGTGGGATTTTGGTTTCTGCTAAAAGCACTAATAAAACTGGATGTCTGTCAAAAGCTGGCTGGCCAGCCTGGTAAAATGGAGCATTGGAGCACGGAACAAGAAAGTGGAGGGTGAAATATCTGAACACATTAAACCCGGTGCCACCTCATGGAGTTTCAACGTGAGGGACCGGTCAGTACATGCTGTACCCGGAACAAATTGTGGGGGGAAAAAAAAAAATGAAAGAACAAGATTCTGAAAAATGTTTCTGTCACAGAGCCAGAGTCATTTTTATGCTGGTGCAGGGACAAATGGGAAAAGTAGTTTGGTCTTCTTCATTCAGCAACTGAAGTGGCCACTCTCAGGTAACTCACAGATAAGGGCTCCGTGAGCCCAAATTTGCACACTGGTAGCACTGGGGTCTTGGAGGGGCCCAAAATGTCAGGCTGAGAAGATCATTTATCAGGATCTGCCACTTCTGTGCTCTCTACCCATATCCAGAGCTACCGCAGAGGATCTTGTCCTGTACGGGGATTTTCCTGGGGTGCTCTCAGTCCTGCCCCAAACCTCCTCCGGCAGCAGAGCGCGTGGAGCCGACACACATCACCCATCACTAACAACACCCTGCCCTTCCACAATCGCAACCTGTGTTTTTACAATGACCGAGAACGGGAAGATACTACCCCCACCCCCAAACTTTACCATGATTATATTCTTGTCAGCCCCAAACCTAATCCCGCCGAGCCAGGAACAAACTGAGCAAATATAAAAATCACTCTAAGCGTATAAATTACTCTGGCAGCCACAGGCAGTATCACAGCAATGAAAAAGTCAGCTGCTCTCTGTTGCTCCCGAGCTCAGCCAGCCACACAAGGACCCCCAGAAGGACGGTGGATTTTACACCACGTAAAATTTGCCTGTGCATCCACAGTACATGGCTAAGTACAGGCTATTTATACACTCGATACTCCTGCTGACAGCACTGCCTTAAACAGTTCCACGTTTCCCCCACCATATGCCCTTATGGTCAAACCCTGCCAACCCTGGCTCTAGAAAAAAGAAAGCTAGAGCGATGCCAGATCACAAAAAAAAAAAAAAAAAACGCAAAAAGCAGAACTGTCCTTTTACAACACATCACCGCGGTCGTTTTAGCAGCCAGAAGCCGAAGCGGGTATTTTCTGCGCCCGCCATCCCCTGCACACCTCTCCCAGCAGCACCCGTGGCAGAGCCGCTGTGCAAAGGCCGAGAGGCACCTAGTGGTGTCGGGAAGCACAGCAGAGCCACCAAGGCCACCCCAAAAGTGACACCCAGTCCAGCCCCAAGCACAGACTCACTGCTGGTCTTCTAGATACCACCCCGTTCTTCCCTCCACCCCTGCTCTTCCCTCCACCCCACTCCAGCAATGGATTTTCACCTTTGGAAACAGAGTGAAGCTGATCTGTGGCACAGCTACCGCTGCTTTCATCCAAAAGTCCGTCGGGATCTGTCTCAGCTTCCCGGCTCGTCACAGTTCAGCAATGGCTGGGTTGCGTTCCCACTGGGGACGGCCTGCGTCAGCTCTGCTAGCAGCTCCTAGCAGGGCAGAGAGTTCCCCCCACCAAGCAAATCACTTGTCGACCTTCTCCCGCACAACCACACTGGGCCCTTCGCTCCACGCCTTGGAAAAACTTAGAAAAACTTCAAAATCAGACTACGAGGTACTTGGAGCAGCATTTGTCTCAGCCTGTTTCTGCGGCATCCGATTGCATCCTCTGGGCAGTGTTGCAATAAAAACGACGGAGTCGTTACATGCAGGGTAGGTACTACAGCGTGCAGTGCGCCGCAGCACGCCTCTCCTCTCCCTGCACCTCCACCCTCCAGATTATTGCCTCGGAGCAGCTAGGTATCTCAAGCAAAAGCAACGTAAAATGATGAAACAGCAGACAAGAGAAGAAAAACCCAGCATCCCTGTAATGCAAACTAAAGAAATCATGTTTTCTAGCAGATGGGAGCCGCTGCCCCAGCACTTGGCATCATAATGCCAATTCCAATTCAGTTCCAGGACCAAATCCTCTTACCGCCGTGGCTGCTTGTAGCCCGTTTCCCTTGTTACCTAAGTCCTCTGCACTTACCTTCTGACAGGCTTGCACCCATCCTAAACATCGTTACGTTTTCCAGCTCATCGGGCAGTGCAGTTTGGCACAGGCTTCGTGCCACTCTCACTGCGTCGCCTGAACAGAGTAACCCAAGACCACCAGAAGTGCAGCAACAGCTTTTCTTAAAGGTCACTGATTTCTGTGCAAGTTCAGCATTTATCTTCCGTATAAATGAGAAACTGGAAAAGACGCCTTAGCCACCGTCCCGTGATGCAAGGCTCTTCCTTACGAAGCAGTTAATGCTAAGCCAGTAAGACAGGAACCTTTAAAGAATCCCTGAAGTTTACTTTTGGTCTAAATAAAACCTCCAGCTCAGAAGTTTCCCGATGTTGAAAAATAAAGCAGCAGTTATTTTTACAGTGATTCAATTAGAGTGTAAACATTTACACCACGTCTACCAGATCTAACAACTAAATCTGTTTTAAAATTGCCATGTGGCAGAGTATAGAACATAGAAACCACACAAAACTAAACTTTGAACAGTTTCAAAAGGAAAAAAAAAAGTCTAATTGAAGACTGACGCTACATAAGATTACAGGAACATGAAAGCAAGGCGGACTCACAGCCCTCATCGTTATCTTCCCCAACACGATTTTACTCCATCCTCCTGTACGTTTGGTCTCTCTCCCACCACTTTCTTCAGAAGGAATAAGGTTAGGGGAGTTCAGGTCAACTTTCTCTTGATGTGAACCCAGACATATGTACTTTTAGATAAGGAAGACCTGCAAGTCTCCCTCGCCCATTCATTCTGGTTTTGACAGGTGGGACCGCTTTCAGCAAACACGCCAGCGCGTAACAATATTAGGGAGGTTTTTGAAAAGTGTTTATACAACCTGTCTGCCTTCCTTTCTTCAAGGGATTATTCCCTATTTGAGAGACACGCAGCTCTCCTCAACAGCTTGTCTGGACACCCCGATTAATTCCTGCTTAAAGGCCTGCATGATAACCTCCTCTCCAGCGTCTGAAAAGCTCTTTTCCCTAGATCTTCGTCACCCTGCTTGGTACAACCCTACCTCACCAACACTGTAGCAGAGCTCACACACCTCATTGTCTAAAGCACAGAGAGCTTCTCTTACTGAGGGTACCGATGGATTTCATCGTTTCCTCTGTACTTACTTGCTCACCAGTCTCAAAGCACATTTTCAGGAGCAGCACAGTATTAAAGAGGGAATTATGTAGCCTGAAACTCTCCCTCCACATGATACGGAGGGCTGGGAGTAAAATATGAAACCCATTTGTAATTCATGAAATTCTATCCATATAGGAAGGAAAAAAGGAAAAAAAAAAAAAAAGCAAGTTTATTTCAAAATAGAAGATTCGGGCTGTTTGCTTTTCAATGCACAGCAATGGCCTTATCTCATGCCATCAGTGCGTCCAAAGCCTTTTGTCCGTACCATCTTGCACAGCGTGTTCCTTATCGAATGAAAGCACAGGATCCCCAGCAGACAAGTTAATTTTCTTGCTTTGGGGAAGCCAAACTAACTAGCATCAGCCATGCGGTAGCAATTCCAAAGATGGAAATTCTGTCCGTGCCGTTTGAGTAACAGTGCACCACCGAAATGGCATGTGTGTAACAGCAAGAAAGGACTTTGTCCTTTTGCCTTAGAGAGTAAATACTCAGTAAGTGCAAAAAAGTCACAAGTGGAAGCACCTAACAAGGAATCATTGTTGGCGGGGAATGCCCTTGAAATTCTCCTCTCGCTGTATAGAGACGATGTGGCATGTCCAATGTCCCCCATCAGGTTTCTCCCCTGTATTCTCCAACAAATCCGTCCTTTAAAACAGAAAACTAATGACCAACAAGAAGCAGTATCCAAACTTCAACAGGCTTTACTTTAAAATTAACAAAGAAAATAAACACGCAGCAATAGGGAACACGACGGAGCTACAGCTCAGGGAACAAAACTGCTGCAGCTCCAGTCTGGGTGATTTATCACGGCCCTGAAACAAATTACTTCCATTTCTCACTGCTACACACCCAGCACCAAGAAACTCCAGAGCGCCGAGCGAGCGGCCCTACCGACATCCGTGTGAAAGAAGTGCTGCTGTTCCTGTTCTGAGAGGGAAGAAAAAGGAGGTGCAGAGAGATAAAATTAAATGCCGCAGGCAACACAGCATATAGTTTACACAGGTGGTCATTAGGAAAAAAAAATTATATATATATATGGGGTGAGAATTCCGACAGGCTTCTCCAGCGCTGAACAATGACTGTAAGAGCTTCCCCCTCCGCGGCGTGACGTACAGGGTGGTTATTTCAGGAGTGAACACAGAGAGAGTTAAGTTGAGGATAAACGATGCTTTGAAGCAAAGTGACAGGTTGACAGCATAACATCCGAGAGACAGACAACACAACTTCCTGAACACTGTCCAACGCGGTAACTTTTGGACGACGACAGATAGAAAAGCCCTGGGAACTGGAACTCCTCCACAAACAGGCATGACCTACAACCACCCACCCACCAGAAGAGCCCCCCGGTACCACCGGCACCTCTGTGCTGCCTTCGAAGGCTGCGTGAGCCCGCGGGGACCAAACGCAGTGCCCCAGGGAGGGGTGCGCAGCCCGGGGGGACGGCGGAGAGGAGGGGGCGCAGCAGAACGGGCCTGAAACGCCAAAAAAACTCGGTGTCTGTGTAAACCTACAAACCTGGTGTCTCTATAAAACAATAAAGCCGTAAAGCCGGCGGCTCTACAAACCCTACCCGAGAGGGGTCTAGGTGTGAGCCACAATATTCTGTTTCAGAGCCTCCCTCAGACCTCAGCCCTCCTCCTCATAACTCCAGCAGGGAAAGCGCCATTAATCATTATTATCGTTGTCTTTCAGAGGACCCTCAGCCGCTCGGCCCTGCTCAGCACCGCGCTCCCCGCCCCGCCGGGCCCCCGGGGAGCGGCAGCGCCGAAAATAAAGGGAGAATAATGAATAGAAGGGCGCTCGTCGGCGCCGGAGGAAGGCGGTGAAGCCCCGCGGCCGCCCCCCCCGGCCCCCGCCGCCCTCGGAGCCCCGGCCTAGGCCGCGCCCGGGCCCCGCTCACCTGCTGGGCCGCTCCGCGGCGAACTCGGCCCCGCCGGACTCCGCCATCTTCGCCGTGCCGCCGCCAGGCCCCGAGCTGGGAGGCGGCGGGAGCCGCCGCGTTAAAGGCGCAGGAGCGAGCGGGGCCCGCGGCGGGAAGCGGGGAACCGCTCTGCTCCCGCCGGGCCCTGGCGCCGCCCCGCCGCCACCGGGGCCTGTCACCGCCCCGCGGATGAGGGGACCCGGGGGCTGTCGCTGCCCCACGGCCGCGGGGTGCCGGGGGGGGCTGTCGTCACCTCACCGCTGAGGGGGCCCGGGGGGCTGTCACCTCCCCACGGCTGAGGGGGCTCTGGGGACCGTCACTGCCCCACAGCTGAGGGGGTTCCGGGGACCGTGACTGCCCCACATCTGAGGGGGCCTGGGGGGCTGTCACTGCCCCACAGCTGAGGGGGCCCGGGAACCATGACTGCCCCACAGCTGGTGGGGCTCTGGGGACCGTGACTGCCCCACAGCCAAGGGGGCTCTGGGGACCGTGACTGCCCCACAGCCAAGGGGGCCCGGGGGCTGTCACCTCCCCACAGCTGAGGGGGCCCGGGAACCATGACTGCCCCACAGCCGAGGGGGCCCTGGGGTCTGTCACCGCCCCACAGCTGATGGGGCCCGGGGACTGTGACTGCCCCACAGCTGAGGGGGCCCTGGGGTCTGTCACCTCCCCACAGCTGAGGGGGCTCCGGGGACCATCACTGCCCCACAGCTGATGGGGCCCGGGGACCGTGACTGCCCCACAACCAAGGGGGCCCGGGGGCTGTCACTGCCCCACAGCTGAGGGGGCCCTGGGTTCCGTGACTGCCCCACAGCTGAGGGGGCCCTGGGGGCTGTCACCATCCGATGGCCATGGAGCCCCGGGGGTCTGTCACCTCCCCGTGGCCACGGGGTCGCTGAGGGCTGTCGCTGCCCCATGGCTGAGAGGACCTGGGGGTCTGTCCCCATCCCTCAGCTGAGGGGTCCTGGGGGCTGTTGCCTCCCCATGGCTGAGGTGACTTGGGGGGGGGTGTGTCTGTCCCCACCCCGCAGCTGAGGAGGTCTGGGGGGGTCTGTCGTTGCCACATGGCTGAGGGGTCCCAGGGGTCTGTCACCACCCCACAGGCCACCATGGGCCTCCTCGTGCCAGCACCCTCCCGCCACCCATTACCCAACAGCAGCCGCTGGCCCCCGCCCGCGGCCTGCACCCGAGCGCTTAACGCTTTCCCTCGGGATTTCACACGCGACATTAAATGTCTCCTGCAGGGACCATGGTGTGTGCAACCAGCCCGGGACTGCGGCACAACCCTGCTCCCCATCACCCTGGGGACGAAGCCTCCCGCCAGGCCATCTGGACGATTATGGACCAGGTTTTATTGCCATAAGCGCTTTGTGCAAGAGCAACAGTACCCTCCAGAGGGTGCAGTCTTGTCGTCGGAGACTGCAGCGCTCCGGCTGCGCCGTCTCGGTGCCAAAGATGCCTTTGCCGCCCCGCGTCCCCACACATGGTCAGCATCAGAGTCGCTCCCACTCTCCCCAAAGCAACCGGTGGAGAGGCGGCCAAGCGTCGCGGGGTCCGTGTAATTTTTAAAGCCGGTGCGCATCTGGAGAGAGCGGACGGTCTAGAGGGCATTCCAGTCGTCAGTGGAAGTCAGGAAATTATTCATAGCAGTGGCTCTGCCAACGACCGGGGGTAAATTTCTTTGATTTACCATGCCTCGATGTCCACATCTGTATAAGGGAAAGGGGGAATTCGTACATGAGAATAAAAGCACTTGGAAAGCCGTGAAAATACTCTTTCAAGTCAGCCTGATGAAAACTTCATGTTCTGGAGCCCTCCGCTTCAAGGAGAGCAATCTGTTTCAGAGGCGAAGCTGTGTATTTTTCTTATTTAAACCTTCTAAATCTGCTGGAGCATTAAAAATATTTGGCATTTCCACAGCACATTTCATTCCCAGCTCCAAATGCGTTTTACAGACATTCATTAATTAAGCCTCGTAAAACCTTTGGGAGAAAGGGGAGCAGTACTTATTAATTTGCTATTTGTATTGCTGCAGCACACAGAGACCCCAGCCAGGACCTCGGGGCCCTGTTATTTTAGACGCGACCTACACAGAAGAGGAGATGTCAGCACACCGAGGCGCGGGGAGAGCGGGAGGAGGCGCGGGAGAGGCAGCGGATGGAAGTTAATGCCGTAAGTCATCGGCAGAGCCCGTAGCAGTCCATCCCCGGCGTTTCACCCCGATGCCCTTTCTGCCGGGCAGTGCTGCCTGCAAGACGGAGCTGCGGGTGTGAGCGTGGCTCCCGACCCAGCTCTCCCCTGACCTCGCCGGTTGCTCTGTGCATTTTGTTGGTGTTTGGGGGCTCCTGCCCCTCCTTACCAACCCCTCGCGCTTGTCCTGCTTCCTCAGACACCGTCTCTGCTTCATTTGATACCTTCCACTTTCTCCTGGGGCCGCTTGCTGTAGCTTTAGCTGCGCAGCACACCCCGCACTTTAAAAGGTTTAAAAGAAACGCTTTCCCTTTATTATTTTTAGGTCCATATAGATATTTTAAGTGCATCTATTTCGGTTCAATAAATGCACAGCAATAAAGCAGCCCTGCTGACGGCTAGCCCGGCCGGGCTGCCCGCTCGCTGTGGACCTCTCCGTCCCAGGCGGGTCGGTGGATGGGAGCTGTGAACGTTACACCTCTGCTTCCCCTGCAGGAAAACCCAGGCTGTGCCGCATGCTGTAAATGCCTTTCACGTGTTCCCCAGATCCCAGTTAACTCGAACCCCAGAAGGTCTCTCAAAGCATGAAAAATGCATTTATAAGACGCTGGAAGGAAGATGTATTCCGTAACTACTCTGGTGACCAGGCGTGCTGACTTGTGTCATGTGGAGAAGGAACCAAAAGGGGGTATTTCTTGTTATTTCATACCGCTGATGGGATTTTATCTCTCGCAGCAAATCCAGGAACTTTTTAGTTGCCATTATTGTTTGATTTTATGAGCCATTTGATATTTATTTTTATTTCTATTCATTATTTGTTGAGTGCACTTAGCCCCCTCCCCAAGGAGCCTGCCTTATATCTAAGGTGATTTTTACGACCAGTGTTAGCACAGCATCTGAGCAACTTGCACAACTTTAATATATTTCTCCCGCGCACACAGTATATCAAGGCAGTCCCGGTATTCCTACTGTGGAGCGCGGTGGTCTGCCCGTAAAATCACAAGTCAAACTTACTGGGTTAAAAAACCAAAAAGAATAAACTCCAAACTATTTACATTCTTCTTCTTTCTCATCTTGATTTTAAGCCATCAGGATGTATTTGAGTCATATTTTCACTCCCCCCCCCAAAAAAAACATGAGGTCTAGCAATGTACCTTTTACTGCAAGCCAAGCTCTCGCATATCCCACGACTCCCACAGCTGGGGCTTTAAAATCTGCATCCAACACTGTGAGACTAATGACAAAATCATGAGCTGGCAGCGCTGCCTTTTCCTCCGACCTTTTCGTTTCATCCTGCAAGCGCTCAGAAACAGGAATTCCTCGCCGCTCGCGGCACTATCGGTCCACGCAGTTTGTGTTGGGTGGAGGAGGTGGACAGCTGGCCGCAAAGAGCTTTCGTTTCCAATTCTTGCTAGATTTTCCCCAGCACAACAAAGCCTCTCCATTCCTTTATTTGCTATTGTTATGGAGGAGTCAGCGAGTGACCTCCCTCTCGCTCCCTGCCTCCGCGCAGCATCAGCGACAAACACTCCTGCATCTCCTGCTTGTCATGCGTGTGTGGAGGGTGCTGTGGGCTTTTTCGGTGCCTGTGCTTCCGGCTGGTTTTATTCCCTCTCGATTTCTGGTAGAATGCTCTCTGCTAATCCCCGTGTAATCCTGGCAAGCGTGTGAGCCCGGGGAGGGGTCGAGCATGTGGGCTGGGGTACATCTGCGTGTGCTGGTGGAGCCGGGGCTCTCCGTGTAAAGATGGGCCACGGCATCGTGTGAGCTGGTCCTTCTCCCTCCCTTTTATTTTGCCCCACCAGGAAACCCTGCCTCCATCTCCCCACGGTCGTGTGCAGGCAGGGAGAGGTTTTAGCTCCTTGAGATATTATCAGATATTAGGCTGGTGAAGGTGAGACGCTTTCTCCTTCCCCCCTTGAGAACCACCTCTGCTAGTTGCCGCTGCAGATGATAACTCCGTGGCTGAGACCGCCACCAGCCCCAGGGGATGTGGGACTCCCAGCAATGCAGTGGTACCCGGGCCCCCCCGGGCAGGATGAGGTCTGTAGACTCCCACCCATCCTGGGGTGCAGACCAGCCCTGCAGGTCCCCAATCTCCTGCTGCAGAGCAGAACCGACACAGCAGCCACTGCCGAGGCTCCGGCACCACACACCGGCCGAGCAGCCTGCCGGGATGGATACGGCCTGGCTCCTTGGCACCCCTGGGCAGCGTTACCCACCCCGTGGAGCAGCGGTGCCGTCTCATCCAGCACGGATAACGCACGCGTGTGCGTACGCCTGTGCTGGCAGGTGTAGACATTGCCATGCCCTGCGCTGAAGAGCGAGCGGGAGGAGCAGGCGTGAGCGGGAAGCAGACAGCAGAGCCACGTAGGGTCTGGCTTGGGGGAAGGCTGAACACCTTCTTTTACAAGTCTTGGGCTCCTTCCACTCCCCCGCACGGCGGGGAGAGCTGACGCACTCGGCACCCGTGGGAGCCAGCTCCCACGCCAGCTGGAGGTGTTGGCCATCCCCAGCGCCGATCAGCACCGGCGCAAGGCCACAATCCAGCAAATCCCCTCTGCACGTGCTGCAGCGTTAAGCACACGTGTCGCCCCCGTGAAATCAGCGGGATGGCTCCAGCGCCTGAAGGTGAGCAGGTGCTGCACCGCGCCGCCGCATCGGCACTTAAGGGAGCCCGATTCCCACCCGCCTGGCCAAACCGCAACCATACATCCCTGCTTTCCCTGACCAGCTTGGCTGCGCTCCTCACCTGGCAAAAGAACACACGGCAGCGAAAATAAACACGGAGGGAAGCGAAGCCCCTCATGGCCCGGCGAGCGAGGTCTGCGTTCCAAGAAGTAATGAAGCCCAGGGAATGGAAAATGCATGTCACTTGGCGGCGGGCTGGATGTGCGCAGGCGCTCCGTGCCGGCTGCCGAGAGGGTGCTTCGCCTCCACACGGCATCGCCACGGCACAGCAGCTGCGCCAGGTCCAGCCAGCAGCACCGCGCTGAACTCTGACATTTGAAGACGGAGAATAATTTGGCTTCATTAGCCTCCCCTTCCCCCCCGCCCCGAGCGGTCCCTCGAGCCAGGCTGGAATGTGCGTGGTAGGGACAGAACCAATCCCATTAGCACGAGGAGATTGTTTTTCGTTTGGTTTTGTTGTTGTTGAATTACTCGTGGCTCCGCTTCTTTGGGGTAGGTCATAGGAAGGAGGACGAGGAGAGGAAACCCATGGATGTGTTTTCCCGGGTGGCAGTCCATGGCATGGCGCTCCCCTGCCAGCCCGGCTGCCCGGTCTCAGCAGCACCGTGAGGTTTCCATCTTTGAAGGCCACATGAGCTTTACTGCCAGCTCCAGGAAGGTGCCCGGTGTGGTTTGTAGGAGCATTTGTAAGGGCAAGGGCTCAGCTCCCGTGTGCGGGGTTGGGATGGTGCCGGGGCCAGCGGCACTGCCGGAGCTCGCTTTGAACCCCCGTCTAACTCCCCACCCTGCATCCTCATCCTCGCTCCGTCTCTGGATGGAGACTTACCTCTGTTGGGGTTAAAGCTGAATTTACAGCTCTGTGTGTTGGTCAGGACAGCACCGGATTGCAGCCATGTGCTAGCAGGAGCCGGGCCAGGGGCAGAGAGAGGCAGCTGGAGCAGCTAGAAAATATCCTTTCCCCAGCTGAGATAGGAGCCCAGGCTCTTTTTCCGTCATCTTCAAAAGCCCTGCTCTGGCAGGGCCCAAAACTGCTGTTTCCCCCTGATTGTGCTTTCTCATGAAAGACCCTCATTCCTCCAACACGAGACAAGAAGAAGAAACCTCCCTCCCGGCTGCTTTGTATCCTGCAGCATCTCCCCGGGATGTGAGTGGGAAGGAGCAAAGGGGAGCGACGGGTGCAGACCCAGGTGAACCAATACTGCGTCCCCTCCGAATCGGGAGAATCGGTCACAAATCATGAAAACGGGGATTGGCATGTGTGTGTGCAAGGCAGGGACTTCCCAGAGTCCTTCCCCACACTGCTGTCCCAGTCCTGGGCTTTCTGCCCTCTGCACATCCCTGGACCATGGGCCCCAACGCTCTTCCCAAGCAGAGACGTCCCGGTGAGACACGGCACAGGGCTCCAGGCACCCGACAGCGGGACAAGGAGCTGTGAGCACTCCCAAAGTCATCCTCGGCACGGGAGAGGATGATGAGAAATAGGGGTGAATGACACCGTTGGGAGCAGACGGCAAGAGGGGAGGGAAATCCGTGCGCAAATGCATTCGCCGCGTGGCCCGGCTCCTCAGCTGGAGTGTGCGAGCGGCGGTGGAGCCGAGCCAGCTCCCGGCAGCTGAGATTTGCAGGGGGGAGAGAGGAGGGGGCATTTTCCGGAGCTGAGAACAGCAGCCCAATGCAGCCGCAGAGGGAGTGTCCAGGGGGGCTGCCGACCCCAACCACAGCCGGCAAGACCCCCGCAATCCTCAGCACCCGCTGCCGGCACGGAGGCCGAGTGACGGCATCTCACGAGTGGGGAGATGCTGTGGGGGTCCGTGGTGGAGGCGTGGGGGGCAGCTTGCTGGCCTCCCCCTGCTTTTTGAGGCCGCTTCTGACCGCAGCGTGGCTAACAGTCCCCACCTACCGGTCTGCGATTTCTTGCCGACCTGTGGCTGGACACGGGAGGTGAGCGTGGGTGCGTAGATGCTCGCCACGAGGACGCAACCCGCTGTGGGCTCGTGGTCCCCCATGCCCTCGCCACCGGCCATGGGATGGAGGGCGCGATTCCACCGTGGGCTGGCTTGCCCGTTGCTCTTCTCTTTGCCAATGGGGCCACACACCACGAATTTTGCTTCCCCCGTGAAAAAGTAAAAGAGGGAGCGAGAAGAAAAAGGCGTCGGATGGAAAACACCCCGGCTGCCTGCTGGGGGGAGTGGAACCAGCTAATTTCATGCGTCTCCTTCTTGTTAGAGTGGGGTCCCTCCTCACCTGCTCCTGGGCACGGTTTCCTGCACCCCGAGCCAGCAACAAGGAATCTGACTCCAGTTTAAAGGCGAGGAGCTTGTCCACGGTTTGTAGCCCGGCTCCCACCCCAGGAGGGGACCCGCTCGGAGCCGCTGCCCGCGGCGGGCAGGGTTTACCAGCTGTCTGCACCGATCTTGTGCCTTGCCACCTCCCTCTGCACCAACCCGTGGTAGGGGGATGCAGAGAGCCCTGTGTTGGGGGTCTCACCCCCGGGCAGCACTGACCCGGGGTCCCCTTTTTGCTCCTTCTTGCACCCAACCGCTGCTCCATCACCACAGGGTGTCTGGGGGCAAGTGGCTGCCAGCACCCTTGCCCAGCCTGTAACGGGGCTCAGCGCTGATGCCCTGGGCTCCGTATGGAAAATGCCGGAGAAAGACACCCCCTGACATGCCAACCAGGGGGCACTCGGTGGCTTGGCCCTGGCCGGGGGGCTCTTGCCTCTGGGTCATCAGCTTGCACCTACCCCAAAAGCCGCTCAGCGCTGGGCTCCCATCTCCCTTCCCTCTGGTCCTGCGGGCCCCCGACACCTTTCTGCCCACCCTGGGACCCCACGGCACCCAGCTGCCTGCTGAGGACACTGTGCAAGCCCCCAGATCCCATTGCCCAGGCAATGCGGCCATGGCATGCACCCTGCCTCACACACCGGCCCCGCACGGCCAGGGCAGCCCGGAGCATCCTCCGTACAGCTCCCTGCCTGCTGCACAGGCAGGGCAGGCAGCGAGCTGAAAACACCAGCCCTCTCCGCTCCGTTTAGTGAGCTGAGCCCAGCCCACAGCACGCAGCATCCCGCTCCAGCACCCGGCATCGCTGCACTGCGTGGGGGTGACATCGCACCCCCGGTTTAGGGACAGGCGGGGGCCGTGCTCTGGCAGCGGAGGCTGCTGGCAGGCAGCGGACCAGGCTCTGCATCCCCTTTGGAGATTCTTCTTTGGCTGCAACTCGTGTCAAACACCCCAGCATCCCTCTGCAGCCCTCCCCGGGGTCGGGCAGCACCTCCTCGTCCCCGGCTCTGCACCCCGGAGAAAACAAGCAGCTGAGGCCAGCACCAGCCCCGGCTCTTCGGGGGCCCCGCGCTGCTGCTGGCTCTGAGGACGGGACCCCGCTGAGCTACTGAAGTGCTAAAAACGAGCCTCCAGGCCCTTGCGTGAGCTTTTGTATCGTGCTTGGCATGGGGAGAGCTCGACTGTGGTGTGGACGCGGGCGCCGTGCCAGGAAAAACACACGCCGCGGGGGAAAGGTGGGCGCGCGCACGTGCACGCACGTCCCAGCCCTCGAGCCTGGGCGGCTGCGGCGCGTTACACTGACGTGTCGCGTGCGTGCATGGCCCGATTTACATTTTTCCCTCCACAAAATGGGCGCCTGTGTGTTGGAGGCGATTTTCAGTGGGAGAAGCCCTCGTTCCTCAGCCCTTCTTTATATGCAAGCGTGAACATGCACATGCAATCCTCCCCGTCGCTGTGTCTCAGCCTCCTCCTCCTCACGGCTGACGGGTGGACGTGTTGGGGTACATGGTCCCTGCCCACCCCGCACCCTCCCAGCACCCACCGAGCCCACCCAGCCCATGGGCATTGGTACCAGCTCCCCAACGACTGCAGCATCTTCTTTGAGGCTTGATGCTGAATCTCTCGATCCGGCGAATCTGCCGGCCCCGCAGTCTGCTGTGGAGAGCAGCATCACTCCGTGTCCAGGCAAAACAGCCCAAGCAGGGGATTTCTCTCCGGTTTGCCGGAGGTTTCGTCCTGGCTCAGCTTGCAAAGATGGGACAGCGAGCTGGGAACAGACCTGTGCCCTCCCGCCGGCCCCGCGCGGGGGCTCAAACCTGCTCCCCAGCTGGTGACGGGTACCCCGTGAAGCCACCGACTCATCCGGGTCTGGTACAAACCTTTTATTTCCCCTCCGCCCGCGCCGCCCAGACAGCTTGGGGCCGGGTTTGCCCTTTGGAAGCAAAGCCAGGGGCCTCCAAGGCCGCCCTCTCCCCCGAGCTCGCGGCCCGGCGCAGTTGCACCCCAGGGACGGGGAGAGCCGCCGTGACCGGGACAACACCACAGACTCCACCGAGCTTCACACTGAGCCGAGCGGCCAAAAAGCGACAACAAAAAGTGTACCCCAAAATGGACAAGAGACACCCCCCACCCGCCCCAAACCCAGTTCCCCAACCCCAGATATGTTGCACGGGTGAAAGTGATACGGAGCAGCACAAAACCGGCGGGGATGGGGACGAGAGCCCCCCGCCCCACCACACCACGGCCCCCCAAGACCGCTCAGTGCCGGGGAGCAGCCGGCACATGGAGAGAGCCTAAAAACCCGAGGGTGGGGAGTCACGGGTAATAAGTTAATCTGTACAGACCTGTTAGGTGGATGCGGGGATGGCAGGGACCGCCGCTGCCGAGCTGTCCCTCCCGAGCGCAGGGGTGTCCCCACGGGGCGCCGGGGGCCAGGAAACCACATGCCGGTGCAAATCAAACCACGAAACGACGCACAAAGTCAAGTGATGGAGAATGGCGGGGACAGGGGGAAACGTCCCGGCTCGCACCGAGCCCGGCTGCGGGAGCAGGGCCCTGCGGAGCAGGGGGAGGGAGGGGACTCCTCCACACCGAGCGGTTGTGCCAGGGTGAGCCAAGGGGGGTCCCTGCTTGACTGGGAGACCCCAGGGCTGGACCCCGCTTCCATGGCAGTGCTGTGAGCCTGGGGACCCGGAGGCCGGCTGCCTTTAGGTCCTGCCACCAGGCATCGGGCAGGGATGCTGAGCCCAGGACAGAGGCATCCCGGCAGCTCCCATCTCCTGTCCGAGCTCGGACACAACCCAGCAGCACGAGGCAGGGAATCGCTGCCTTGTTCCCTGCTCAGTCCCACCAGCAACCCATCAGCATCAGGGCCAGCTCGCCCTAACAGCATCACGGAGCAGGGAGAGGAAGGAGCCATCCCGGGGCCCCTCCACAGCTCCGGGAAGGGGCCGGCTGGGTCCTCGCGTGGGCACGGAGGCAGCGAGATCCGCTCCTCTCTCCGGCTGCCAACGCCAAATCCATTCGCCACGTTTCGGCTCCCCAAGGCAATCGGCTCCGGCCGGCGGAAGGGAGTTCCCAGGGCCGGAGACGGCGCCTTGGAGGCTCAGCCCAAGGTGGGAGGCCAGGGATGTGCCGAGCCAAAGCCCAGAACGCTGCAGATACTCTCCATCCCCCACCGCAGCCGGCTCCCTCCTGCCCAGCGCTGGACCCATGCCCGGAGGGCTGCGGGGCCCCGGGGGCTCCGGTCGGGAGGAGACGGACCGCCCCGCTACGAGGACGGGCTCCCCCCGGCCTCCCCGCTCTGGCAGCTCTTCTCTTGGCTCTTGAGCGCTGGAAACCAGGATCCCAGCAAACAGCACGTCTACGGAGGAGGCAAAGCCGCTGCCCGGCTCTGGGGAGCCTCCTCCTCTGCAGCTGCCCCTGGGGAGGAGAGCGGGACCGAGCCAGATCATACCCCTGGTCCCCACCGTGCCAGAGCCAGAGATGCGCCTCTGGGTACCGGGGACATGGGGCAGCCGGAGGGGCAGTGGAGTGGGACCAGGGACGATGCCGTGGGGACGGTGACAGGGAGGTGGTGTGGAGGTGACGGGAAGGGGTGGGAGCGCTACAGGATGGTCTTGTCCAGGTCGACTTTGAGGGGCAGCGGCCCCGCGTCCTCGCCACCGTGCGCAGGGCACAGGGTGACGGCGATGATGGGTGGCAGGGGGAAGGCGCCGGGGCCGTCCAGGTCCTCCAGGTACTCCTTGTCCCCGTTGATGCTCAGAGGCTGGAAGAGAGGCAGAGGGGACTGTGCAGCCCCGGAGCAGGGGACAGGACCCCCTTGTCCCCAGACCGGGAACACCGTGGGGCTGGATGGGGACATACAGTGCAGCACGGACACACCGGCGAGCCCAGCATGGTGGCAGGGGACCACAAACACTGTACGGCCGCGTCTCAGCCCCGCAAGGCTCACTCAGCCGTGATGGGGAGACCCAGGGAGTCGGGGACCCCCATAGGACCCCCCTGGGCTGCACTGAGCACCCTCGCCCCGTACCTGGGTCTTGACGTGCTGCTCGGGGGCAGTCACCAAACTGGCACAGCTCAGCCACAGCATCACCATGATGGAGAGGAAGAGGCAGGCGGCCAGGATCCAGCGAGGAAGGCCCGAGCGCCTGTAGCACCCCACCACCCCCCGCCAAAGAAAAAGGACGAGTTTATGGCCGGGCACAGGGTGGGAATTTGAAGGAGGGGAGCATCTGCTCCGGCGTGTCCGGCAGGTTGAGGTCCCCCCGGGCCCCCGCGCAGCCCCGCTGCACCTACTTGGACATGCAGCCAAGGAAGTCGTGCTCCGGCTGCGGGGGGTCCGGGTGCTGCGCCTTGGCTTTGCCCCGCGGCTCCTTCACGGGGGGCTTCTCCCCCTTCACCCGGGGGCCTGGGGGGGGAGAGGCGATGCTGAGCCCGGGCACCCACGGTGGGCACGCCTGCCCCGCTCCCTGTCCCCTTCCCAAATGCGATCGGGTGCAGGGGTGCCGGCCGGTCCCCTCTCCCCTCGGGGACCCTCTGCCCGCTGGGGGGGCACAGAGGATCCCGGCAGCTTCTTGGAGCAGCTCCCAAGTCCAGACTCACCCCCTCTACGTGGGTGCGGGGTGTGGGAAGCTAATCAGACACGAGAAGCGGGTAATTTGTTTAGCTCTGGAGAAATCGGATGAGAGCCAGGAAGGCTCGGAGGCTCCCGGCCCCCCCCGCCAGCAGCCCACCCCCCCCCCCGGCACCTGTGTGGGGCTGGGGGACGCGGGGGCTGGACCCCGGTCCCGGCCGTGCCGGCGGGGTCTCCTGCGCCTCGGGTACTGGATACTCCATCTCGGGCTGGGACTGGCGGGTTGGCAGGGAAAGAGGGAGAAAGCGGTGAGCGAGGGGGTCCCCACCCCTCTCGGCACCCAGCAGAGAGGGGACGTGGGACACCCCCACCTGAAACACCACGACTTTGCCATCGTCCGCCTGCAGGTAGAAGGTCCAGGTGGAGGAGATGAAGCTCTGGGCAGAGCTGACGATGTCGTTGCAGAAGGTGGAGACCAAATCCAACATGGAGAACGACGGCTCCTTCAGCTCCGGGCTCTGCAAAGGAGCGGGGACATCGTGTCACCACCGTCCCCTCGTCACCCACCCCAGCGGACAACATCCCACCCCGAGGATGTGGCCGGGTTGAGCTGGGCACTCAGGTCTAGGGCTCAGCCTGCTTCTCCCGGGGATGGGGATGTGCAGGACCTGTGGTCCGGCCCCGGAAGGGTCACCGAGCCTGGGGCTGTGGTCCCCAGGGCCACCACCCAGCCCCGGGGCCACCACCCAGCCCCTCGGCAGCCCCGCGCTCGCACCAGTGCTTTAAACAATAGGAGCGGAGCGGCCGAGATGCCGAGGGCGTTTCTCTCCTGGCAGCCTCTCCGTGCCCTGGATTCTTGGCCGTCGCGGCAGTTTGTTATTTTTAAAGCATCCCTGCTGGAATCCGCTTGGCTGCTCCCTGCCACTGGCTTCGAACATTTTCCGACAGCCCCTTGCACGGTCAAACCAGCAAACAGGAAATAAATAGGTCAGATTCTGTATCTAATTATTATACTAAATCTGCTTTGCCTGCTTGTCTGGGAACCCGAAGGAAAAATGCTTTGGGTGGGTGAAGGGGGTGACAGCCCTCCCCATCAGCCGGTCACCCCCCAGAGCTCATCCCCGACCTCGGAGCGGGGCTGGGAAATGGGATCAGACACAGGGAAGGTCTTAAAAACAGGTTGCAAAGCGGTTTTTCGAGGAGCTGCAGCTTTCTACAGCACAAATTCATTTTCGTCTGCACGTGTACAAAGCCAAAAGCCCCTACCTTGGGCCAAAGTCTAATTTAATTAACTGGGCAAAAGCTAAATTAATTAAATGTAGCAGGAAAAAGTGATGCTAATTGCTGGGAAGGATAACAGATCAAAACTGGGGGAATCTGAAACAATCACTGGTCAGAACCTCTCACCCTGGGAATTTGGCGTAATCACCCTGCCTGCCCCAAATCTGTGGCAGCCCGGCTCGAGCCCAGTTAATTTGGTTTTTGTGCTTTGGACGAAGCAGCGCGATGGGCCGGCAGCGGGCTCGTGTCGACCCAGCACGCCCAGAGCACCCGTCCGCAGGGACACGTATCACGGGGGACATAAAATAAAGCAAGGTGCAGCAGGCATTCTGCAGCGTGGGTTTCGTCGGGCAGCGGGAGCGTGCGGGGAGCACGCCTGGTCCCAACGCGCCCTGGGAAAGCACCGAGGGAAGCCGGGTCCTGGCGCCGGGGCTCACCGAGCCGTGCGGGTGCTGGTGGGGGTGGCCGGGAGGCAGCGAGGGGAGGGATGGGGCTGGATGCCAGTGCTGGGGAGGGAGGGAAGGAGGGAGGGATGGGTGGATGGATGGGTGGATGGGTGGGCTGCATGTGTGGGGTTTTATAGCCTCCATCCCCTGGCAGAGGAGGGACTGGGCTGCGCTCCCATGGGAAGAAGGGGTCCTTCCTAAAGCTGGACTGAGACCCAAGCCACCACGTCCCAGCGTCCCCCCGTAGTGTCCTGGGCAGGGGGTGGCCGGTGGGCTCAGCAGGGTGGCAGTGGTCTCCATCGCATCTGTTGCCGGCTCTGGCCGGCAGCGGGACAAACTTTGGTCCCTGCCGTGTCCGGGGTGACCGAGACACCCCACGTCCCCACGCTGGGGGTCAGGAGAGGGCTGAGGTGGCCAGAGAAGCCACCCCCAGGGCAGCCCCATGGCTCCAGGCTCCTTGCAGGGGCAAATGCCTTCCCCAGCTGGTCCCCAGCAGCCCCACGGGGTGACGGCACAGGGACGGAGCAGTGGGATGCCCCGGGGGGCACATCCAGCCCCCACCACCTCCAGCCCACAGACCCCTTGGGGAAGGAGCCAGATGCGGGGACAGGGCAGAGCCACGGGCGGTGGCACCAGGGACGGGGGGGTGGGTTAAGGGGGGGAACAGGGGGTCTCCCCCTCCCCAGCCCCTCACCTTCTCCTTCCTGCTCTCCACCTCGGGCAGCTGCTTGCGGCACCCTGTCACGCAGCCAAACTGCTCCTCCGCGTTGCTGTAGGCTTCGGTGCACGCTGCGAGGCAGGAGGGAGGGCAGGATTAGGGGGTGCTCGATCCCCTTGAAGAGCCCCGTGCCCCCAGGACCCCCCCACCCAGAGGGTGTAAATCTGCACCCCGCTGGTGTGCAGCAGGGTCCAGATGCGGCCCCTGGGGCGCAGCGTGGGGCTGAGCAGAGGCAGGATGCTTGGGAGGGTGGAAGGGGTCACGGCGGTGCCAGCGATACGTGGGGGACCCCTCCGGGACAGTGTTTGGGGCTCGGGGGCTGCTCGGCCGCCGGTTCCTCACCTGCTTCGCACTCGGCTCTGGTTGTGTTCAGCTCGGCGCTCGCATCCACGAAGTGACAGATGGAGAACAGCCGGCAGCCCCGGTAACAGGCGTTGAGAACAGCATCCTGCGGGGAGGAGGAGGAGGAGAGCGTGGAGCTGGCACCAAGCTCAGCCCCGTGGCAGCGCTGGACCCCCACCACGGCCCCCCTGCACCCAGCTGGGGGGCACCGGGCACCGCCAGCCTCCTGCAGAACCACAGCCGGGCCTGGCACCCCGAACCCGGGGCGATGGCATCCCCGGGGGAGGGAGAGCTGCTTTCACCCCCGGCTTTGCACCCGAAGGTCGGGTTTGCACGTGGCCTCGTCCCCATCGAGGATGCGACAGGTCCCCCCATCTCTGTCGGGGCGCGTGACACCGGCTGGGTGCCGGGATGGGGCTGGCAGGAGGTGGGGGCTGCTGGGGGGGGGGTGTGCACAGGGGGGGTGCATGCATTGGGGGGGCTGGGAACACGCTGCGGGGGACGCATGCGGGGGTCACTGTGTGCATCGGCACGCACAGGCTCGGGGGAAGCGGGTGCCCCCGCCCGCGGGGGGTCCGTGCGCCCGCGGGGAAGCGCGGGCAGGGCTGGGTGCTGGCAGGGATGCAGCTCGAGCCCAGATGGGAAAACAACTCCATCCCCACCCCCGGCAGCGGGAGCCGCGCGGGCTCCTGCCAAGGCGCTGGCCTAGATACGGCCCTGCCACCGCGGGGGCTCGGGGATGGTCCCGGGTGCCACCGCGCGGCCCCCAGCATGGCATGGCTATGGCAGCTCTGATCCGGGGCTTTCCGTGATGCTCCAGGTCCAGCAACCGGCACTCGGCTCCATCTCAATCCCCGCTGCCATGGCTCGGCGCTGGCCCACGCCACTGCTGCGGCGTCACCCGCTCGCCCCGGCTGTCCCTGGCCCCGCTGGCCCTGTGCCACCGGGATGGCTCTGCCACACCACCGGTGACGGGGTGCGGGAGGGCAGCTGGGGGGCAGACACCCGCCGCGTCCCCGGCAGGGCCTCACCACCGGCACCCCCAACCCAGGGCGGCTGCCGCCACTGAGGACACCCCAAACCCGGCGCGGGTGAGACCCGGGGGGCACCCCAAAGCTGGGGTGGGCAAAACCACTGCGGGCACCCCAAACCGGGGCGGAAGCCCTCACCGGGGGCACCCCAAAACCACACTGGAGGAGACCACCGGGGGTCCCCCATGGTGCTCCCGGTGCCCCCCCCCGGTGCTCCCCACAGGGGTGAGCCGGTGTGGGGCTGTGTGGCAGTGATGCCTGAGCAGGGTGGGCTGGTGCCCCCGGTGCTCCCGGTGCCCCCGGTGCTCCCGGTTTCCCCTGGTGCTCCCAGTCCACCCCAATGCTCCCAGTCCCCCCTGAGGCTCCCGGTGCCCCCGGCCCCTCCTGGTGCCCCCGATGCTCCCAGTAGTCCCGATGCTACCGATGCTCCCATGCTCCCAGTACACCCGGTAATCCCGGTGCCCCCGATGCTCCCGGTCCCCCCTGAGGCTCCCGGTCCCCCCGGCCCCTCCTGGTGCCCCCAATGCCCCCGGTAGTCCCGATGCTCCCGATGCTCCCCATGCTCCCGGTACCCCAGTTAATCCCGGTGCCCCGGTGCTCCCAGTTTCCCCCGGGGCTCCCAGAACCCCCGGTTTCCCCCGGTGCTCCCGGTCCCCCCTGATGCTCCCGGTCCCCCCTGATGCTCCCGGTGCCCCTGGCCCCTCCTGGTGCCCCCAATGCCCCCAGTACTCCCCATGCTACCGATGGGCCCCATTCTCCCGGTACCCCCGATACTCCCGATGCTCCTGGTAGTCCCGATGCTCCCGATGCTCTCCATGCTCCCGGTACCCCCGGTGCTCCCAGTACCCCCGATACCCCCGATGCTCCCGATGCTCCCGGTACCCCCGGTGCTCCCGGTACCCCCGATGCTCCCCATGCTCCCGGTACCCCCGGTGCTCCCGGTACCCCCGATGCTCCCCATGCTCCCGGTACCCCCGGTGCCCCCGGTGCCCCCGGCGCTCCCCGTCTCCCCCGGTGCTCCCGGTGCTCCCGGTGCCCCCGGGGCCCGGCCGGACTCACGGCGGCGGCTCGGCGCGGCAGACTGCGGCCGCACTGCCCGCGGCAGCCGGCGGTGCCTCCCAGCTGGGGCGAGAACGGGTCGGCGGCGGCGGCGGCCAGGGCCAGGCCGAGGGCGAGCAGGGCCCGGGGGCGGCGGGCCGCCATGGCGGGGCGCGGAGCGGCGCGGAGCGGAGCGCACCCACCGCCGCCGCCGCCGCCGCCGCCGCTGCCGGTCCCGGCGTGACGCGCCGTGCGCCGGGCGGGGGGAGCCGGGGGCGGGGGGAGCCGCCGCAGCCTGCCGCAGCTCCGCCGGTACCGGCAGCCCCCGCCCGAGGCACCGGCGGGCGGCGCGGAGCGGGGATGATGGGAGCGGGGGCTGCGGGGGGGGGGTGCGGGAGGATGGGGGGTCTGGGGACCGGGGGATGCTCGGGGAGTGGGGGGAGCAGGGTACCGGGGGGTGCACGGGCACCGGGGGGTGCAGGGGTACCGGAGGGTGTGGGAGGACGGGGGGGTCTGGGGACCGGGGGGTGCTCGGGGAGTGGGGGGAGCAGGGTACCGGGGGGTGCAGGGGTACGGGGGGGGGCCTGGGGACCGGGGGATGCTCGGGGAGTGGGGGGAGCAGGGTACCGGGGGGTGCGGGAGGACGGGGGGGTCTGGGGACCGGGGGATGCTCGGGGAGTGGGGGGGTGCAGGGTACCGGGGGGGGTCTGAGGACCGGGGGATGCTCGGGGAGTGGGGGGAGCAGGGTACCGGGGGGTGCAGGGGTACCGGGGGGTGCAGGGGTACCGGAGGGGGCCTGGGGACCGGGGGATGCTCGGGGAGTGGGGGGAGCAGGGTACCGGGGGGTGCAGGGGTACGAGGGGGGGCCTGGGCACCAGGGGATGCTCGGGCACCGGGGGGGTGCAGTGTACCGGGGGGTGCGGGAGGATGGGGGGGGTCTGAGGACCGGGGGATGCTCGGGGAGTGGGGGGGTGCAGGGTACCGGGGGGTGCAGGGAGGATGGGGGGTCTGGGGACCGGGGGATGCAGGGGGAGTGGGGGGTGCACGGCGACCAGAAGGTGTAGGGGGACCGGGGGGTGTAGGGGGGCACTGGGGGGTGCAGGGAGGCTGGGGGACACCGGGGGTGCAGGGGGACCGGGGGATGCAGAGGGATCAAAGGGGCACAGCAGGAGCGGGGGATGCAGAGGGATGGGGGAGCCCCACTGACACCCAGAGGGACTGCGGAGGACTGGGGGGCACGTGGGGACCGGGGGGGGACACATGGGGACTGGGGGGCACGTGGGGACCCGGGGGGCACACTGGCACTGGTAGCACGCGGAGGGACGGGGAGCACAACGGCACCAGCCTCACTGCCCCCCGGGCCAGCACCCCCACAGGGACCGTCCCCCCAGGAGGGGACGAGCCCCTTGTCCCCAGCCAACATTTGACCCAGAGCTGCCACCCCCCCGCCCCGTGGCCTTCGGGGCCTGCCCGGGTCGCCTTCGCGCACCCCACCCTCACCCTCGCTCCGCGGGGCCCCTTCCCAGCCGGGGCGCTGGGCTCTCCCTGACACCCCAGATTTACAGCTTCGATTTCCCAGGGTTTAAAAGACATAAAAGGCGCAGGCTTGGCCCCGCGCGCCGCCTCGCCGCTGCCCTGCCCGTTAGCCTTATTTATGGCAGCACCCCAAAGCGGGCCCGGGGGGGCGAGGAGGAGGAGGAGGAGGAGGAGGAGGAGGGCTGGGGGCTTCGCTAACCTCCAGCCCTAATGGGGAACACATGGCAGGACCCCGGCGCGGGGAAGGGGGGTGTCTCCCAGTCCCAGCTCAGGGTTGAGGGGTGCTCCACGCCCCGGGGCAGGGGGAGAGGGGTGGGAGCAGCCGGATCCCCCCAGGGACAGCCGGGGGAGCGCAGCCCCGTGCCCCCCCGGGAGCCGGGAGTGGGGCCTCTCCTCGCCCCGCTGCGCTCCGCCAGCTTATTCATCTTGTTAATCAAACCAGGGCCGGGAGAAAATGTGCTCCGGCCGGGCTGGCGGGGCTGCCAGGTCGGCTCCGCTCCCCCCTTCCCCCTCCTGGAGCCCGTCCAGCCCCTCGGCCTCGTGTCCGGCACCGGTGACTAATGGCCAAATAAATGGGATAGATTGGGGGCTGTCGCCGTAAATCATGGCCCCGCGCCGCAGGTGAGCTTTCCATCGGCCGGGAGGGACAGAGCCGGAGCCCCGAACCCCAGAGGGACCGAAACCCACCGGATCGAGTGCCGGCAGTGCCGTGCCGCGGGCTGAGCGGCCGGTGGGCAACGCTCCCGCCGCACCTGCCCGCGCTACGCCTGGCACCGGCCCATGCTCCGTCCACTCACCTTTTAAGAGAAAAACCCCTTTCCCAGGCAGTAATACTCGAGCTGGCAAATATTTACCGCCCTCCCTCCTCTTCCCACCCCTCTCCAGAAACACTCGATGCCTTTTGCATTTATCGCTACCGACCTACATTTTGTTTCCAGAGCCTTTTGGGGAGCCGCAGGCTCCCCCCACGCTGGCCGGGGCGTCCCCACGGTCCCCCCACGGGCAGGGGACTTGTCACCCCGTGTCCCGACCCCGCAGAGCCCATCCCTCGTGTTCAAGCACCCCCTCTACATTAACCGCATTTTTTTTCCCCCCTTTTAGAGATCAGCAAACTCCCTGACGGGGCTTTTTGTGCTTCCCAAAGCAAACAGAGGCGGGAAGGTGCGGCCGCCCGCTGCGAGGATGCTCTTGAGCGAAGGGGTTGTGCTGGGGGGGTGGCAGGGAAGGGGTTAAGCGGGTTATAAATTACCCATGGATGTGGAAATGTGACTGAGAGGAATATAAAGAAAACTCTGACTGCTGGATTCTTTGCATTTCTAGCCTCTTTATTTTTCCCCCAGGTCACTTTAAAAGGATGCAGGCAGTCAGAGGCAGCTCCGCTGCGGCTCTCCTCCCGCTTTTTCTGGGGTTTTGGGTTTTTTTGTTGTTTGTTTTTTACACCCTGGCCCTCGAGCCAGATGCTGTCTCTGTCCAAGGACGTTATGGAGCGAGCTCTGGCTGGGAAATCGAGTAATTAGATTAATTCAGGGTAGATGTGCTGGGCCCGGCCCCGGTGACACATGATGGAGGGCTGGCAGGAAGGTGACGGCTGGTGGGAAGCCGGACCGAGGATGCTCAGCTCGGGTTTGGGGACGTCACCAGGGCCACCCCGGGGTCCTGGATCTGTCCGGGGGGAGCCACATCCCGCCTGGGCAGAGCAGGGAGCTGGTGGCTGTACGGGCTCCGCCGTTTGGGAGCTGGGCCCCACGGCCAGATCCTGCACCGCAACAGGGCAAAGAGGCCCTGGGAACAGAGCCACGCCGGGGGGGACGGCCGGACCGCGCCAGCCCCGGGGGACCACCGCGCTGACGCCGACAGCCCCGTCCGGGGGTCAGAGGGGGCTGCCGGGCCGGATCCTGCCTCCCGGCCGCCTGCGGGAGCCCGGCCGGTGCCTGCGAGCGCGGCGGCTCGTGGGCAGGAGGGAGCAGCCCTTTAAAGGTCACTGTCAAAGGGCAGCGCTGACCACATCTGCCTGCTGACCGACGCGCTGACTCAGAAAGCGGGAGAGCGGCTCTGTCATCTCTGGCTGCTCCCCGGCACCGCCGCCGGCCGGATCCTGAGGCCGCCCCGGCACTGCCCGGGTTTGGGGACCACAGGCATGGCAGGGCTCGCCCGGGGCTGGCTCCGTCCCCCCACCCTGTCCCCATCCCACAGCATCGGGTCCGGATGCTGCCACGGGTCGGGGAGGGTGAACGTCCCCGAGCCACCTGGGCTGACACCCCAGGCACGTCCCAGGTGACACCAGTGGGGACCAATGCTCCCCTCTCCTCCCGACACCCCTGACCCCCCAGGAAAGCCTCAAGCCACCTTCTGATGATGCCTTTGCTGGAGCCACCCATGTCCCCTCTGCCAGCGCCAGGACGGGTGTCACCCCCCCACCCTGGGAGCCCACCCATCCCTGCTTCCCGAAAAAACCAGCCGTGGTAAATCCCACTTTAGCGTTGGCTCCAGGCGGAAGCGCAGGGCTTGGCCGGGGGAAGAGTTGCGGGCAGGCAGGCGTGCAGGCAGCGCAGGTGGGCAACCGGGGCGGCTGCTGGTCCCGACTCCCGCTCCAGGGGGGCGATTTCTCCTTCCCCCCCACCCACCGGCACCCACCGCTGGCTCCCACCCCAGGGTGGCTTCCCGGGGGGATCCGGGCGGGGGGTCCGGAGCGCGGGCGGCCGCCAGCCCCTGGGGCGGCCGTGATTCACTCGGCCAGACTGCGGACGCTGGGGCTGAAGTTTCTCAGGCTGGGTGGCTCCCGGAGCCTGACGTTTTTGGGAAATTTCAACAAAAACAGTTCAGAAGCTTCCAAAAAACAGGACGATGGGAAAAGGCACTGTTTTGTCTCCCTCTCGCTCTCTTTTTTTATTTTATTTTCTAATCTGTGCAGTCCCTTCGGCCGGTGCCCAACACCTCGGAGCCCCGCAGCGACTCCCAGGCAGTGTCACCCCCCCCATGGCTGCGGGGCTCAGCCCCCCCCCGGTGCTATGGGGCAGGGGCTGACTCATGGTGTCACCCCTTTGGGAGAGGCACCCTGGGCCACCCGGGTGTCCCATGCCACCCTCGGCTCTGTCCCCCCATGCTCCGTCACCTGCGGGGAGCGATGTCCGTGTCCTCGCAGCCGAGGGGATGCAGGGCGCAGAGCTGGGACAGGGACCCAAGGGACAGGGAAAGCCACCGCACAATGTCCCCATGGGCTGGAAATGGCCCCCCCAGCTCTGAGCCCCCAGAGTCACCCACAAACCTCATCCACGGCAGCGGTCCCACGGCCTCGGGGCTCCCAGCCCCATCCCAATCTCAGGGTCAGGGCCACCGGGTCCCTCCGGGTCCCCTCTGCTGGGGGGGAACACGACCCAGGCATGCCCCAGCATGGGGTGCTCTCGGGGCACCCTGCTGCACCCCATCCTGCACCCCGAGGCTCAGGCAGACCTGAAGGACGCGCGGCTGGGGACATCCACAGCCCACGCTCGGGGACGGTGGCCTTGCCACAGCCGGGACCCGCTGTCCCAGGGCTCTGCCACCCCTCCGGGGTCTGCAGAGCTCTTGGTGCCACGGACTCGCGGGTGGGGGGACAGGAGGAGACACCGGGACGGGGGTGCGGTGCCCCAGCCGATGGCTTTGCCGCGGTGCCGGTGCCACAACCGGACACGCCACCACCGCCGGGCTGCCCGGGACCCCCGGGGACAAAGGCAGCCTCAGCCCGGGGGGGGGCTTGAAGCCACTTGGGGCGTTTTTCCCACTATTTTGGGGTTTTTTGGGGGGGAAACCCCAGAGATGAGGGGTTCGGTAGAAAACACCGGGATTTACGGGAAGGTATTCCCGTTTTCACCCCCAAAAAAGCACTGTCAGGACTTTGGTCTCCCAAAGACACTTTTGCCGGGGGAAGGGGGGGACCCCCCGGGGGGGCCCGGCCCCCTCCGCCCCTGCAGCGCCGGGAGCGGCCCCGGGGGGGTCCGGGGGGGCCGCGCGTGAGTCACCCGTGGGAAGGCGGCCCCGGGGCGGCTCTCCCTCACCTACCGCGGGGCGCGGGGGGAGCGGAGCACCGGCCCCGGGGCGGGGCGGGGGCAGCATCCCGCGGCGGCACCGGGCGCTGCCGGGCGGGCACCGGGGGTCGGGACCGGGGCCGGTACCGGAGCGGGACGGCGGGGCCCCGGGGCCGGTGCCTTTCTGCCCCCCCGGGGGCGGGCCCGGGCCGGGCGGGGCGGGGCCAGGGCGGCATTTAGGGCTTTGGTAACCGGGGGTTGCTCAGACTTGCTCGGGACTTCCCCGGACGTGCCGGTGCGCTCCGCCGCCCCGGGCACCGACGGGCACCGGAGCCGGCCATGCTGCCGCTGCCGCCGCTCGCCCCCCTGCTCCTGCTCTGCCTGCGCCTCCTCCGCGCCGAACCGCTCGCCTGTGAGTACCGGGAGCACCGGGCGGCTCCCGCAAGGTGGGCGGGGGGGGGGTCCCGTCGGGGCCGGGCGCGGCGCGGAGCCCCCCGGGGCTCCCCCGTTCCTGGCGGGCCGGGCGGTGCCGGTCCATGCGGTGTGTCCCGTCCCGTTCCCGTCCCAGTCCGCCCCGGGATGCCCCGGGAGCGGTGGGGGCATCTCCGGGCGCACCTCGGGGCTGCGCGTCGCAGGGCAGCAGGGACACCCCCCCCCCCCCCCGCGGAGGGCGGCCGGGACCCCCCTCTTCCCCCGGCAGGCAGCCGGGACCCCCCCTCCCTCCCCAACGCCTCAGCTCAGACGGGACCCCCCCCCTCTGCCCGCAGAGAACAATAGAGGAACCCTTTTTTGTTCCCCCCATCCCCGAGAGCAGCAGGGACCCCCCCTCCAGCCCTGGGAGCAGCGCGGGACCCCTCTCCCCATGGAGAAGGGTCGGTCCCCCCCGTCCCCCCCCGCCGTGCGGACCCCCCGCCCGGAGAACAATGCGGCTCCCTTCCCCACCCAGGACAATGGAAACCCCCGTCCTCCGTCCGGAGAACAATAGCGAACCCCTTCCCCACGCGACCCCCTCCCACCCCCGGGAGCGGTGACCCCCCTTCTCCCCGCCCCGAGCCTCTGAGCCCCCCCCCCCTCCTGCTAAGAACAACGGGGACCCCCTTTCCCCCCCCGAGCCGCCCCCCCCATCCCAGAGAACAATGAATCCCCACCCAGAACAATGGGGAGCTCCCTCCCCCGCGGAGAACAATGAATCCCCCCCCATACCCCGGGGGGGCTCCGCAATGGTGCCCATTTGGGGGTCCCACCCGGCAGCGGCAGGTCCAGGAGGTGCCACCTGTGGGCTGAGCTGTGGGCGGCCTCAGCCCCGGGGGATCGGGGTCCCCCCTCGCCATGGGGGGGGGGACACACTGGAGGGGTCCCCCCCTTTCCCCACAGAGCCCTAAACCCGACTTAGCCTCCGTCCCACCCTCGTTGCTCCGTCTCCAGCCCGAGCGAAGGGGAGGCGAGATCCCGTTCCCCGCAGCAGGAAGTTTGGCTTCCTCCCTATGATGGGAATTTCTCAAAGCGATGGATGTTCGCTCCGATGCGCAAATGGGTCCCGCCAAGAAAAGCTCCCGCGTCCCCGGCGATGCCGCGGGGACCCGGGTCTCGTACCCCCTGACCCGTACGTGCCGTTAGTGGGGAAAGTCTCAAAGAGCAATAATTGGGGCGGGAATTGCAGAAGCAGCGGAGGGGGGAGGAAAAAAGCTCCAAAAATCCCGTACGTGCCGTTAGTGGGGAAAGTCTCAAAGAGCAATAATTGGGGCGGGAATTGCAGAAGCAGCGGAGGGGGGAGGAAAAAAGCTCCAAAAATCCCTTTAGGAGCCGTTGACGAGAGCCTCCAAATCGAGGCGGGCTTTGGCATGGAGCGGTGTCCTTCCCAGTGCCCTTCCCGGTGCCCGGAGGGGTTAATCCCACCGGGGCTGATATGGGGCCGTGGCCGGACCCCCGTTGGGGCTGACCCCGCACCTCTCGGCTCACCCCGGTAAAGGGACGCCCGGTGCTGCTCGCAGCCGGTTTCACCCACCCCAGGACCCCCATTTTCCCCCCGCATCGGGGTCCGGCGCAGCCGACCGGGACGGGCGCTCGCCCCGCGGCCCCTCGACGTGCGGCGCTGGGGAAAGGCGAAGCCAAATCTCCTTTTAGAGAGCGAATGTTTCCCCTCGGTTCAGCTCGGTCGCGCTCGCTGGAATGCCTGGGCTTTTTATAAATCCTTCCTCGAGCTGAGGGATGGGCACGAGAAATGCCAGTTGGAGATGAGAAGGGGAAAAAGATAGTGGAAAAGAGGGATAAAGCGTGTTCGGGTGCCATATCTGCCTGCAAACCCCATTGCTTGAGCTTTAGAAGAGCTCTGAATAGATATATATATTCTTAAACGTCTTTTTCTTGCAGAATTCAGGGCTGCCCAAATCGCCTTTTGTTCTTCGGGGCAATTATTTATATTATTTTCCCTTAACCCCCTGCACGTCTTAATAAATCTTTTTTTTTAACTGCGTGATCTCCGACACTTACCGGAGGGTTTTTTTTCCTTTTCTTTCCCAACCCCGTAAAACACCGATATAAAAATAAAATGAAATCCGGCCCTTCGGAAGAAAAGCATAAACGTTCCCGACACCTTGGAAATGTGGTTTTACTTTATAGCATTACTTAGCACCTGATCAGCATTTTTTTTTTAATAGGAAAGCCATAAAAACCCCCAAGCAGGTATTTTCGTTGCGACTTGCACATTCCACAGGCTGCCTGCGTCTCTCCGGCCCTTTCCTCTCCGATCTGAAAACTTCACACTTTTCCCTTTTAAAACACATGTTCGGTGCTGTGTCTGCACGGGGCGGGGGGGGAATTGCAGGGGGGAAAAAAGTAAATATATATAAAAAATTGGCCCCTTCAGAGGCTCCTGCTTGGAGGAGGGAAAAAAAATTGCAGGAAAAAAGTAAAATATATATATATTTATAGATAAAATTGGCTTCTCCAGAGGGTCCTGCTCGGAGGACGGGAAACGTGTCTGGTTTTTGGTGCTCGTGTGTGTTTCTCGTGCTGTTTAGATTAAGATTTAGGAGAATTAGGGCCCGGAGCGCCGGGTCTGTTATCGGCGGCGCTGGAGCAGCCCCGGCTCGGCACTCGGCTAACGGAGGAGCCGGTGCTGGCAGAGCCGGGGATGCTTTTTTCGGAGGCCGCGCTGGAGGATGGGGCGAGTCGGGGGCTGAACCCCCCGGGGAAGGGTTTGCTTTTGGGGTTGGGTGGGATGGACCTGTGCCATCGCCCAGGGATGCTCAGGGTACCCCGGGGTACCCAGCACCCAGGTGTCCCCGATGCTTTTACGCCCACCCCACCAGCCTCCCCACAGCGACGGGAGGCACTGCTAATTAAGGTCCCTCCAGGGTAACGAGGATTTTGGAGCATTAATTTGGCCGGGGTGGGAGCCGGAGCGGCCGGCGGGCGCTGAAAGCTGATAGGGGCCGGGGAGGTCGGAGGGGAGAGGAGGTCGCGGCACTTTCCGGGAGGTAATTTGGGATATTAGCCTGGCGCGTGCGGATGGAGCCGATAAGGCTGACGGACACGGGGAAAAGCCCGGAGCGGGGCCGAGGGAGCCTTTTCTTTGAAGCCTCATGGCAAAAGGGTCACGAAATGAAGCAGCGTGGGGGGGTTTTCCCATTGCGAGGGGCTCCCCGCTGTGGATCACCCTCGGGGGGGCCCCTCGGGGTGTCCCGGCGCAGGGACCGCGTGCCGAGGTGTGAGCGATGGGTTTCGGCACATGGTTGGGATTAGGCGGGTGGTCAGTGCTGGTCTCAGCCGGGAAGCGCTGCCCTCGGTGGCGTGCTGGGGGGGGGGCTGCCGGCCAGCGTCGTCGGAAAAAGGGGGAAAAAATACCCCCCAAACGTTCCCTACTTGCTTTGGAAATCCTTTTGTCATGAAACACTCACAAAGCCACAACCCAGCCCCCGCCCAACCCTGGAAAAACCCCGGCGTCGCCCCAGAGCCCCCCAAGCCTCGCGCCGCAAAGCTCCCCAACGGCTGTCGGCGCTTCGCGGCTTGAACTCCGCCGAGGAGCCCCCGAGCTCGCGGGAGAGCGTGGCCGAGCCCGGCGCCTCGTCTGCTCCCGCCGCTGCTTCGGAGGAGGGCGAGCGCTGCTGCGAGGGGCTGTGCTGTGATAAATCTATAGCTATATAACTACATATATATATTGAAATAGAAATCTATGTGTAGATATATGTATATAAACTCGATATACAATATATTTAAATATATAAAAATAGATATAAATCTATTTAAATATATAAAAACTCGATAGATAATCTATTTAAATATATTAAAAATAGATATATATCTATTTAAATATCTATAAAGTCGATATACGATATATTTAAATAGATAAATATTAGCTAGAAAGATACTTAAATATCTATAAACTTGATATACGATATATTTAAATATATAAAAATTAGCTAGAAATATATTTAAATATATATGAACTCGCTATACGATATATTTAAATATATAAAAATAGCTAGAAATATATTTAAATATATATAAACTCGCTATATGATATATTTAAATATATAAAAATTAGCTAGAAATATATTTAAATATATATAAACTTGCTATATGATATATTTAAATATATAAAAATTAGCTAGAAATATATTTAAATATATATAAACTCGCTCTACGATATATTTAAATATATAAAAATAGATATAAACATATTTAAATATATATAAACTCGCTCTACGATACGTTTAAGTAGCTATAAAATCAATAGACAATATATCGAAATAGCTATAGAATGGCTATATAGACAAAAACCTCTCTATAAATACTTTTTCACCCCCCCTTTTGTTTCTCCGGCTGCAGACCCCGCCGTGATTTCCCCCCAAGACCCCACCCTGCTGATCGGCTCCTCGCTGGTCGCCACGTGCACGGTCAGCCCGGACTTTCACCTGAAAGCCGAGGACCTGTACTGGACCCTGAACGGCCGGCGCCTGCCCGCCGCCTCCTACGCCGCCCTCGGCCCCACCACGCTCAGCGTGGCCCTCGCCCGCCTCAACGGCTCCAAGCAGCAGTCGGGGGACAACCTGGTGTGTCACAGCAGAGACGGCGGCATCTTGGCCGGCTCCTGCCTTTACGTTGGACGTACGTCGGCGGCGCCGGCGCGGTTGCACGTGCCGGGTTTCACCCGGTCCCGGCGCTGCTTTGCCGTGTCGGCGGGGAGAGCTGCGGGTCCCGGCGGAGCCGTGGGGATCCCCGCGGGGATTGACACCCCGGTTCTTGCCAAAACACGCCGTGGGCTTGCAGCGGTTGCTCGCGGCTGCTCAATTTTAACCTCCCCGCGGTTCGCGCCCCGACCCGCAGCCTCCGGCTCGCAGCAGAAAGGCTGTTTTGGCAAACCCTCGGTAAAATTACACTTGTCCGAATCAATAACCGTAAGATTTTATCTTGGGCTATTTTAAGGACGATGCTACGTCCTAGGAATAGAGGCTTAACTGGGAACACAGCTCGGGTTTGTTTTTTGGGTTGCTGTCGCTGGAAGAAAACAGCTCCGGAGCCGGGTGCGGGCAGGGACCGGGTGCGGGCAGGGACCAGGAGCGGGCGGGAGCCTAAACCCCTCCAACAAACACATCTGCAGCCGCGGGGCTGGAAGCCGGCGGGGACCGCGGTGGCGTCGCCCACCGGGACCGTGGGCTGCGTTTCGTCGCTGCGCCTTTTCATCCCCCTCCGCCTCTTATTTATTTATTTATTTTCCTCTCCCAGTACCCCCAGAAAAACCAGTCAACATCACCTGCTGGTCCAAAAACATGAAGGACCTCACCTGCAAATGGGCGCCGGGGACGGAAGGGGAGACCTTCCTGCACACCAACTACACCCTCAAGTACAAGCTCAGGTGGGGCCGCCTGCCTTAATTCCTGTCATTCTGAAAAAATCCGCCAGCGCGCAATTTAAAGGCATACGGGGCGGTGGGGAACGGGGAGCCCGATGCCTCCTGGCCAGACCCCTCTGGGGACGGTGCCGGGTGTGATGAGTTTCCTCAGGTCTCGGCCGCCGTGAGCGCTGGCGGGCAGCCACGGTGCCGGGTGTGATGAGTTTCCTCAGGTCTCGGCCGCCGTGAGCGCTGGCGGGCAGCCACGCTCCGTGCGTGCCGGGGAGGAGGAGGGTGAGGAGAAGCGGCCGCGGGGGCCGGTAACCCAACACCTCGCCAGCGCGATGCCGGCGGTGTTGAGTGGCGGATAAATGAGCTGCGGTCCCCGCCGGGAGCGTCCGTTTCCTCCGGGGCTGGGTGAGCATCCCTGGCTCGACCGCGGCACCCGGCGGTGCCGGTACCGGGACTCAGCGCCTGCCCGCAGGTGGTACGGCCGAGACAACACGTGCCAGGAGTACCACACGGCCGGGCCCTACTCCTGCCACATCCCCAAGGATCTGGCCCTCTTCACGCCCTACGAGATCTGGGTGGAGGCGTCCAACCGGCTGGGGGTGGCCGTCTCTGACGTCGTCATGTTGGACATCCTCGACGTGGGTGAGCGATGGCATTGTGATGTCACCGCCGTGCCGGTGACCTCGTGGTGGGGGAGCGGGCGGCGGGTTCACGCGGTGGGATGTAGTTGGGAGGGGCTGCAGGAAATGGGCGATATGTGAGCAGAATTGCTCCTAATCGAATTAGGCTGTTTTCTCCGAGTTTGGTTCTTTTTCCGCGTCTGCGGGTCCTTAACCCCCGCGGTGCTGCCTGCGCCGGCCCCCCCAGCCCCTGCCCTGTCCCCGCAGTCACCACCGACCCGCCGTCGGACGTGCACGTCAGCCGGGTGGGGGACCTGGAGGACCAGCTGAGCGTGCGCTGGAGCTCCCCGCCGGCGCTCAAGGATTTCCTCTTCCAAGCCAAGTACCAGATCCAGTACCGGGTGGAGGACAGCTCGGAGTGGAAGGTGGGTCGGCATCACCCGCCGCCGGCGGGGGAACGGCATGGGATGCCCAACCGTGCCGGCGCTGCCCTCTCCTCCCTCCCCAGGTGGTGGACGATGTGGGCAACCAAACATCCTGCCGCCTGGCCGGCCTCCGCCCCGGCACCGTCTACTTCGTCCAGGTGCGCTGTAATCCCTTCGGCATCTACGGCTCCAAAAAAGCCGGCATCTGGAGCGACTGGAGCAACCCCACCGCCGCCTCCACCCCACGCAGCGGTGAGCACCGCCGGCGTCAGGCCGGCATCGTTTGGCGGGCAGGGAGGGGATGCCGACGGCGCTGTGCTCCCCCTCCCCTGCACCCATGGGACGTGCGGGGGGGTCCCTTCCCCACTCCGTGCCCGGCACCTGGATTTCTTGCAAAGGAGCCAATTTGGAGCTCGGCTTTCCCAGCAGGAAGCCAAAAAGCCGCTTGTTTTCCTCTCACCCACCATTACATACGGTGATGTGGTGATGGGCGGGTTGAGCCGTGTTCCCCCGCCGCGGCGGCGCTGACCCCCTTGTCCCCGCAGAGCGAGCGGCGGGGGGCTGCGACCCCAAAGGGGGGGAGCAAAACACGACGCTGCGGCGGGAGCTGAAGCAGTTTTTCGGGTGGGTGAAGAAACACGCCTACGGCTGCTCCAACCTCGGCATCAAGCTCTACGACCAGTGGCGCGTGTGGCTGCAGAAATCGCACAAAACACGCAACCAGGTAGGTAAGGAGCCTTTCGCACTTCTTTTCCCCGGCGGGGTGGGGATGGGGGGGGGATGAGGGGTGACCCCTCCCTGGGATGCTGGGGGGGGACAACACGCGGGGTGACACCGACCCCGGGGCGTGTGGCCGGCGGCGACGCGGGGCTCTGCTCCTCTCCGCAGGTTCTTCCCGGCGATAAGTTGTAGCCCCCGGGGGACCGAGCGCCGGCAGGATGACACGGGGCGCCCGGCGCCCACCCGGGACCACCCGCGCCTGCCCCGGCCCCGCCGGGGGGGAGCAGGAAGGCGGCCGGGGCGAAGCGGCCAGGGGGTGGGATGGGGTGAGGCAGGGGGGGCGGGCTGGGCCAGCCCCGGGAGCCCCTCACGTGCCACTGGCCCCGTGGGACTGCGGCCCCCCAGCACGCCGCTCGCAGCCCAGGGCAGCGAGGGGACCCCCCAGCCTCGCCCCGCAGGGGTGGGGCGCGGAGGCTTTGCTCCTTACCCGCCAGCCGGAGCAGCCTTTGGGATGAAAGGGGCGGCGGGGGCTCCCCGGGTGTCCCCCCACCCTCGGCGCAGCCCCCCCGGGAAGCGATTTTGGCTGTTTTCTCCCCGGGGACCCACATGCGAGCACACGGGGGGGTCCGTCCCCGGGGAGCCACGCGGGCTGGTTTGAGGCTGCTGGGGTTTGCCCAGTGCCTGCTCCACTTTTGATTCAAACCAGCCTTATTTTGGTTCCATTTCAGTCAATTAGGAACAGATTTAAGCTTAATGCCAATAAACCTCTGAAACCCCAGCGGGGTCTGCGTCAGCAGCGCGCCGGGACGGGGATGCAGCGGGCAGCCAAATGGGACCCGTGTCCCTCGTCACCCCGTCCTGGGGCTCCCAGGGGACCGAGCCAAGGCGGAGGGGGTGGCACTGGGGGACACACAAGCCCTTTAGACCACACGCCCCACTCCAGCTCCATGGGGACAGGTTTATTTTGGTTGACCATAGAAAGGGCACTTGTAGGGCACCGGAGCCGCCATGGGGCTGGGGGCATAGCTGATCTCCGTGAGGTGGTTTTGGGGGGGGCTGCTGCCCGTGGGGCTCCACGTGGCAGCAAAGGCAGTGCCCATCCGGATGTGGGTGAAAGCAAGGCAGCCCCTTGGCACGGCAGGTTGTGGTTTTCCTTGGGCAAAGCCGCGGCACGGCCGGCAGAGCTGGGGAGGGGAACCAGCCCCACACCAGACCCTTCCGCTGAGGGATGCTCAGGATCCGGGGGGACTCCACTGCCCCCGGGGGGGTTCTCCACTCCTTCCAGCCCATGCCCAAGAAAAGGGGTCAGCGGGAAGGTGCCCACCTTGCCGAGGTGGCGTTGTGGGGGCTGGGGGTGGGCGAACGGGGCCCCCGTTCCACCGGCCGGCCCCTCCAGCCGTTCCCACGGGGACACCCATCACTCGACTTCTTCTGAATCGTACTTGAGGTCCTGGAGAATTTCGCTGATTGCCTCAATGGTTTTAATTAGCCTACGAGAGCGGATGGAAACTATAAATAAAGCCCATATGGAGCGTATTATCTGGGCCGCCTCGCCTTCCCCGCGCTGTTTATGAAACACTCAGCCCGGGGAGGCCGAGGGGACCGTGGCCGCGCGGCATCGCCAAACCCTCCCCGGGGCTGCGGCCGAGAGCGCTTTTGAAGGCACCATCTGGGCCCCCCTGGGCTGGAGGGAGGGGAAACGTGGGGAAGGGGCTCCTAGCCCGGGGGGGAATGCCGCCAGCCCAAAACGGGGGGAGAGGGGAGACGGCAGTGGGGCCACCACCTACTTGTGCTTGAGCTCCCGCACCTCCTGCTGATGGGCGTCCACGTCGGGCCGGTCCTGCGCCTGCTGCCGGGCCAGCTGGAGCTGCGCCGTCTGCGGCGGGGACAGGCCAGGAGCTGGGACCCCCCCCAAAGGAGCCCCAGCCCTGCCCTGGGCAGCGGCAGGACCCCCCCGCCAGCCTGGCACTCACCAGCTGCAGCTTCTCCTGCTCCCGCTCCTGGAGGCGGGCGAGGTGCTGGGCCAGGTCGGGGCGGGCGAGCTCGTCCCGCAGGCGCCCGGCGATGCGCAGCACCTCCCGGGAGATGCCGCTGAAGGCCAGCGTGATCTCGTGCACCAGCTGCCGGTAACGCGGGAAGTCATAGTGGGGTGCGCTGCTCAGGTACGCCCGGTGGCCCCTGGGGACAGGTTGGGGGGGTGGAAAGCCACTGTCACCGCACCCGGGGGGCACCGGGATGGCAACACCCCCTGGTTCCCCATGCCGGTGCTGAGCCCCCTTTGCCACCCCACTGCAGGCAGCACCCGGAGGGTTTTCCTGCCCAGATTTGGCAGCTCTGTCCCCACAACCAGCTTCACCCCTTGCACGGGACGGGCCTGGCAGCTGCCGCCTTTGGGGGGTTTTGGTTGTTTTCTTTTTCCTTTTCATTCACAAGCCTCTGTCCCGGGAAGTCCATCATCTCCTGTCGGATGCTAAAATAGGATACAGGTGTGTGGCACAGGCGTCCCCCTGCCAGCTGGAGCTCATCAGCCACCCCGACGGCCGCTGCTCCGCCCCGGCAGCCTCTTCCCATCAGGATACGAGAAAAAAAAAGCGGGATGGGGGATTTGGTTCCTTGCTGGGGATCCCCCGTGCCGGGAGGTGCCGCGTGCCCCTGCCCACCCTGGCGGGTCCTGTCCCCATCGGTGCCCATCCCCGCGGTGCAGCGGCAGTGCCGGTACTCACTCCTCGAAGAGCCGGTACGCCTCGGCGCGCTCGCCCTGCAGCGCCTGGAGCCGCTGCAGCAGCGCCTTCACGGCCTCGCCCGTCTGCCGGGGAGAAGGGGATGGCGGTGGCGTGGGACGACGGTGCCACCGGCACGGTGCCCGCCGCCACGCGGGGTGGCTCTGCTCCCGCTAACGGGTGTGGGGCAGAGCCAGCTTCGCCCGGGGGGTCTCCCCCCGGTGCTGGGGCCTCGAGTCCCCCCACTGCCGGTGCCGGCCCGGGGGGAGCCCGGGCTGAGCCCGGCTGCGGCGCTTGAGCTCAGTCCGGTTGCGGCACCAGGACCCCCAGCCCCCCCCGCCACGCGTGCACGAACCGGCACCGGGAACCACTCCCACTCCCCTGCCCACCACACGGGACCCCCCCCGGCCCCGTGCCCACGCACCGGGACCCCCCGAGGATGTACACACAAAACAGACGGGCACCGGGACCACTCCGCCCCCGGCCACGCGTGCACGGACCGGACCGGCACCGGGAGCCCCCCCACTCCCCTGCCCACGCACCGGGACCCCCCCCGCTACGCACACACAAAACAGACGGCCGCCGGGACCCCCCCGCCACCCCGGGCCACGCGTGCACGGCCCGCCCCGCCATCCCGCTGGCCAGGCGTGCGCGCACCGGGCCGGTACCGGGACCCGACCCCCCCCCCCCCCCCACAGCCACGCGTTCACGAACCGGACCGGCTCCGTGACCCCCCCCCAGCGCACGGCCCGGGGGTCCCTTCCCCACCCCCGGCCCCGTCCCGCTCACCATGGCCCGGCCCCGCCCGGAGCGCGCAGGCCCGGCGGGGCGCGGAGGCGGAGCGCGGCGGCGGAGCGCGGTTCCGCTGCCACCTGCAGGCACCGCCCGGCATCGCCGCCGCCTCCGCGGCTGCCGGTCACCCCCCAGCCCCAGAGCACCCCCCGCGGGTCTTTTATTTGCCCAAATCGGCGCGTTTTTCAATAAAACCAAGGCGAAACGGGGCGGGTTTGAGCGCTGCGATGCTTTATTGGACAGCGCGGGGGGGGCGCAGGCAGGGCCGTCACTGCCCGCTCTACTTGACCTTCTTCTTGGGGCGGAGGTTGTTGGTGTGACCGCACTTCTTCTTGCGGCAGTTGACGGCACGGGGGTGCAGGCGGGCGTAGCACCTGGGAAGGGAGGGGGGCACGTCACCCAAGCCCCGTTTCCCTGGGGAAGGGGACTGGGAGGAGCGGTGTGTCCCCCCCGCAGCGGCGGGAGGGGAAGGGGGGAGCGGGGACGTACTTGCGGCAGATCATTTTGTCGCAGTTGTACTTCTGGGCGAGCTGGCGGAGGGAGGGCTCGATGATGCCCCCCCGCAGGCGCAGCACCAGGTGCAGGGTGGACTCTGAAAGGAGAAAGTGTCACGGGGGGGGGAGCAGGAGCTGCTGGGGAGCGCCTGGCACACCACACCCCCCCCAAAAAAACCCCAACCCCCGAGGGCGGGATGCGGCCGCGGTACCTTTCTGGATGTTGTAGTCTGCGAGGGTGCGGCCATCCTCCAGCTGCTTGCCCGCGAAGATCAGCCGCTGCTGGTCGGGGGGGATCCCTGCGAGAGGGAAAAGCATCACGGTGGAGGGCGGCGATGGCCGCCCCGCGGTGCGAGGGCAGGCGGGGGCCGCCCCGCCGCTCCCCCGTCCCACCGGTACCTTCCTTGTCCTGGATCTTGGCCTTGACGTTCTCGATGGTGTCGTTGGGCTCCACCTCCAGGGTGATGGTTTTGCCCGTCAGCGTCTTCACGAAGATCTGCATCTTGGCACCGTTCGCGTCTGCGGAGAGCGGCGGCCGCGTCACCCCCGGCCGGGCCCTCAGGGGAGGCCCCGGTGCGCCCCCCGCCCCGCACAGGGCCCCGCCGCCGCCATGCCCGCCCCCAGCCGGCACGCGGTCCCCCCCCCCCGCTCCCCAGCCCCCGCCGCCCCCCCCCGGGATCCAGGCCCCGCTCCCGGTCCCGGGCCCGGCGGTAGTCCCGCAGCGCGCGCACCCGCCGCCTCGCCGCTGAGAAAAGGGCCGACCGGAACCGGAACCCGCCCGCCGCTGCGTCACAACCGGCGCGTCATCGCCACGCCCCTTTCCCCGCCCAGCCGCAGTGCGCAGGCGCCAAGCGGCCTCCGCCCGCCTCAGTACCGCAGGGCGGGCCCCGGTTAGGCCTCGCGTGGGCCCGGCCCCACGCTCCCCCCACGGCCCCACGCTCCCCCCACGGCCCCGGCCACGAAGAGCCCGGGCCGACCCCCCGGACACCGTGAGGAAGCGGGGAGGGAAGAGGCCGACGTCAGCCGGCCTGCGCGGCCGCGGGCAGCCCCGTGCCAGGGGCTGAGGTGCGATGCGGGGCAGGCGAGAGCCAAAGGGAAACCCGGCTCGGGCTCTTCCCACAGGCGGGAAACACAGCAGCCGCGGGGAAGCAGCCGGCACGAGTCCCTTGGCAGCACGGACAGACCGGCAGGAAAGCCGGAGCGCTGGCGGGCACACACCTGAGCCTCAAACCCAACGTTCCTTAAGAAAAAACACCCGCGGCCCCAAACCGGCTCTTCTGCGCCAAAATCGACGTCGGAGGTGGGGTTTTGCCGCTGTCCTGACGGCACAAACAAGAAAGGACAAGAGGCGTTTCGAACCCACATTTTACTTATGTACCCCAAAGCAAGTCGCGGGGTTTACACTACGGTGGCAGTTTAGAAGCAGAAGGGCACCCTTCTTCACTCGGCCCACACTTCTCTCAGCCTTCGCTTCCCTCTTCCCGAAAAAAGAAAGACACAAATATAAATACAAGGTAGAAAGTTCTCCGGGGGCAGGCGGGGGCGGCACAGGACCCGCACACCTAGTCCAGGTCGTTGGCCGTGTCTTCATCTGTGAGACTCTGTCCGTTCACGGCCGGTAAATCGTACTGGCCTTGGGATAAATCCTCAAAATCCTGACTCATGGTGGGAGAGATGATGTCAGGGCTGGTGTCGCAGGACTCCGTGCTCTGCTCAGAGGTAGCGATGGTGGTTGTCGTGCTTTTTGGGACGGGGTCGAAGTCATCGTCGTCTTCTAGGATGGGAGATTCGTGGATGTCTGGAAGAGAAGACACAAACGTTAGTTTTGCTGCTGCGGCCACATGAGACGAGGCGCTGCTGGTGCCATGCCAGGTACGAGAGACGCCCCAGCAGAACAATTTGCTGATTTCTAATTCTAAATTTTGCCTGCTTGTAGCAGGAATCAATAAAAAAAAAAAAAGCCACTTAAGTTAGCGGCCATTTGTTAGTTCTTGCAACTGCATTTAATATAATCCAGAAGCTTTCCAGGCTTTTAGTGCGGCAGCCACAGTGCTAGCGCACGCCTGGACGTCTCGTTGGCTTCTCCCAACTCCCGAGAGCTGCCCGGCGCATTCTTAGGAAAAGGGATTCTTCGCACAGGAAGAAAACCAACAGAAAATCCGCGCGTGGGAAGGAATCACTCACTGCTGAAAGCCTCCGGGTACTGCTTCGCCAGCTTCCCCTTCAGCGTCCTGGGGGAGGAGAGAGCGAGCTAAGTTCACAGGGAAGCTGACAGATCCGCAGCTGAGCCGCCCGGCCAGCTCCCTCTGCTCTCCGGCATTTACGGACAACGAAAGCGAATCCCAGGGGGTTCCTCGGGCCAAGGGGCTCCCTCCTGGCCCCCCGAGCGCTCCCGTCACCCCCTCTCCGCACATCGGGTGTTTCTTCGAGTCGCACGTTTCGTAACCCTCCCGAGCACTGCCAGCACCGCATCCCTCCCGCCGCCCCGAGGGAGCGTGGACCATCCCGGCCAGAGCATAATCGAGGAATCCTAACGCTCCGGCTTCCGCATCTCCTCTCCCACCGCCTCCACGCGTCGCTTGGCCGCACATTTTCCCCTCACCAACTATTTTTACTTCCAAGACCGCCCCAAGCTCCGACTTGTGTCCCGTTTTAACACCCCCACGGCCCACCTAGACCTTGACGAGCCACCCTGCGCTCTCCGCGCTGTCTCCCTCCCCGCCGGCAGCGACGTTCCCGTTCCCGTTGCCCACCGGATCCTCCGGAAGATGCTGTCCAGATCCTTCTTCATTTCCACCAGCGTCTTGGTGTGGTGGAGGAAACGCTCGTTCATCTGCTGCATGCGGACGCTGGAGAGGTTGTTGAAATTGAGCAGCATCTCGTTGGTCTTCTCAAATCGATCCAACCTGCGCGGAGGAAGCAGAGGGAGCTCGGCAAAGATCCCGGGAGGCTCCCGGTGCCGGTACCGGGATCCCCGCGGGCCGGTTTCCCCGGGACTCACATGTTTTTCTGGGCCAGGATGATGGCGTTGACGTCCTCGGCGTTGACCATGCCCAGCACCCGCCCGCAGAACACCTGCGAGGCCGTGGGCTCCATCGCGGCCTGCGGGACCGCGGCGGGGACAGCTCAGCCGGGGGACGGGAGCTTCCCGCGCCCCCGGGACCGGTAACGGAGACGCTCCCCCACCCCTCCACTCCACATCCCCTGTAACGGGGCCCCCTCCACCCTGCCGGTAGTGGAGCTACCCCCCCAGCTCCCGTCATGCCCGGTCCCATATGCGCCCGCCGCCGGTAACGGAGTCCCCCTGCCCGCCCGCCGCCTCCCGGCCCCGGTAGTCACCCCCCGGTACCGGGCTCCCTCGGGGGGACGCGGGCCTGGGCCCCTCCCGGTGACCCCGGGGCCTTCCGCCGGCAGCGCCTGCGCACCTGGGAGAGCCCGTCCCGCCGCTTCACATGACGGGAGCTGGAGCGGCACCGGGGGCGGCACCGGCAGCCGCGCCTCGCTTCCGGGTGCGGGGTCACGTTGAACGCGACCCCGCGACGTCAGCGCGCCCTTGCGTCACGGCGCCGATCCGGAAGTAGTGGTGACTGGCGGAGGGAGAGGGCCGGGACCTCCCCCGCTCACCCCAGTGCCAGTGTCGAGACCCCCGCACCGCACCCCGGGCACACACGGGCCCCCGCGCCATGGCCCAGCGGCGGGCACCGCCCGGCCCCCCCCACCGCCCCGCGGAGCGGGTGCTGCGCAGCGGCCCCTTTAAGACAGCGCCGAGTCCCATCCGTCGCCTCGCTGACGAGCATTCTCACCACCCAATGGCGTCAGCGCGGTGGGCGGTGCCGGCCCAATAGGAGCGGCGGGGCGGGGCCGGCGGCCGCGGGTTCGCGGGCCAGGTGGGAGCGGTGGGGGGCGCGCGGCGGCGGCGGCCGTTGCTAGGGGGAGTCCCGGCGCGTGACGGTGACGTGGGGTCCCGCGGGCGGGGGGAAGGCACGTGGCGGCGGGGGGCGCGCGGGGCGGCCCCTCCGGTACCGGCCCCGGGCCGAGGCCGCGTCTTCCCCCCGCGGGGCCCGTTCCCTCCCCCGGGGCCGGCGGGGTCTCCCCTGCCCGAGCCGCGCATCCCCCCCGGAGGGCCCCGGTGCTCCCGGCGCTGTCTGGGCTGGCGGCCGCGTCCCGTCCCCCCCGTCCCCGGTAAACGCAGGCCCGACCCCCCTCCTCTCTCCCTCCTCCAGGTTGCTCCGCCGCGATGGCCTCCTGCGGGGAGGAACCGAGGAGCGGCTCCCCGGGCCGGGCAGGCACCGGCACCGAGCCGTCGCCGACGGCCGACGCCGCCCAGCTGGACACGGCGGAGGATTTCGAGGTCCTGGAGGAAGAGGAGGAGGAGGACCTGAGTGAGCTGCCCCCGCTGGAGGACGTGGGCAGGCCGCCGGCCCCGCCGCGGGAGGACGCCCAGCCCTCCAAGCAGGACGGGGGGGAAGCGGCCGAGGACCCCCAGGAATGGCTCGATGTTTTGGGTGAGAGCCCGGGCAGGAGGGCGCTGGGCTTGTGGGGCCTCACGGGCGTCCCCGCGGCTCTGCCGGCGCTCCCTGCGCCGCGAAGGCCAACCAAGAGTCAGAGCAGGGCGCTGGGAGTCGGGCCTTTCCCTCCCCACTGTGGGCTGACGCACCTCTGGCTTCTCCTTGCCCAGGGAGCGGCTTGCTCAAGAAGAAGACGCTGGTGCCGGGCCAGGGGGTGGACACCCGTCCCCGCAAGGGCCAGGACGTGACCGTGCGCCTGAAGGCCACGCTGGAGGATGGCAGCGTGGTGGAGGAGAACCCTGCCCTCACCTTCACGCTGGGGGACTGCGATGTCTTGCAGGTCAGGGCTGGGAGAAAGCTTGCCCGGCTTTATCGCTGCCTTGTTTTCGCTCTGCAGAGCAGGATCTTTCCTCAGGGGGCATGGGGAGGATTTGGGGTCAGTGACGTCCCCATTAGTGGGTCGGAAGCGTCTCCTCTGCCCTTGCTTATGCTCCCTCCCCACAATGTTGTTCCCTGCAGGCTCTGGACCTGTGCGTGCAGCTCCTGGAAATGGGGGAGACAGCTTTGATCATGTCAGATGCAAAGTACTGCTATGGCGCTCAGGGCAGGTGAGCAGGGAGGGCGCATGGTGGAGCAGGATGGCCCCAAACAGGGCTGTGAAAGCTGTCCCCTGTGCTCCCGGTGACTGCCCAGCCAGCAAGCCACAGCTTCACGGGCAGGGAGACCTGGCTTGCTTGCCGCAAGCTGGTAACCTCTAAAATGAACCACAAAAACTTGGGCTCTGAACTTGTTTAGACAGGCAGCACGTCCTGTCTGGGGGGAACGATCTGCATCACGCCCTGTCCTGGGGAGCCTCCGTGGCTCTGATTTCTGGGCCGCAGTGCTAAATCTACGTGGCCTGGTAGCTGGTAAGACTGGCAGAGGTGGTGACAGTGCCACAGCTTTGTGCCCTTCTTTGCGCAGGAGCCCTGACGTCCCACCCAACGCGGCCCTCACCCTGGAGGTGGAGCTGCTGGCGGCTCGGGACGCGCCAGACCTGGAGCTGCTCAGCGGGAAGGAGAAGATAGAGCTGGCCAACCGCAAGCGGGAGCGCGGCAACTTCTTCTACCAGCAGGCAGATTACGTGCTGGCCATCAACTCCTATGACATCGCCCTCAAGGTCATCGGCTCCAGCTCAAAAGGTACCTGCTCCCACTGCGGGCGAGGGCTGCCTGGGATCCTTTTCTGCTGTAACCCGGCTCTGGGGTCTTTCTAGTCGACTTCAACCCGGACGAGGAGGCTGAGCTGCTGGATGTGAAGGTGAAATGTCTCAACAACCTGGCAGCCTCTCAGCTTAAATTGGACCATTACGAGGCGGCCCTCAAGTCCTGTAACCTTGTCCTGGAGCACCAGCCGGGGAACATCAAGGCTCTCTTCCGAAAGGGCAAGGTGAGGCCAGGCACGTGGGAGGAGCTGCCGTCCCTTCTCCATGGCATGACGGAGGGCAGGACCAAGGGACAGACCTCAGCTGTCCTGCTCAATCTGTATCTTATTTTCCAGGTCCTGGCTCAGCAGGGTGAATACAGAGAGGCCATCCCCATCTTAAAGGCGGCGTTGAAGCTGGAGCCTTCAAACAAGGTAGGCTGCTGTCGTGTGCTGCCGGTGATCCTGCTGAGTTGGGTGTCACAGGACAGTCTCCTCTTGTCTGTGTCCCTGCAAACCTCAGTGCACCCTGTGGAAGGATGAAGCCCTGTGTAGCTGTTCCCAGCTTCCTCCATGAAGGGAGGCTGGAAATAGCCCCCAGGGCCTGCACAGCCGTGGGGTGATGCACCCCGTGGTGCAACGTCTGAGCTTGGCTGGGCTGGTGTGTCCCTTATCTCCGTGTTGCGAGACTCCCTCTTTGCCCTTTGGTCCTTGTGGTGGCAGGACTCCCTGCCAACCCATCCCCGCTTCAGCGATCCTGCGTGTACGCTCCTGGGTGCTCTGGCTTCCCCAGGTGGCTCCAGTGGCTCGTGCCGTGGCTGCGGGAAGTGGAGCAGAGCCAAGTCCCTGCAGACGCGCTCAGCAGCCCGGAGTGTGATTCACTGGGCGGCGGGAGCGGCCCAGACCTCGGTCCAGCGCCCAGGCCAGGGCGAGCTCTGGGTCAGGAATTTCCTGTCGGTTAACGATCAGCTGCAGGACCAGAGTCTCAGGAGAAATCAAAATCCAGCGCCAGGAAATGGCCCCAGCAGGACCGAGCCTGGGGGAGAGTCAGGGGAGGTGCTGCCTGCGCAGGGTCGAGGTGGGGGGCTTGGCTCTACAGGTGGGCTTTCGTCCTTGACTAGGTCTGTCGTTTTATCCGCCTCTTTCCTGGGCGTTTCACCAGACCATCACGATTCATGGCGTGTTCCCTGGTGCCTCAAAGGTCACGGGTCGGATGGGGCACTGTGAAAGCAGGTGCTCGGTGGCCCCACGGAGCTCGTGGTCTGAGATCACCCGTGGGGAAGAATGGGCAGCATCTCAAACCCTTCGCTTCCCAGCAAGGTTAGGCTGGGCAGCTGTGGTGAGAGAGCAGCACAAGCGACGCAGGCAGCACCGGCAGCAGCTCCCCCTGTGCGGCTCCGACATGTCACTGTTGGCAGGGCGGCTGCTCGCCAGCCCATTCGAATGAAGCTTTTAATTGGAAAGGGGTGAAAAATCAAACTGCCCGGCAGTGACGTTACCAGTGAAACCACAAGTACAGCAAATTACTGGCCTCTCCGGCTGGCTGCCGGGACTCCTGGGGAAGTGGCGGTGCTGCTCCAGACGGCAGTGTTAAACACGTGTCGGTGAGTCACGGGCTTCGGCTACCGGTGGTGAAAACAGACTCGAGAAATGCTGGGCTCCACCTGCCTCGGATGAGGAAACCTGGTTCTCTGGGGCTGTCGGCACCTTTCAGCTGTTACAGACCACCAGCTGCTGGGCTGCCTTCTCCTGACACCTTGGAAACACATGTTCTGGGAGCAGGAGGAGATGCAGACGTTTGTCCTGCACTGATGTGCCAGCCCCGGTGAGCTTGGGGGTGCCTGCAGACGCTTTGCATCCTCCAGACGTCCAAAGTTTCACGTTCAAGGCAGCGATGCCAAGCGTGGCATGGTCTGGTGAAGTCCTGGCCGGTCTCTGGGCAAGCTGACATGGGCCGTAGCCGGTGTGGGTTGCCGGTGGTGGTGCCGGTGTTTCGGGGAGGCGTCCCCAGCAGAGGGCACAGCACGGCCGTGGCACCGGATGGCTGCGCCACCACGGCCACCGCGACGTCCTTCCTGCCACCGCAGGCTCGGGGAACAGCTGGCAGTGCCGTGCTTGGCTCGCCGGCGCTTCTTGCTGCTTTTCGGGAACCTGTGAGCTCCGCGCAAGACGCAGAGCTTTCTCCTGCAGCGCTCCCTCCAGCCCCAGCCGTCGCAGCAGCTCAGCACAGCTGGGCAGGTACCGACATGCTCCCCGGTCTTGCTGCAATCCCGCTTCAGATCAGGCTGAGTTTAAGCCCGCTTTCCCAGCCTGCTTCCAGACAGAAAAGTGGGAGAGCTCGGGCCTGTCTGTCCCTGAGGGAGACACTTTTCCATCTCGATTAAAGGATAAAATCCTTTTCCTGATGTCTGGCATCAGCCCTGGGCTCTGCTCCCCGCTGCCAGGCCGGGAACGGCTTGGGTGGCCAGAAAGGACAGAGGGGCACTCAGACCCGCCAGGCACCCCCTCAGTGCAGGGGAGCTGGGCAGGATCAAGCCATCAGCCCCTGCCCCGCCACCCCTGGCTGCTTCTGAGCTGTTCCACAAAGTTCTTGCACGGCCCCGGGGTGAGCGGACCCGCTGTCAGTGGCACTGCCATCCCTGTCCCCTCCACTGCACCGCAGGGATGGTACGGCGCCAATAACCGCAGCACCGCGCTCTCCTCCCCAGACCATCCACGCTGAGCTCTCCAAGCTGGTGAAGAAGCACGCGGACCAGAAGAACGTGGAGACGGAAATGTACAGGAAGATGCTCGGGAATCCCAGCGCTGCCGGCGCCCCGGGGAAGTGCAAAGACAAGCTGTCCTGGGTAAGGGCTGGTGCTGACCTTGCAGGGGGGTGGCAGAGCGTGTGGGGGACACCCCTGGGGTGGGGAGCGCTGGGCTGCGCACAGGGGATGTGTTAGTGCCCCCCAGGTCCCTGGGGGTCGACGCAGTCCTGCTCCCGGGCGGGGGGGGGATGCTGAAGTGACCCACGGGGTGGGCTGTGGCAGCTCCGGCAGCCTTGCCAGGAAAACACCGATAGCTGCGGCTGCGCTCCTGGCTCTGTCCGACGGGTCCCAGCGATGCCAGCTGGAGGGTCCGGCCTTTGCTCCCAGCTGCCACGCTTGGGAACCCGTTGGCTGCGCTGGTGGAAAGCGCTGTCAGCTGGGCTGCCGGCGGCACACGCTGTCCCTGCAGACGTGCTGGCCACGCAGTGGGCAGAGCCGACGCAGCACTTGCCTTTTTGGGCTGCGTTATCTCGGATGTGCATTAGGAGCTCGGTGCTGCCCTGCGGCCCCGTGCCAGCGCAGGCAGGGCTGTACGTCCCTGCTGCCGGTGGGGCTTGCGGCACACCGCATGCATCCCATCACCTTGCCGGTCTCTCTTCCTTAGTCCATTCCCTGGAAGTGGCTCTTCGGTGCAACAGCTATCGCGCTCGGCGGCGTGGCCTTGTCTGTGGTCATTGCAGCAAGGAACTAACGATGGCGGCGGGGCAGCCCCGCAGCACACGACCTGCGCTGGGAGGTGCTTCTCTCCTGCCAGGGGGCTTCCCCGGGGCTCCGCCGACCCTTCCCCACGGACTCGCAGTTGCAGAAATATGGATGCTTTCTCTGCCGGAGGTGCCGGATCCCCCTCCCAATGTCCCCCCGCATCCCTCCCGGTGCAGGCGGGGACAGAGCCATGGGCAGAGCAGAGACCCCCGAGCACCCTCCCGGCAACTGGGGGCTCAGCCCCCAGCCCCAAGCGCGTTGGGGGGAGCAGGAGCTCCTGCACACTGGTACGCCGTGGCTGTCCCAGCCTGGGGAGCTCCAGCAGGCGCCGTGGTCCTGCCGGCGTGGCGAGATGGGCAGGGGAGGCACATGGAAGGAAGCAGCATGGGTGTGAATGGGCACAGTGGTTTCTGCCACAGGGAAGTGGTGCGGAAGTGCCCGGGGGCACATGCAGCGAGATTCCCCGTGTCCTGAGGGGGCTGCCGGCAGCTCGGCCTTCCCGCAGGCACCCGCTCCCCTCCTCAGCGCTTCCCCAGAGCCTGCGGTGTCCAAAGGAAGCCAAAGAAACCCGCGGCGGGAGGGGAGCACCGGAGCCCTCCTCTCCGGGCTGTCTCTTGTAGGTCCAAGCTCTTGGGGGGTCCCTCTTTGCCCTGCAGCTCTCTCCAGCCCGGGGCCTTCCGCAGCGCCCATCGCCGCCCCGGTCTCAGCTCTGCTCGCGGGGGGGTTGTAGCACTGTCCTCCCACCCCAAACCGACTGTGAACTTCCCAAATAAAGGACAATTCCTTCACGCCTGGGCCTCTTCATTGCCGGTGAGGGGCGATGCTCCCCTCGGCTGTCCCCGCTCTTGCCACGTGCCTGTGGCTGCGGCGAGCGGCTGTTTAATTTGGGGGGCAAAGCGGGAAATCGTACGGACCTCGCAGAGCTCTGCGGCAGCTGTGGCATGGAGGGAGCAAGCTCGGCGGCAGGGGATGCTCCGTGCCTGGGGTTGCTCGGCCCTGGAGGGGTGCCCCAGGCCTGGTGCCCCAGGCCCTGCTGGGGGGCAGCCTGGGGCCTACGGGCCCTGCCTGGGCGGGATGCCCAGGGCGCGGCCTGGGCCTGCAGGCCCTGCCCGGGGGGGCACCCGCAGCCTGCAGGCCCTGCCCGGGGGGCGCGCCCAGGCCCCCCAGGCCGTGCCCGGGGGGGTTCTTCCCGGGGGACGGGGGATGCCCGCCCGCGGCCCCTCCGCCGGGGTCCTCCAGCGCTGGAGGGCTGCACCAAACCACCCTCCCCGCCATGCCCCGCGGCTCTCGTTTGCATATCCCCGCCTCCTCTTCCCATCTCCCAATCCGGCGCGGCGGCCGGCGGGGCCTGGCCAATGGGAGCGCGCGCTGCCCACCTCCTCGCCCCAGCAACAGGCGCCCCGGGTGGGCGGGGCTGACGGAGCGGCGGCCGGGCGGCTCATGAATAATGCATAAGGGGGCGTGGCGGCGGCGGGAGGCCCCGGCGGCCCAGGCGCGGAGGGGGAGACGGTCCCAAGATGGCGGCGCTGCAGGCGGAGCGCGGGTACGGGCTGTCCTGCGGTCGCCTCGGCCGCGGCACCCGCGTCTCCGTCTTCCACGTCAAGCTCACGGAGAGCGCCCTGCGCGCCTTTGAGAGCTACCAGGCCTGTAAGGTAGGGGCGGCGGGCGTGGGGCGGTGGGCACGGCCCCGCGGCGGGCGGGCGGGCGGCCGCCACGAGGCCCTGGCCGGAGCCCCGCGGGCGGCAGCGGCGGGGTTGGCACCGGCGTCTTGGAGGGCGGGGGGGGAGAGGCCTCCTCATGGGATGGGGGGGGGGGGCCCGGTCCTGCCGCTGCGGCGTGTGTGAGGGGGGGGCGGACCCCGGCGGATGACCGGGGAAATGGAGGGGGGGGGTCGCTCGGTGTGAGGCCCTCCCCGGTGAGAGGCTGAGGAGATGCGGGGGGGTCCCGGCCCCCCCTTCTGCCTGAGTGACCTCGGAAACTGGGGCGGGGGGGGGGGGCGATCCCGCTGTTGGGTGCCTGAGGGAGAGCGGAGGGGTCTCGCTGTGCTTCTGCGGTAACGCCCGGGGGTACCCCGTCCCCCCCCGTTGGTGTTTGAGAGGCCCCTGTGGGCCCCCCCGGTAGGTGACCAGGGAGGGGTCATGATCCTCCGGTGAATGCCTGAGGGGGACCGGGAGGTGTCGGTGTACCCCCCGGTAACTGTTGGGGGGGATCTTAATGTGCCCCCCACCCCACCCCGGTGGGTGACCGGGGGACCCGGGAGTCGAGATCTCGATGCCGCCCCCCGGTAGATGCTGGGGGAGGGGGGGGGCTCTCGGTGTCCCTCCCGGTAGGTGACTGGAAGCTGCCATCAGTTCCCGGTAAGTGGCTGGGGGGGGGGGGGGGGGGGGAGAGGGACGTCGGTGCCCCCCCCGCCCCGGTGAGCGTGTGAGAGGGTGCGGCCCCCCCCGCTGTGCGTGACGCGGGTTTCCAGGGCCCGGGGGGGCCGGTCTCGCCCTGGGGACGTGTCCCGGGGGGGCGGGGTGGGTCCACCCCCGGTGCTGGCATCCCGGATTGGGGGGGATGCCTTCCTCGCTGCCACCCTCCCCGGGGCCCCCGGCTGTGTGTGGCGTGTCCCCCCCCCAGCCCCGTCCCGGTGCTCCGCTCCCGGGGGGAGGCGCGTTCAGGCTGGGGCTGTATTTTGAAATTTCCAGATTGTCTTTTCTGAGATATTTCCTTGAAATGCATCCAGCGAGCTTATTAGTCACGTAAATAAAGAATAATGGCAATACTGGGCATCTGTCGTTAGGATGGACCGGAGAGGGATTAAAAGCTGTCCTTTTTATTGTAATTTTATTTTTTTTTCTTTCTGCCCGTGATCCTGCGAAGAGCGTATCTGTCTCCTCACCTTGCCAGGGAGCTGGGGGAAGCTGGGAACCTAACCCGTTTGTCATTAGGAGCGTCCTGCCTGCCAGCTTCTGTAGGATAAACCATATGTTGTCACAACACTATTTTTAATTTAGGGTGTTGGTTACATCACATCACTGAATTGGGCAATCTCTGTATGAGGACGAAGGTAATTACTGTACCAGCGTTTATCAACTTATATTTTAATGAGTGTTTATCAGCATTATGAGAAGTCAGTAGCAATAAGTGCCTTGGATAGACTGAGTTACTATCTTTTTCTCCAAAAAAGAAAGAAAAAGAAAATTCCAAAGAAATGCTTTCCTATATATTAGGAAAGCCTTTTCTTTCGGGGGAGGGAGAGTAGGAAGACTACAGGCAGCTGTGTTAAATATTTTGGGAAGCTATTCCGAGTCCATGTCACACATGAATAGTGGTGTTTATTTTCTAAATGAAATCTGGTCTCTAGATTGTTTGGTGGCCAAAGGCCACTAATGAACTTTGCTTCCTTCACCGCCACCCAAAAGAGAAATAGTCAAAGGCTACTGGTGATTAAATGGGCAGGAAAGGATAAGGGCAGAAGAGCTCACTTGTTTGTATAGTGAATAACGCAACAATTAGTGGGCTATTAAACACATACGCTCATTCTGCATTTGTTCTATAAACAGTTTCTCCAGCTTGTTGAACATCTCTGCTTCCTCTGAAACGCTCGGCTATGGCAGTGCCAAGAAGCGACTTTATAACACACCTTCGGAGCGTGTGTTTGTCCAGTCTAGGCTCTGATTTAATTTTGGTCTGCAGTAGGTAAATGGAAAAAATTTGCTAAGGCTTCTTCTGCTCGGTTTGGTTTTAAATGTGGTATAACTGACGACAGCGTTGTGTAATATGTATAATGGCCTGGAATCCAATACTGTTGTTTGTGTTACCCGAAGTCCAACGTGTGTGCAGTCTGACCTGTTCCGTGCACCGGGGTAGCACGTCGGTGCGATTTCTGCGACAAGACTCTGTCTCTTTGCCAGAACAGGCAGGGTAATGTCTTCAGTTCCTTGCTTGAGTTTGTTCTTGGTCTAATAATAATGTATTGGGATTACATAATCCAAAAATGATCACCCAGCCGGGCGAGCTGCCATTTGTGTTTAGTGTCCCTTGTGCCAGAGCAGTTGCGTTCTTGGTGTGGAGCTGTACCATGTGTGGATCAGGCAGCAGGACTATGGAGAAACGATATTTGTCTTCTTGAGTCTCTCCCGCTGGGGTCTCTGCTAAATTGTCCGTGTCCTGGTGAAGAAAATGGCTCCGCTTCCGCGCGTTGATGCCCAACTCCCTGTTTCAGTAAGCTGTTGCTGTATCACGTACAGAGACCGTGGAGCTGCTGCTGAAGAGGTCCAGATCACAGGGCTGCCGGCTCCTTGCGGTCCTTAAAAGGATTTCTTTCTCCAGTAGCAGGGGGGTATGCTCACCTGAAAGAAATACAAGTCTTAAAAATAACACCGGCTTCATAGGGGACGCTTTAAGATGTCGCCCGTCTGCTCCTTGTGAAACTTGCTGCCCCTTGAAACTGCTTTCACACAGTTGTGAAACCGTGAGCGCTGACTGCCGAGCTCCGCAGCTGAAGGCTGAGCGGTGGAAAATGTGTCCCAAGTCAATTTATCCACTGATGAAATGGAGCCGGTCTGGTGTGTTGGCCTAAAAGAACTCTGGGTTCTCCGAGGAGTCTAATTCTGTATTAGCTTGCAGTTCTCTGTGTTCCCTTTGGGTGTGTGCACAGGCTCTGTTTAGGCCCTCCCACCCCCCCAAAAAAAAACGCAGGGCATGACTTTTCCCCATCTCTTCTGGTCTGCCTCCAGCTTTCTTGCTGCCCATGTCGAGGTACAAGGGAACTCCTCATGCCTCTGCCTTAGTTTCCTCTTCCATTCTTTATCCTGGACCCTGTCCTCCACACTTGATGACGGGATGTTGTATCCATCCTCAGCTAATACACCTAGACGTGTCTCCGTCCATGGCATTCATCCTTTGCTTTTCACACCCATGTTTTTAGCAACATCCTGGGGGTTTCTGGGTAAGTAGAAGCCGTAATGCGCGATTTAAAATGCTACACAGCAGACCCGAACATCGCTTGGCAGTAGGTGCATCTCCTCACGCCGTCGTGGTGTAGGTGCCGATGGCGTGTAAATGGAGTTAGGGCTGTTCCTGGAACCCTCACCTGGGAATTTCCCGACTTTCACATATTTATTTAAAAACTCGTTGTGGCTTGAGGAGCGGTACTAGTGAGCTCGAATGATGGATCGTCTTTTGATAACAAATGACGTGACTGCAGCTGCACACCTTTCTCTATTATTTGTAGCTTTTGTGTTGACCTACCCATAGCTGATGGAGGCCAGGCTCAGCTCAGCTGCCAGCCCTAGTCCTGGCTTGCGTGGCAGCCTCGTGATTTCAGGAGGATGCAAAGAGGATCGTAGCATCCCTGCTTCGGTCAGCGCGTGGTGCAGCAGCCGAACAGTGCCTCCTGCTCCCGTTGTACCTCTCTGCCCCTGCTACACGGAGTATTTTGAACTGAAGCCACTGGTTGATTCACTGGTGAACTTTGGCAGATGCACAAATATTTATTGGGGGCTAAGCTGAGATAACCACAGCACATTGCCCCTGTGCTCTACGAGCTGAAGTGAATTTTGGAACCGTGGTCTGACAGACGTGGCTTCCCAAGTCATCTTCCCTGTGCCTTCTGTGCTCTTCTTAAACCGACCGTGACAGAAATTATTCCTCAAAGGTTAGGGTTAAACCGACCCCTTGTAGTCACCGCTTACTGAAAGAACTTTTTCAGACTTTGCTTTTAGAGCAGGTTGTTATAGATGCCTTCATCTTGCCGTGTTTAAAGCACGAAATACAAAATGAAGGCTCCTGCTGTCATTACAGGGTCTTTAGGGTAATGCGTATTCATCCTGACTTGGGAATTGAAAGCTGCTTGCAGGTGTCAGGAGGAGAAGAACAATCCGGCTTTCGAATCAAAATTCATTGAATTATCTTAAAGCTTTTTGCATCATTCCTCCTTTCTGTAACCTGTTTTTTCCTGTCCTATTAATTCACTGATGCTGTAGTCCGTCAAAATTGAAGCTATTACGACATCGGGAACATGAGTCGGTGACATGACTAAATGAATCAGAGGAGGCTGGCTGGAAAGGAAGCTCATTGTACACGTACATCTCCTCTCTCCTCACAATCAGCAAAAATGGGACAGGATATGCAGAACATACTGAACTGCTAAACTCCTGCTAAATGTTCTTAATGTTGACCTGAATGTGGCACCTCCCATTTGAAGGAAGGGGACAAAGAGACATTTAACATTGTGTACGGGGAATGTTTTGGCCTGTGGCCGTTTCCTTTCAATTATTTAGGGTAGCTTTTTCTCTCAACCATACACCATTTGGATCTGCTCAAATTATAGATTCATCTCTATAGTTTTCAAATTGCATGGGAAAGAATTGTCTGTAATTTACATCTAAAGTGACGTACAGTTGCTATGGGATTCGGTGGCAAATTATAAACCCATTATGCTTTTTTTTTTTTGTACTGGTGGTAGCAGACTAAAGAAGTAGGTCTGATTGGTGACGTGCCAAGGGAAAATAGAAAGTTTGTGACAGAATCCTTGTGACCCACAGTGCTTTTTTCAAACGTGATCTGCTTTTTATCAGCAGATCATGCGGCACCATAAATCGGAGAAGTTGAATTTGGGCATTATAACTTTTTGCTCTCTAGCAATGCTGGGGGAAGCGAGCTTGGCGATTAACCCCTTAGATTATTTTTCTGAGGCTAGGGTGTTTTCTTTTCTTTAAGATATGCAAGTGGAGTGTTTTGGCACTCGTATCAATGGCTCTAGCAGCTGGATCCTGGCGATTGTGTTCGTTACCCAGCAAGCCTAACCCTCACTCCTTTTCAGCATATTCTATAGTTGGTTTCTTATTCCACTTAAACAGCACCAAAGGGAGAAAGGAAAGCTATAATAATTTTTTTTTTACTTCTCTCTGAAGCGTATCTCATCAAACGCGGCGTGCTCAGAGCAGTCGATCTCCCAGTGACCTGGCCAGCATGTGCTGCAGCAGGTCCTGCCTCGAGTGGCTTCTGCGCTCGCCGTGAGCCAGTCAACTCCAGAGCGTGGAGTCTACGGGTGATCCTCCAGCATCAGGGTTTTCTTCTGAACCAGTCTGAAGTGCTCTGTCCTGTTTAGTTAGTTTTTGTCATAGTGCTGCTTGGCAGAGGGATGGTGACTGTTGAAATAGTTCACTTGCATAGTGCCGACTCTGTTGGGATAGCCGAAGAACCTTTATTACTGGCAAGGGAGGGGTCGTTTTGTTTGAAAAAGCATTTGAGGTCTCATTAGTAAATGAACGTGTTCTCTCCTAAACAATTTGCACATTTTGAACGATTTAAACTCGGTTCTGCCTGTAACTTGTAAGCATAAACTTGTGAAGCGTCTCCAAATCCCTGGTGTTTGTGCATGTTGAAAAATGGGAAGGGACAGCCTGCATGCGTCACTCTCTTACTAATTTGTGCCAGCTAATCCATGGGAGAAGAATACATTTTGGCTGACTTAGTGGTTTTGCTGCTAATGCACAAGAGAATGCATTTGAATGGATGGAGTGGCCGCACGGGTTTAGGTAGACATTGAAGAGATACCATATGTCTGAAATCCTGTACTGAATACCCTAATTTGTGAACACGGTCGTGTAATATACTGGCTTTATTTGGGTTTTGGGGAATGAGAGGAGAAGTTGAGGGGGGGAAAAGTGGTCATCAGCTCAGCCTCGTAAGTCAGGAAGGCTGAGATCAAGTTACCTCTGAATAATTAAGATCAATGCTGTTTCTGGAGGAACCATTATCTGGAGTGAACTTAATGCTAATGAAAAAAATAAAAAAGCCTGATAACCTGAACTATGCTAATATTTTATACAGGGTGGATACAGAGGAGACTAGGCTTCTACAAAACTAGGCTTCTACATTCAACGTGCCTTAGCTTGACCTAGATGCATTATCCAGGAAAGGAGCTTGGATTTGCTGATAAGAAGAGTTTTCTATAGTAGCTCATGTGTTGCTTAGAAACATCCCATGTACATAAGGCAACTTTTGCACACCATGGTAACCTAGTATTGCCTTTTGACTTTTTTTTTCCCAAAGAATTTATATAATAAAGAGCAAGATAAATCCCTCAGCAGTTGGTTTGCAGAATGGTGGTGTGTATCACTGCTGCACTGGGAAAGCAGGCTTCCAAAATCCAATCCTTTTTGCATTGCTCCAGCGAAAAGCCAGTCTAGAAAAAACACTGCTCCGTGCACTTGGTCTCTCCTTTCTTTACATTGGACTAGTGCCTTTTTTAATTTAAAGAAACCAGCATTTGTTTAACTGAAAAAGAGGTCACTGCTTGTAAGCATGACTTTACTTAGCTGCCCCCCTCCACCCACCTTGAGTCTTCCCTGATCTGGTCTGACTGCTGTTAACCCTCCGCTCTCCCTGTGTGCAGCAGAACTTCTCTTGGCTATTGTTACGCAGGGGAGAAGGCTTTAGCCCAAGGCGTTCATGGAAAACCACGATGTTTTACTTTTCTTCAGAGTCTCTTCAGGCCAGCCGCCACCACCAGTTACTCTTTCTACTTATACGCAGAACCTGCAACCATCCAGGGAGGTTCTGGGCACCGGCCGGGGGCATACTGCTCTGCAGGAACGCAGGTCATGGCGGGGAGAAGGCTGGAGCCGGTGTCTTGAAGGACGAGCTGTGCGTAGCGCTGCGAGCAAAGGCTTGAGTTGTGCTGCTGGCTTCGGCCCCCGTTCCAGACCACACCATTGGGTTTAATGGTAGACGCAGACTTTCTGCTTTAGGTTCGTGTCCGCGTGTGATGGGGTTTAGCAAGTACCGTGAAACTTCCTAAAAACAGTTAGTCGTTTAAACCTTTGTAGTGTTTAGATTTCATCAGTACAAACATCCTCTTGACTACTTGGCTCAAATATTCCGAGACCTGCGTAGTTTAGCTGATAGGCCGTGCTTTGATAAGAGCAGCCACCTGACACCCGTGGCAGTTTCGTGCATACAGGATCAGTGCTGGGAGCACAGTTTAAGCTAATTGTCATTATTTAGCAAGAGCAGACGTGTTACTTAAAAGCCTAGCAAAAAGCCCAGCAGGACGGAAGAAATGCTAGCTCAATCCATGTTGCTGTGCCCAAAGGTTCCATATTTTCTAAAACTGAGGTGGAAGACGCTAATTTAATCTTTCTTCTATATTCTTACGCACTGAGAGCCAGTTCTGTGATGGGCTGCAATCAATACATTATGTGCCAGTTGTGGTTATTTGAATCATATTTCCACATTTCAGTGTCTAGACTTGATGTTTGTGTGAGTTTTGTTGTACCTTTCCAGCTCCGGCGCTGATTTCAGTTGTTTTTGGCTCCTGGTTTCCATGAGAAAGTCAAATGGGCTGTGTTTCTGTCTTTCCCAGTCCCCAAAAAGAAGGGAACAAGGGAATTGGCAGAACTTAGTTTTTTTAAGCTCCTCTGCCGCCATTTTTCTCTCTTCTGAGAGAATCTGTGTGTGGATGAGCCGGGTTCTGCCATTTGCTGGCTAGAAGATGAAAGCAAAGACAAACCGCTGATGGCTGGAGATAAATCTCTCCCTGGTTCTTGCACCGAGAAAAATCTGCTGTGAAGAAGGGTATGATCTTGGTATAGGCAATCAAGGCTAGAAAAAGTGAATATGCACACACTTCTAGAAATAAAAAACCCTTGATAATCCACAAAGTAAGAGCATTTGTTGAGAGTGAAGCAGCCTTTTAATTGACTATGACTACTGTGCTTCATTTCTAGCCAGCAGCTTTCTTGCACTCGCAGATATTCAGGAGTATGGACGTGACTGTATTTACATTCAGTGAGCAGGAGGGTTGCTCTGTGTTTGGTGAGTCTGAGAGTTTCTCTGTGATGCTCAGAGAAGTTGATAATGGCACGGACCTAGATTACATTAACCTTGCTGTGACCAGGAGGTAAGACAGGCTTCAGTAACGTTAACAGTAACTGCCAGACCAAGTACTGACTTGTGCAGAAAATAGCGTGTAAACCTGAGCTGAGACTGTATTCGTTTGATTCTGAAAACAAAGCTCCTGGTATATAGTGTAAAGTGTATTATGGATAAATCGGTGAAAGGAAATAATGTTCCCCACTCATAATTAACTTGTAAAGCTTGCTGCCATGAAATTTAAAAGGCTTAAGTGCATCTGAATAGCAAGAAAAATTGGTCATATGGTATGCAAAGAATAAAGGCTGTGGTTACAAATTCTCTATGCATCTTCGGCTCCCGTTTCTCCCCTGGTGTTTGAGGTGATCCAGCCTGTTGCCAAAGCCGTGGCTTTACCTCTTCCAGGGAGCTGAGCTCCATGCAAACGTCAGTGTAAATTCTTCCATTCCTTTCAGATCCAGGATTCAGTGGATGCTTTTCAGAGCCCGGGATGGGCGGAGTAGCAAGGAAGCAAATTTTTCCACCCTGCCTGAGCTTGGGCAAGCGGAAATTGTGCCTTGGAAGCCATGTAAGGCGAGTCAGTCGGCTCCTGTTGGGCTCACCTTTCCACCGAGAGGCTGGAGAAGGGAGCAGCCCTTGCTCACAGGGAGAGCGTAAGGTCTGCTGGTCCTTTGAAGTTGTTCCCTGTGCGTCTGACACTTGCCGGAGGTGCGTGGTGTGGCAGGCCTGATTAGGTCGCAGCAACTCATTAACTCCCTGACTTGTGGGCCTTTAGCACGCTATCCCAAAACGAAGGCGTAAACTCGTGATTCAGAATGAAACTGCTATAAAATGACTGGAGCTGGGAAGAAGTTGACGCAGGTCAGAGTGTGGAGCAGCCTTCTGTCACGGGATTTCTTCACTTCCTTCAGCAGCGTCCGATGCGGGTGCTGCTGACTGGGCTGAGCAGGACTTTGATCTGGAACATTAGTTCTTATGTCATTAAAATAGATTTTTTGAAAATACTGATGGCACCTGTTCATGCTTCCAGGGGTGTTCAGCCGTCGGAGCCGGTGAAGCCCGAATCGTGACCTCTGCTGCTACTTCTTGCAGAATTAAGAACAACTTCTGCTCCCATAAATAGCCTCTTAAGAAGTGCGTAGGAGCTCTGCTGACCAATTTCTTTTGAAAAGTGCTTTCAGTGACATCTGTGAGAGCAACCTCGCTCGCTGTTTCCCCTCTGCGTGCTTGCCAGGGCAACCGTGTTTTGATGGGAGCATGGTGGCCCTGTCCACAAGCTCTGCTTTCTTCTCTCCCAATAGATGTTCAATAATAAAAAGAATCTTTAGTTATCTGTGTGCTTACGTCCCCTTCACGGTCAGGTAGGGAAGTTGCTGGTACTTCTCCTGTTTTCTTTTCCTGCTGTAAGATCTGAAATGCTTCCTGCCTTATTGGGGTCCGCGTTCCCTAATGCCGTTGAAGAGGTCAGGATGGTTACCATGCAGTTTCTGAAAGCTCCGGGGTCCTATGCACCTCAGAGATGGTCTGGCACATGTAATGGATGGCTACCAGTCCTTGTCTTTGTTCCAGAAATAAAGTGTGGTTTTCTAAAGGAGAACGATGCAGCTGTGCAAGCATATTGCAATAAACCAGTTCTCCCAGCCTGGAGTCTAGGAGCGGACCCGTGCTGACGGAGAGTCCCAAAACACACAGCTTTGCTAAGGAAGCGGCTTTTTGTTTAATCTTTAGAAATGTGGAATTGGGGGGGGGGGGAGCAGGGGGTATTAATGGATAAAGTAGGAAGTAAAGCATACTTAACCTTTGTGAACGTAAATGGGATATCTCAGGTCTGTTTGAAATATGCACTTTAGTTGACATGGAACGTAGTGGTGATTAAAACCAATTGCAAACATTTTTCTAGAGGCGTGATTCTCAAATCGTTTATGAATCGTTTAAGGACTTTGTTCTTAATGCATTAAAATGGTACAGTGGTGATTACTGCATTAGGAACTAGAACACTTTCTTTTTGGGTTTCTCAACATGAAGGGAAAAAAATTGATTTATGACCTGGAAGGTTTGATATTACAGTGCCAGGCATGTTTCCATGACCTTCCTACTGAATCACTGCAGTCATCTGCACTGGAGATGTATCTAATGTAAGTGCTGCCTGCATCTTGCTGCAAGTTTTAGCGCTCTCGTACAATTAAGGCCATTTAACTCAATATAAAGGCCTTTTACTTGTCATTAAGACTAAATTTACGGATGTTGACAGCAGGAAGAAACACACTTTTATTCTAACCTCAGATGGGCTCAGTTAAGAAAGCAAAACGTTTCAGCTAACTAGAACTTGGGCGGATTGTTATATTTAGACCAAAAATTCTGGTCAGACAATTAAGTGCCGGCTCAGTGGCCATACCACTTCTTTTGCATGTATGAATTAGATTAAGTGTCTCGACTCACTCTGTCAGGCAAGAGAGATTCTCTATCTTAATGTATGAAATCTCTTGGGGCTTTTGGGCTTGGACCCAGGGAGTCTTTTTGCAGCTCTGTGGTCAATCTCTATTTAGTCAGCAGAGGTGGTTATGTTTTTACTGTTCTTATCTAAAAATTTTTCATGTTCATTTTTGGAATTTGTTGTAACCTGAACTTTCACAGGTGTCCTTGCGGGGAGCAAAGAAACATCTGACTTTTTTTTGGAGGTAGATTTTTGCCAGTTTAGAAGAGTATGTTCTTTCTTCCACTGTTTGTCGCTTTATTTTTGGAGCAGGTTTGTTACCAACCAGCCCGGCAGTGCAAATAAAGATGTAGCTGAAACAGTGAGGGTTCTGTGCTTCTTGCTGAAGGAAAGGGAGTACCTCGTTTAACTCGGTAGTGGCTTCTTCAGGCAGCTGCCCTCGCTTTTCTATCGGAGAAAGCAAGCACCTCTGGAAGATGGTGTTTGCGAGGAGGCTGTTGGCAGCGCTGTTAGCGGAGGGTATGTAACACGCTGAGGTTATGACATGGTAGGAAATCTAGTGGGGTTGTCTTGTTCAATACTTTCAGCTGGATTTTTATTTTGTGGACAGCTTCCCTTGGTGATGGAGAAAACTAGCATTTGATTACTTTATCACTGACTGCCCCACAAAGATAGTGAGATGGGAGGAAATTTCAGTGACTCAGTGGCATCCCTGTGGAATACTGAGTTTCTCTTGGGTTGTGTTCCCAGAGTCCCATTCAGCGTTGGAGCACCTCTGTTTGCCTGAAAGCCGCAAGAAGCTGTGTCTGAGCATCTTGCTTTAGCTTTTGAGGCTGATCTGACTCGTGGGGTGTTGGTGGTCGGATTTCTCCGGGATTCCTTTAGGATCCAGGCTCTGCTGACTTTGGTAGCCTCTTCCAGCAGGGCTGGCTCTGACTCCGTGAGGAACGTCTGAAGATTGTCTTAAGTAGAACTTTGGCAGACTAGTAATTACGCTTCCCTTTAAGTGTCAATAGGATATAGTTTGGCACAAGGAGAAAACTGGTCCAGGCTTGTTTTCCTAGGCTCAGCAGTGTGTGTGTTAGGTGAGATTTGTTTTGGGATGGTTGAACGAGTTAGTCAATCTGATCTCTAAATTGCCTTTCTATATTTTTCCTCTTGCAAGAAAAGTAGTAAAGCTGCGTGGAAGATAAGGATCATACTGATGTTTCAGCAGCTTGTTTAAACCCTCTTATGAGCACATAGGCAAGTGAATCAGCCCTGGTGTCTTAATGTGTCCTAAAATAAATCAGACTTTCGTAAGCAAATTCGGTGAGTTAGAATTGCTGTATTTTCATTAAAAGATTGCAGTGGAGAAAACACTCTTTAAAATTCAGCCTTAGGGTTGTGTTGTTCATTAACTGATAGTCACTCCTGTTTACCCTGTGTGATAAGTACGACGTTAAGAATGGCTAACAGTGCTGATGCCGTCACAGCTGCCCTTCAGAGAGAATTGCTCTCTTTTTTTTTTTATGGCTTGGTTTACTGACAGGTGGGTTTTTTTGAACTAAAATAAATGCAAACAGCCAGAACGTACCTCTCCTAATCATGGAAACCGACTGGTTCCCCCGTTCTTAGCAGCTTGGTAACGCTGTTCTTGGTACAAAGGTCATTTAAAAATCTGACATGTCAGGCCAGCAACATACTGCTTCTTAATGAGGCTTAAAACCAGCGTTGTAGCTGCCTGGTGGAAATATATTCGACTCTGGAGCAGCAGAATAGAGGAGCAGGAGGGAGATGTGGACAGCTTACAGGGGTGGGATCACTCTTCTTTCCTGCGCCAACCCCGCTGTGTCTCTCGGTACCCGAGTTCTTGCAGTTCACTTGCGTAGTGGGGTTTTGATTTTTCTCTTGTTATGCAAATGAGCACAGGTGTTTGACAGCATGTTCGCGTTCTCAGAAGAAAAGCAACTAAAATATCTTCAGAAATACACACACACGCTGTTTTAAAATGACTTCTTCCTGTGTTTCAGAGCTTGAGGTTATCTCCTCCTAGCCTTGGCATCTCGCTGCCCCGTAGCCACCATTCAGCAAGACGGCGAGGAGGTCCTGCAACGCCTCTGTTACTTCATCACCGTCTTGCTTAAACCCTCCCGTCCCTCCTCCCCAGGATGTCACTTGACATTGAACTAAAGCTCTTGAACCTTAAGTTCCTTGTTCTCTGTGAAGCTTCGTTGGTAGTTTGAATGTCTGAGGGCTTTTGCTGTCATCCTGTTCCCCAGCGCTTCAAGCTCCAGTACTGGAATTTCAGCACCTTCAGCCTCGCCTTAGTCTTTTCGGCTCTTTGACTGTTCTCCAGTTAAAACTAGGTCAGAAACAACTGTCAGCTTCTGATATTTCACTATTCCTGTTTTATAAGTTGTAACCCAGTGTTGCTGTGTTTAATCACTTGCTTTAATTTTAACGTATTAAATGTCTCATCTTGCTCTGCATGAGCAGCCTGACACAGTAGAGCTGGTAAAACTGCCCAAATAACATCTTGGCTAAAAAAGCAATGTTACCTTGATTGGGTCTGAAAAGGTGAATTATCTGTTTGTTACATATAATGCCTAAGATGCCAGACTGACAGATTTTTTCCACAAGCTCTCTCTAACTGTACCTTTGCTGGCAGTTTGCGTACAGCCAGTTTTCTAGCTGTCATTAACCAGCTTCTCTTTCTGTCTGAGTGGCTCTTTAACCTGATGGGTGAAAGAAAAATAGCTTAAAAAAATTGGAAACCCGCAGATTGGTGAGGAACACGGTAAAGCGGGTATGTTGGAAGTCATTTAAAATATTTATTTTTAACTGAGAGTTCTAGCTGACTGTACCCATTCAGCATTTTTATAAGACTATTATTGGAATGGTGCTCCAAGTCTGAGCCAGAGTGCCTCAGTATTCAGTGAAATCCACCTGGTGTAATTTAAGAGTATCCTTACTCCGTTCTTTTAGACAGACTTTGAGCTAGCTAGCAATATTGGAATTCTTAGGCGTTCTTGCATAAGCGGTACTTAAATTAATTCTTACTTTTCAGTATAGCTTAAAGGTTGTGGTTTTTAAATTCTGCCTGAGCTGTCGCCATTCTGGAAAACTTTTTAGAGACAAGTTGTTTTATTAAGCTGTTCTTAATACACTTAGTTTTCTTCTTTCATGTATCTCCTGCTGTTCTGTGAACCTCGTCTAGGGTCTGAGGATCCCTGGGTTGGAAACCCTTGGTGTGGAGGTACCAGTGCAATCCAGCTCTCGCTTACGGACCGGAACGGTCTCCAGTAAATGCTGCGTGAGGTGGCGGTGTCTCCGTATACCGCTTGGGAAATACTAGCTGTGTTTCACAGACGGAGGAGTTTCAATTGAGGTGAAATGCTTTATATAAGGTCACAGGAGGAAAGCTTCCGACGGAGGGCAAATGGAGCAAGTCTTGACTCTAAATCTGGTTTCGTAGTCACATTACTTCGACAGCATGGCCTTCAGCCTCGCATGGAGGAGCCTGGGTGTTTTAAGCAGTTACAGAAACTTTATTTATGATGGGGTTGAGGGAGAGTTGTTTAAGATGTGCTATCGTGACACACTTTTCTATATTAATTTGGGAAACATTTCCTTCTGATAGTTGAGGATTTTGTACAGTGCAAAGGCTAACCCCCAAATATTTGTAGTATGTATACTTGATACAGCCAGTTAAGGAAAAGCTTCCTTTTAACTATTTAACGTCTCTCAGTTCTAAGCCTGAGGGTGACCTTTTTCATCCATGTCTTAGGTCTGGCCAACACAGTGGGAATGTGTGTGCTTTATAGTCATTCAAGGTAAACACCAGCCAGATACAGAATTGTCTGTAAGCAGCTATTGTACAGTGACAGTTCAGAAAAAAACATTAACTCTTGTCTTGGGCTAAGAATGATGATTTTTATGGCTGTCTTGGAAGATGCTTGGCTGGAAAACCTTCGTATTATATTTATGTAGCAATATGAGAACTAAAGGTGAGTTACTTCAGTTACCTCTGCAGTACAAGCCCTCTCCAACTTCAGTTGCTGACCCCCATCGCAGTTCAGGAGAGGAATTTGGCAGAATAACATGTGAAGTTTGAAATAAGAGGAGCATTTAAACAGAATGTAACTGATCGGAAGAGTAGGTGAGTATTCATGGTGGATGTTGTGCTCCAAGCAGCAGAAACAGGGAAGTCTCGTCCCGCGGAATTGGGTCCCTCGTTGGCCCTCTCTCCGTTTTGTGGGTGTCTGGATGCATCCGTGCTGAATGGCCAGCGTGCTGCCGCTGCCAGGCGAGTGCGGGTCAGCCAACTTCTGCTTCCCCTTCCCCAGCGAGGGGAGACAAACCTTGGTCTTCCCTCTGTTTGATAGCTAACTCTAAATCTTTTCAGTGAATCTTCTTGAAATCATCATTTTTAGTTGTATCCACATTTCAAATTTGAAGCCGTAGAGGGTGGGAAGGGTCAGGAATAGAAATGCTGGGTAGTTACTGTCATCCTTTTTGGGCCGTCGGACCGAAAATGCCTCCATCTTCACATTTCACAGACCCGATTTCGTTGTCGAAGCAGACCAAAGGCATTATTGCTTGTATTGCTTCAGAAAGGCTAATCGGTGAAAAGTACCATTTCTAAGACAGACGATAGTGAGCCAAGTGATTTCCGTGATTCAAATTGTTTTCCTCAGCATTTTCACGAGCTTTTTGATTTCGTTTGAGAGGCGACCACATCTCCAGCAACCAGTGAACAGTTAGCAAACCTCCCTCTTCTTTCAGAGGAAGCACAGAAGCCTTCATTCAAGGTATCTTGTACTAGAGGAATGGCTTTTAAAATATTAATCTGAGAAAATCTAAAACCCCTTAATGATTCTTGGCTCATAAAACTGTTTAAGTAAAGCCTTTAGGGAAAACCAGAGCTGCTGTTCACCTTTAGCAGAGTTGGGAATTTTGGATGATTCAGTTTCCTTCTGCCAGTTGTTTTTTTTTTTTTTCCTCAGTCCTTTCCCAATTTAACAAGATCATCTGATAGCTACAATAAAATTCTGCTGCAAAAACAAGCAGTGTTGCATGCAAGAGATGATTACCCAGGGAATTTTGAGCATGGATGTCTTAATGGGGTTCTTGCCAGACTAAGGTCTCTCTAAATTGTCTTGTAGTGCAAATGTGTACAGATGCTGAAGCCGTGCTGCTGAACTTTTCTTAAGAGAATACGTAGTAATTATTACGCTTATTAGTATTTACAATGTATGGAGGCAGAACAGGAAATTTCTTTGTGGAATGGTGTTTCTTGTTGAAAACAGTGTTTCAAAGCGAATCCATGTGTTCAAAAAACAAATCTAAGAGAGTTTGCTTTCCTTTGCCTGCACTTTAGAAATACCAATATTTACCTTCCTTTTTTCTACCCTATCTTTAACTTACAGTATCTACTAACAGATTTAGCCGTGCTAAAAGATACGCAGTACTGCTCTGTAAGAAAGGGCTCGATTCAGGCCATATGAGCAGACTTAAATTCTGACTTTTTTTTTTATTTAAAACACTTTTTTCCTCCTGTATAAGCAAGTGACTATAGGGTTGCTATTTTTTAAAAGGGGTGGGCTTTGGGGTGTGTTAATTTAACTTTTTTCCCAAACTCCATACAGTTGCTTGCAAGTAACAAAACAATGGAACTTATTTCTAGGTTTGTCCTTAAATTTTTTGCGATGAATTTGCCAGCACAGCATTATCTTTGTGCGAGTGCTTTGGGAAATGTTGTTTCAACTTGTTTTATGCTTTCCTGGTTTTACCTTCTATTGCTTCTAGCTTGAGTTACAGAAGAAAAATCCCTTCAGGACAAATGGTAATAAAAATAACAGTTTGTTTGGAATTTTGTTGATTTCTAGTGTGCTTGTGGAAAAGGGGAAGGGGTTCTTGAACCTCTTCCTTGGGGATTCGGTTGGGGAAAACAGGACGAGACCCCGAGAGAAAGGTAGAGGCGTTCACATGAGTGGACAGTTTTGATTCAAGAATGCAATGCTGACTAATAAAATTAAAATAGCTTGGAGGGCTACTGGTTCTCAGTTTCACTGAGGGTCTGGAACACCCTTTTGTAATGCGTAATGGATGCGGAAAATCCAGCAACAAAAAATGAAGCTTACTTTTCAGAGAGATGCAGTAATTGTATCAGAACTACTAGGGTTTTTACTTGGAGTGAAGGAGACCTCCTGGGTTATTGCACTAAAAAATGGGCATGATGTTTTGTGATTTGGTAATTCTTTCATTATAGACTTTTTTTTAATTGATTACCAGACTACTTTGAACAGTTATACTAGACACTGAAAGCTGCAGGGGGATGCAAAGGTTCTTTTTTCCCAGAAAAAAGCCTTTCCTTGGTAAGCCTTTGGAAATCGTGGGAGTTGGCTCTTGGTCTTCTGACCGTAAAACCTCCCTAAGTAGCCCCGTCTTGTTAATAGTGAAATTGGTGGGAGTTTGTAATGATTAAACTGCAGATAATCATCCTTTAAGCTCCCATGGCAGTCTGGTGTCAGGCACAAAGAGTGGAGCCTTTATGATTATTGCTTCTCTTGCTAGACTTAGTAAGTAGGTCTCCCTTCACTCCCCGGAAAAGCAAAGATTAAAAAACACAGAATGAAAATGGGAGTGCTGTACCATTGGGAAATGTGCCCCTAGTCTCCGAACTTGGATTCCCAAATGAGGCTGACTTCTCCATCAGTGCTGAAGATACGTAACTGCATCTGAGTTAATTGGGATCTAGGGGCCCTTGATGCTGCAAAACCACCTTGGATCTTTTCCCGTTTCTTACAATATACGTTCCCTTTGACCTCAGACTATGAGACACCTCCCGTTTTGGTGTGGAATTGCACTGCTTTCCAGCTTTGGCAAGGTCGAGAGCAGCAGCCACTTGATACCGATCACATCGAGCAGTGACGTTGGACGTCTGGGAAGCAGCGGCGATGGGATCCAGTGACCATTTGGCCATTCAGAAAGAAAGTGGTATTCGGAACAGAAGTGTTGTGGCTCTTAAAATGAACTAGGCTATGCCGATATCTGTCCCTAGTGCTTATCCTCCTCTTGCAGTGTCTCTCTCTGCAGTAACCTGTCCCCTAACAGGTGAGCCCTTCTCTGGAGACAGGTAGGCTTCACTCTTCAGTGTCCTCTGGAAGTCCCAGGGCTGTTGTCTGCAAAAATAAGGCATGCATTTTCTTTGGAGACAGACCATTGCATCCTTGCAGCATCTCTTGCAGCCATTTCAGATGGTGTATTTGTTCGTATTTATTATAGAACAATTCTGTATCCATCTCGGTGCTCTTGAAAAAGAGTTACTCGGTTGCTGTGTTTGCATTGCCATAGAAATTTAGGAATAGGGATTGCAAGAAGTCATTTGGTGGTTCCTGCTCTTGGGAGGGAATTGGTCCAATAGATACGCTGGTCTGTTTGCCCTAGGCAGGTTCTCCTATGGCCAGACAAGGTCGCCTGCCCTACGTGGTCAGAGTAAACTTGATACCAAGTGACAATACTTTAATTATTTCTCTAAGGAATTGAGCCTCCTTTTAATTTTCTTCCTGAAAGGCATTGCCTAAATTGCATATATGTGTAGCTTTCCTTTCTAGTGGAAAACTACTGTACCTTGCACTAGCCAAACATCTTGGCTTAATGATCGTGAGCGATGTGTGGTTTGTCCCAGGATTTTTCAGTGTATGCAGTGAGTTGGAGCTTCCTTACCAAAGCTACCTTTCACAAGATTTGTGGTCTGGTGCTAAAGATGATCAGAGTATCAGATTTTGTGTCAGAGGCATCTGTTCTTTTGGAATTTAAAGGTTTATTTTTGCAAATACAGGATCAGGAAAAACACAGTTTGGTTCCGCACTAGGAAGCGAAGACTCTTTTGAAGCACGACTGGAAAGGTTTACTTGAAGTTACCAAGTTGAAACACAAAAATTTCACTGGGCTTGAGCATAAAACTTGAACTACCCTGTATGTAAAACATCACTGGAGTGAGTTTTGTTTGAGTTGCTTGCTCGTGCTGTGGAGGCTTTCAAAGATAAGACCCACCAAGAAGCTCCATACTTGGGACTAACGCAGAAGAAAGATGGGTTTGAAAAGCTGGGTGACCGCTCTCATAGCGGCATAGTAAAAAAAATTACTGGCAAAGCGCCATGTGCTGCAGCCCGTGAGGCTGGCAAGCGTCAGCCTCCGTCCGCTGTCCTGAGTTTTGAGGGTGCTGATGGGCGTTTGGGTAACCAGTCTGGCTCCATATGTACTATTCACTCCATCTCCCCCTTTCCCTCGTTCCTTTTTAAAGAAAGCTTTCTGGCACCCGCTCTACAACTGCCGTGCAGCAGGGAGGTGTACCGAGGGTTTTTGCCTTGCCCCGCCTGCGTTGCTGCCTGGGGAAGTGGTGCTCAGTTGTTTCAGTTTAAGTTTCCACATAAATTCTGCAAAGGATCATATCAACAAATACACCACGTTTTATTCGGGAAGATCTTTTTAACGTGGATTAGATGAGATCAGAAGATCCAGGCATGCATGAGAGAACAGGCTCCATGGCTAGCTCAGCTCTCGTGCCTGTGGGGTGACATCTTGATGACAGTGGAGTTTAATTGCTCTCCGGTTTGCTGATACAAGCTGTTGTCCATTTAGGGACTGACTTTCTGCTTTACGTTGCAGGCACAAAGCATTTCAATTAGGCTACACTTTTTTTTTTTTTTTACACTTAATCATGTGTCTTACTCTCTAAACTTACTCAAAGGTAGTGGTTTTCTGTATTTCAAGTGGGCTGGTATCTTTGATGCTCAGATTGTGTAGTGACGTAAAATTTCGTATGCTTATGATGCTTCCTTAATAAGGAGCTGTGGATGTTGAAATTCTGTAACTCAGTCACAGTTTCAGTAATGTCAGGATATTTTTGGGCTGACGTTTTTAATAAAACTTGGTTTGTATCTTATAGGGGCACTCTTGGTTTTTAATCCTGGAAAGTTAAACTACTGAGGAAGTGATGTTTGTGTGCTGTAACAGCCCACTTAAAGTTACGCAATTATACAAGGAAGCCAGTATGTATTTTGCAGTTTAGCAATTAAAAACTTTAAAATGTACAGCTTAGCATTTTGGCTGACATAAAAGCTCTTTATCATTTTATTGCTGCTTGCACCGTGTTATGGCTAGGATTTGTAGGTGCTTTAATATTACAGTGATAATATGCATCCATTAATGCATATTAGGAAAATGATAGATTATAATAAATATGAACTACAGTTCACAGAGTAATTGGTAAGTCTCCAGCTCCTAAACCTTCATCAAAAGCACCTTTTAAAAAATTATTTGTATTAAATGCTTGAGTACTCGCTTCTGCCCCAAACAAATATTTCTTTTAAACGTTGGGGAGAGGAAAACGGGGTAGAAAAGCGGGGAACTGGGCCCAGCAGACAGATACGGTTTCATCATTTGACAACACTTCGAGATTACCCTGTTACTACTTTGATGAGCGGAGAGGAGGAGTGGGCAAAGGCGGACATCGGTTAATTCGGGGGTTGCAGCCCGAGGAGTGCTCGTCGCACCCCGCAATGCTCCTGCACGGGGGCTGCTTGTGCACGGTGGGCTTTGCCGGTGCCCATCTCTGCGTCTCTGGGAGGATGCAGGGGGACCCGAGTCCTCCAAAAGCATCCCCATGGCTGCGATTCTCACCTCGGCAGCCGACCCTTGTCGCAGTGGCTGCTGGCACCTCTCTTCAGTAGAAAGCTAAACTTTTGCTTCAGTAGTTGTGGATTTACGTGGGATTTCCAAGACTCTTTCCCTGAGAACACTGTATTTGAATAGCAAAACCAGTAGCTTGTCTCTGAGGCTTATGTAGTATAAAAAGGTCTGGAAGGCTTTGTAGTTTAGGTCAACAAAAATTATATAGGATCTATAATTTTCAAGTCTCAGCAGACTCGATCCCATCTGCAGTCTGTTCGTGTCCTCAACTTCAAATGAGATCGTTGGGAGGCCTTAAATTGCAGATGGAAATTGTGTTGCAGGGAGACGGTATTTTAATTCGGTAAGTAATAGATGTGACATAAGAATATTCAGGAGGCTTTTTACTGCTGTGTTTCTGGTAGGAGGTAAATATAAGCCTTGAAAAAGTGGAATGTCTTGGGAGAAGTCTTTTGTCTCTGCCTAATATGCAGTGGTTCTCTCTTGGGCCAGCTTTGGCTAATTGACTGCCAGTAAACTTTGCACAGAGTCACTTGAAGTTGTTGTGGGTATATTCAAAGGTATTTGCTTCCCCTGGGATTTCTGTATCTTGCTACTAATGAACTTTGGGACTCTGAGTTGTCTCTTGTGAGTCTGTCACAGCGAGACACTGGATATATTTGCTTTCGTTTTGGTCCCTGTTTTACTTCGCAAAGTCTGCGTGGTGTGTTTAAAACGAAAATGTAAGTGGAAATCTAAATCGTTAAGTTCTGTTCAGGTCTGCAGGACACTTTTTCGAGGACCCAGGTCTGCTTGAACAGAGTATCCTCCCGGATTGGGATCTGACCCTTCTTTTCATCCTTTGCCCAGTTGTGCTGAGAAGCCAGAGGAAGTAGAGGAGGGAGTATGTCTATATTTGGACCACTCTGCGTGGGCAAAAGAAACATAAACTAGTCATAACCAAAGAATTAAAGAGGAACTTTGATGAGTTTGGGACATTAGCGAGTCTGAAATTTATGAATTTTAAGCGATTTCTGTTTCTTCTCATTTTTGTAACTGGCTTTTGAGGTGCAGCGGCTTTACCTGGCTGGAATTGCAGGTGACAGTTCACAATGTCCCGTTAATGCCAGCCTTGGGGTTAGCGTCATTTTATAGTTTGTCTGTATATTTATTGGAATTCTTGCTACTAATTTTAACGTTTGCAAGAAGCTTTAAATTCTGAAAATAATTCCCTTGTTCCAACATAAATAAGGGTAAGCTTTCATTTGCTCTGTTTGCTCGGCATTTGTGACTTTTAACATTCAAGAAAACAGACAAATACACCGATACTAAGGATAGGCAAATATTTTCCGTATAACACTGCCTCCAGTACAAATTCCAGTAAATGCATAACAGAACTTCTCGAAACAACGTATTCTTTAATTATCTGTATTTCCCTGAAGAAACGGGGAGGTTTCCAACTGGTTACTTGACCTGAGGATTTCAAATGTCCTTTTCTGATCCTGCGTAGGAATATCCCATCCAGCTTTTCCACTAAATGTTTTTAAAACCTCATGCCAGCTTTGATCCTACCCGATAAAGTATTTTGTTAGTTTTACATTCAATTTTTGTGTTTTATTGACACTTTCTTGTTCCTCCTACTCTTTACACAAGCTTCCACGTGCCAGATCTGGAGTATTTAAGTGCGAGGAACTGTTTGTGCATTGCCACCGCCTCTGTGAGCCTTCAGAGTATGTATTAAGGGTTCCTAGCTCTCCTCTAGCCCGGGGAAGCTAGAGGATGAAGATGAGCATAATACCATGCTAATAAAAGACAAATGTTTTGTGGGAGCTTTGGGGATGAATTTTTGGGTTTTCGGTTTAATCTCATGACTTCTGAAATAATCTTACGGTATCTGGAGGACCATCTGACAAAAAGCACTTGGGTCTGTGGGGTTTGATTCATGTTGGAGTCCCAGAGCAGAGCTTTAGTGTTCGAAAGCTTGCTGCTTTATTTCTCTGCCGTGCCCGATGAATACAGCAGGAGCTATGGAAGGCAGTGAACTGGGCACAGAAGCATGGAAATGCTCTTTCCGGATAGCAAATAAGTGAATTTTTATGGAGTAAAATGCTGGGTTATCAGCCGATATAACTGGGGTCTATTCAGGCTCCTTTCGAGGGTCTGTTTGCAAGCCGGGTAGGTTCGGTGAAGCTGGCAATTTAGGTTTGGATAGATCTCGGAGAAGTACAGCCACGTATTTGCGGTTAGGATGTTCCTTTGGAAGTTATTCCGATAGAGCTTAGGAACATTGGTGAGTTTGACTGCAGGAAGGACTCTCCGGTTTGTTAAAACAGTTCATTTTCTCTTACGGTGAGATGGGAGGAAGCTTGACGCATTTTCTTAAAGATTCATTGTAGGAATTGGCAAACAGTGAAGACGTGGTAATGATTTGCTGACCTTTCAGTCCTGCGTCAGGAAGCCTTTTGTTGAAACAATAGTGAGCACACAGCAGACATGTAATTCATGCGTCTTAGGTGTGTTTAAAGGGGTTGTGCTTGCTCTTGGTCTGTGCATAGTTTAGAAATTGATTATTCTTGCGTGGTAGTCGCTTGTTCTCTGGTCCCACAGGTCCCAGCAATCATGCTCATTCACTCATGGACCTCTTCATCAGCGCTGTCACCGTTACGGATGAGCGTGTTAACTGCAGAGGTGAACATCTTGTACCTGGCAGCAGAAAACCTGTTGAACTGACAGGTCTCTGGTTTAAAATACTTTATCCTAATCAGCTCCTACTAGCTATTCCTAAATATATTGAGTCTCATGGAGGAATAAAGCTAGAATTTGTTAGCGGGGGGATGCTTAGGCTGTGCAGGTGGCCCAGGTGCTTGGACAGATCTGTCTTGTTTTGCCTCTTAATTGAACACAAAGGTGAGGTTTCATCAGCATCCTCGATATACCAAAGATTTACTGAACCCTGTAAGTTGGTGTACTCTGGCGAAGGCCGCCTTGCACCCGCAGCAGTACCACGGTCCTGTCCTGGGGCCGAGGAGATGACTTCTTTTTGTTAGAAGGAGAGGCAGAAAGAGGAAAAGATCTTGTTCCCGCTGATGGGACGGCATTTCTAGGAAGCTGTAATGAAGGAAGTTCACTGTCTTGGCATCACTAAGGAAGAAGAATTAGGTGACTCTTTAGAAGATGGCGGAGGGATTTTGGAAATGGGAGTAAGAACCCTTTAAAATTGGGGTTTGTCCATACAAGAACATTCAGGAAAGTTAATCCAAATGAACTGAAGATATAGGTTGAAATATGGTTTTAATTTCATTTAGCTTAATTCATCTGTTTGCTTTTATTCTGAACGAAGGTGTCCATGCAGGAATTTAATTTCATCTAATGGAAGTACGTAAATTTATATCCTTAATTAGGTTAGGGGGTGCGTGTGTGTTTTCTTCTTCCCTGAGCATTCTCAGATGACCTGTAGCCAAGGAATTGGGCGTCAGCAGAAGGGAAGCAGTGCCTGTGTAGGTGCAGGGGTGGTGTTGCCGAGGAGCCAAGAGCCTTCCCCTTCTCTCCCTGAAAGGGGAACTCAGACGGTGCAGTGACTCTCCAATATCCAGCTCTTCCCTGCGATCCCTTCCGTGGAGGGCAGCAAGGAGTTACAACACTGATATTCCCCCACGGCAGATCCCAAAACCCAGCAGTCCCTAGGCACAGACAACTCGGGAGCGTAGAAATACTGTATTTCAGGGGGTCCAGGAAATAAAGCTAAAGTTTGCCCTTTAACTCAGGTGAACACTCATTTTTAAGTTTGAGATTACACATTTAACTTCAAACCATTTTGTATGTAGAGTAGGGAATTTATAAGTTCTGTAATTAAAGCTTGTCCTGATTTGTGTAACAGTACTTCTGTATTGTTACTGCCTCGTTATTCTACTTACGTGCTTCATATTACCTTTTTATTCCACTTAAGTAATTTTCCAGAATTAATTGCAGAACTTCACAAATCCGTAATTAGCTGTACAAGATACGCATTGAGATTTTTTTTTTTAAATCCAGATTTTTTTAATGTTTCAAATGCTTGTTTGCTCAAGTATGTTCATATGAATTTCTGGACACATTGCACAGTACATGCTGACACCGTGAACAAAAAGCTGGCCAGTCTGTCTATGAACAGTGTGCTGTGGTATGCGGTGTCGTGGCACTCAAGGAATTCAGTGATCTCTGTACGAAGAGCAAGATGTTGTTTATTGTTTCTTTATAAAGGTTGTTTCGGGTCTGTAAAACTTGCTGTACAACGCAGAGTGAGTGCTGTCAGCTGCAAGCATACTCTTGCTTTACTCACAGTCATAAATATCTCGTAACAATTTAGGGTGTGATGCAGATCTGTTAAATTGTATTGGATGGGCTCTTAAAAGGTTCTGAAGACTGTGTCTTGGTACGAGCTTATCCTAGAAGGATATTTTCTTGCTAGTGATTTTTTTGTTGTTGTTGTTAATGTCAGCATATTGTGGCTTAGATTCCTCACTCCTGGGCTGAAAGCATTTGGAAAGGTTTTATGAGAGATGATAAACTTAATGGGCTTTCAAGCTGTTAACTCCTGTGCTGCTAAACGTAAATGTCTGTTTCCATAATCCTGTGGAAGTCGGTGTGATTCTTTATAACGCCGGGAGATGCAGGCGCTGTGATAAGGACTATACAAATGCACCGTTTGGGCTTTGTCCTCTAAACTCTTCTTGGTGGTTTTCCCATTGAAATGTGTCTCCCGTATATGTGGCAACGTGTTCACTCCTAAATGACATTTCAACCTGTTCGTAAATTCTTCCGTCCCTTTGGAAGGCTTCACAACGGGATCCCACGTGCAGCGTGGTTTTCCACCCCATGGAGCACCGCTCCTGTGCTGCAGGAGGGTGTCTTTTAGTGCCTCTTGGAATGTTTTGTGTGACTTAGGAAATAAAACCAATACAGCCACAATTCTCCTGAAAGTCAAGAGATAAAAACTTAGCGTGGCTTGCATTGCATATGTTATTTCTTTCCCTATAGCTGAAACCTCAGGTAAGAGTTCGAATTCTAAAGCCTTCGTGATCTTTGTAAAATTGCAGCAAAGCGAAAAGTGCAATTGCAGTGCAAAAAGGTTGAAATTCAGTGGTCTTTCTGTCTTGAGCAGATTTAAGGGGTTTTAGAGCTAGCAAGAGTATGACTTGTTGAAATGTAAGCAAATTAGTATGGAGGCCGATTGTTGAAATAGGCAACGTAACAACAGTATTTTGCAATGAAGTTGAAGTTTGCTTTTCCAATGAATTGCCAGCTTTCTATTGGAAAAAATTTGCTTAGCGTGTCCTCAGACCTAGAACTGTAATAAATTTTCCCCTCAAATATCCACTGTTTAACTCAAAACTTACATAAGCACTGAAGATACACAGCTAAGCTATTCTGTGCCTGAAATGTGGTTTAGGGGTCAGGAAGGAACTAAGCATAGTCTATCTGGGTATCGCTCAGAGCTGTTCTTTTTCTGAAGTAAGGGTACCACTGGTGACGTTACAGCTTTACCCCTTGTCTAGGTACAAATTGCCGTTTCAGGAGTTTTTGTATTTTCTCACTTGGAATTCTGTGTACTTCCCTGAACCTTTTTCCTTTACAAGAAGAAAGAAAGAAAAAAGTATAGGTGAAAAATCAAGCTGAGTATTTTTTTGGCAGTGAATGTTGGAGCTTTAAATTTCTCTAAGGTAATCTTTTTTTTTTCCCACTTGTTTTTGCAGGATGCTGTGACATCAAAACCAGTAATCCAGTTTCAAGGAAGCCAAGGGGTGAGTTTGTATGTGGGTTGCCTTGGAAGGTTCTTTACTGGCTTATACAGTTAATCTGAGTAAGGTATTTGTTCTGTATGTCTGTCCTATTCCCGTTCAGAGAGTGAAGCTCTGATTTCTGAAAGTGAGAGATGCGAAGTTCAGATGTGGTCCAGGAAAGAGTGCTTGCTCGTGGATCGCGTGGATTATCTCTCTAGAAAAGCTTTTCCCCCTCTTTATTTTCTAACCTTGCTAAACCTATAGCAGTGCAAAGTGCTGCCAGCATTGCTGGTGGTGAAATTTAGTTTTATAAGGCCATGCTGTTGGGTAGAACAAGGAGACGGAAAGTTCACTGACGGCAGCGCTGTGGTGGGGGCAGCGATCCATGGAAACCTCGCCTGTGTCCCCAGGAAACGCTATGCCAAGCCTGGTAAACTTGGTGCAAGACTTTATGGGTACCGGTTATTTACAGTAGCAGTGCTTGGAGGCTGCTACGGAGGTACTGAAGCTGTATTTAATATGCATGTCTAAACAACTGTGCAGTTTCTCTGAGTACCAAAAGTTTTTTATATTTAGGAGTTTTATTTCTCTAACTTCTGTTCCGATGACTGAACTCCGGGGTATTTATAGACGCTTGAAACAGTCTGTCATGCCAGTTACTGACAACGTTGAGATTTAATTGGTGGTGTTTCTGCTAAAGTAATGCAGCCCTTCAGTGAACTTTAAAAATTTATACACCTTTTAAGTACGAAAAGGTGTGTGTTTAGCTTTGGTGCTCTGCATAAGGGGAATTTAATTTTTTTTCAAGAATCTGAACTCAGCTGTAAATAATTTCTTAATTTTTTGTGGTGGCACAACAAAACTCTCAAAAGGGCTTGAATTAAGTAGGCATTGAAGTTTAGCACATTTCTCCTTGCGCATATTTTACCTTGTGATATTAGTCTCACTAATAGTACTCTAACTAAACGTAGCAGGAAAGACATGATTGTTATCGTAAGTTAAGAAGAAAAATACAAACCTTTTTGTTCTGGGAAATAAAGAAAGGAGCAATTTCCAGGTTTTTTACTTTGTTTACAATTAAACTTCCCAGAAGGCTCAGCATGAAAGCTTAGATAAAAATCTGCAACTGAAGTTTGGCAAAATTAGAAGCGAGTGACAAAGAAAACTTTTAAGGGTGCATGATTTGTTGTTATTAGATGAGCAAACAGCTTTGCATGTAATAAAGAAGCTAAAAAGACTGCAAACGCTCTCCCTTCCCTTTGTAGAGCACCTTGAGAGGATCTACACCTAACTTTTCCTGTAAATCTGCTTAAGTTTTAAAAATGCCTCTTCTCTTACTTAATCTTCTCCTCGAAGGAAATGTGCAAAATTAATCAGAACAGCTTAAAACGCTCCACTGCCCTCAGCTGCTGTGCTCTCCTTGGAGTGGGTTTCACATGGATCTGATATGGACCCAGGCATTGTCGGGTTAACCAAAAGAAAACCTGTTCTAAAATTATGCAGTTCCTTATAATAATAAAAAATACCTATTTTTAAATGATGCAGTTCCTTATAATCATAAAAAATACCTATTTTTAGATGATGCAGTTTCTTATAATAATAAAAAATACCTATTTTTAGATGATGCAGTTCCTTATAAAAATTAAAAATAAATATTTAACACACTTAATTATTATATTTGAGCCCTTAACTTCCAGAGAAGTTTTTGGCGAAAGAGCTGCCAGTCACCTGTAATCACAGTCCAGGTTGAACGGAGAAGGAGTGAAGCGTTGCTGTTGAAAGAGCGAAGCGTTGAGCCCTGCGCAGTGTGAGCAGCGCCGGGGCGTTGCGGGTAGAAGGAGGATGTTGGCAACGCAGAGCTGACCTCTCCTTCTCTCGTTTTCAGCTGTTTAATTAATTGCACTGTCGAGTAAAGGGCAAAGGTAGAGCTTTGAAGAAAGCGAGATCCAGTTCAGTTGGGGCAGATAGAAAGAGGTCTTTGTCCCTTTGTTATTATTTTTACTGGGTATGACAAGGAGCTGGCAGCTGCGTAACCATCTGGTTTTAAGTGTAGTACTCGTATATGTCACGATTGTGCCCCACTTTAAGGAACTGACGGCAGGGCTTTAAGTGCTTTCTAGTGAGCCTCCTATCAATTGGGCTTGAAAAGATAATCTCAGTAATTTAACAAGTCCTCAGATTCAGATGATGACATTAAAACATACTTGTTTAGCTATTTGTTTTTTGGAATACGCTTTCTTCCACTGCACCTTAATTCCCCAATTTGTTGCCTTCCTATTTTGCTTCCTAATAAATGTTGCTATGGAGAAGATTTCCCATTAATTTTTGAGGTTGGTAGTTTTTGTATGTAGCACAAGTGTCGGAGTGTGATTTAAAGCAGTGTCCAGTGATATGAGATTTTAATAGTGTGACTTTTCTGTGTAAATACCCCTCTCGCGAGAAAGAAAAACTTAAGTACTTGATGATTGGGGGAAGCAGGGCATAAAATAAGAGTTTAAAACAAACTGCTGCTTCCTTAATTTAATTCTCTAGAAGCCTCCTGACCTGTTGAATCTCATTATTTGTGGGGCTTTTGAATTACTGTGTCCATGTCTTTTTTACCTATTCCCGGTGTTAGTCTAATGAATGCTGTCAAGGATACTCTCAGCTTCTAATACACAGAAAACAACTTTCATGTTTAATACTCTAATTAACCAGAGAAGGGAATTGGCCAGGAATAAAACAGGGGGTCAGCAAGGTGGCAGCTCTGTCAGCCAGGTGCCGAAAGGAGGATGTCAGTGGTTCTAGCCCAAAATAAAACCGCTATTTCAGTGACAGGGGACAAAACCTCCTGCATGGATCCTGGTCTGGATCGGATCTCACAGGAGTTTTTCTAAACTGGGGACTGTAAATGATCTTTGCCTTGGGATGCATTTCTCTATAGCAACGCTAGTCTTGTTAATTACTTTTCCAGTGCAATAATCTCTGTAATAATCAGAATTTCGATAGTAGTAACTAGGTTGTAATAAGCAGAGCGTTATTCTGCTTTGAGATGCTAAAGTGGGACTGCCTGGATATTCCTTTAGAGCAGCATCTGTTCATTACTTTTTCATAATGAACTGGATTTTCTTGGATAGTTTTGTAAGTTTATATGGAGTCTAGAGCATTTTGCTTGTTTCAGCGTGCGTGTAAATGAGAATTTAAGAGCTCGAGTACCAGCGCATTACAAATGGTGGTAGTTGGAGTGCATAACTTTACAAGAAAGGCTGAAGATGCTTCTATTTCGGTAAAAGCATGTGCAGAATTAGAGATTAGGTTGGGTCAAATTTGCAGGTGCTTACTGCGGGGGGGGACCTGAGATAGGGGGAGCAGGGAAAGAACTTAACTGAGGGGAAAAAAACCAAGCTTCAGGTGCCAAATACATGTACGTTCATGCAGCTTTCTTAAATATGACTGTTAGGAACAAAACGTCTTAACTTTACGTGATTGGAAAATATGACGTTTTCCCCCGTTTCTTGGGATGAACTTGTGCTGGTATTAATAGAGGAAGGTGAAATTGCCGTTCAGAATGAGCTGTACACAGATGAATATTACTTGAAAGAAAAAAAACAGAAGTCACATCTGTACTGAGCTATTTTTAAGTGTCTATGGTTACTGGTGTAATACTCGGCACCAAAATTAGGGCTCCCTCAAAGCAGTTACCATGCTGATTTGGTGGCTTGAGAAATCTTCTGTTTCAGCTAAAAATAATTCCTAGATAACGGCCGGTTTGCATACGCTACACTTTTCAGTACTGGAACGAGCACCATTTAACGCTGAAGTGACTCTCGCTCCTGTCTCATTTTACGTCCTTTGAAGAAGCTGCAGAAACTCTACAAAAATGCCAAAGTCGGGGCTCTCAGAGCAGCTGTTTTTCACAACGGTAAATGAGGAGCTAGAAGCAAGTTATTTTAGCGTGTGAATATGTGATTTGGTTACATCCTCCGGGTTTTATTTTACAAACCCGTTGCGTGCAGCACAACTCGCTCCCCCCACGCACGGCACTAGAAGCTGAACAGACCCGTTGCATTTACCTTCTTGCCCCGTTCCCAGCAAATTAACTAGCGGGTGAATGGTGCCAACTGTAAAATACCCACAATCTACTGTTTACATAACTTTGACTTTGTGCATATTCTCAGCTCGCTTGTAAAGCAGAAGAGAATTTTATTCGTTCTGGATGGGTGGGGGCAGAGGGTGCCGGGACAGATTAAGGGCTCAAGGCTGCCGGCACACGTTTGGCAGGGGAGATAACAGGGTTCAGCTGCTGCTGCCGGAGGGTCAGCGCTGCCCGCTGGCACCCGCATCACCACCAAATCTGCTCTGAGTATTTTTAGATCCGGATCCTGGGACTGTGCAAGGGGATAACTTGTCCTTCTGTATCACTCAAGGCTGGGTTTCCTGGCTTGCCGTTTCGAAAGAAGGGAGGTCTGTTTTCAGGGCTAGCTGGAGGATAGCTGGTCTTCACGGAGAGTAAACGGAAAATGCTGCAGTGGCTCAGCTCGATGCAGGTCACACAAGCGTTTCTTGCTGGTTCTGAGAACATCCCTGTGGTTTAGCAAAGTGGCACAGATGCACTGGGTTTCCAGGCTGCTGTAGGCATCTGAGGTCAAAGGGAAACCACCTAGAAACCCTTCTGTACCAGCAGCAGTCTTTTATGGAGCACAGTCATATGTGGATGCCACAAGTTGGTTTGCTAGGCATATATATTTTGTGCGTATATGTGGCAATCTGGGTAAATATAAATCTGTGTGGTAGAGTGTAGCCTAAAATAGGTTGAAGCTGATGTTCCTTCTGTCTCCTTTTCTGGAAGCCATCTTAATTATCAAATATTGATGTGATAGTAGAGCTGAGATGCTGAGATTTATGTTGGATCTTGAACACCGAGGGGAAACAGTTTTGCTTTTGAAAAATGAATGGCCGGGGGAGAAAAACAATGCAGATCACTGTAGAGTTGTCTGCGGAGCACGCTTAATGCTTGATTAAATATTTAATTTAGCAGCAGTGTCACACTCTACCGTGAGCCATGAAATCTCGTTATGGAATTATAATCTCTTAAAAAAGAATAAGCGTGCTACCTAGTGACCTGGGTTGTACTATGTTTAGTGCTGGATCACTGATTCTAAAGAAACAAGTCTCAAGTGCTTTAAATTGAATATAAACAGTGGTAGCAAGCCTGTTTTGAGCCTGAATCAATAGAATTGGGTCAGATTCCTAGAACAAGATACTGTGGGCTCCGCTTTGAAAGGCAGCGAGCTGCCAGCTCAGCCCTCTGTTCTGTTACAGACATAGCTGTCTTTTTAGCTGTTCTTTACGTCTGTCTACCTCTGTTACCTTGTTTTTTCAGTGCATATAGTTTTGCTAACTTGAATCCTTCTTGTAGCTGCGTGCTCTTCAAAGTCTCCTATGCAGTAATCCATATGCTTTACTGGTAGTGGGTTGCAAAACGGCCATAAAGCACAGTGACTGCAGAAAAATTGAATTTTGTGTTAGTGTGGGCTACCCAAGTGACCAATATTTTTCTCCTTCCAAACAGCACATCGCAATTCCAAGGCCTGATCGACCTACGGAAGTGCGGACTTTCACATTTTATCTTTCAAATATTGGCAAGGACAGCCCCCAAGGGAGTTTTGACTGTATCCAGCAGTATGTATCTAGGTGAGTGGTGCAGCAAAAGGAGATCTAGCCTCTTTTTTTGCATCTTATTTTCTGTAGAATCTTTTCCCTAACAACATGAACAAAACTTAATGTGTTGTTTCTTTTTAGAGTCTTTCTAATCTGTTTGCGTGTGTATATTTGGGTAAGGAGGCGCTCACAGAAGAATCTGTTTACCTCTCGGCTTCTTTGTGTCCCCTCTTATTATGTAGATAATGCAACCTCAGTTACTCACCAGTGACAGAGATGTGCCCGTTTGCAGTGTTGGGAGTATCTTTTCCATTGCATTTCTTTTGCAGCAATGGCAATATCCATCTGGATTGCCTTGGAAGCATACAGGATAAAATCACCGTGTGTGCTACTGATGATTCCTACCAGAAGGCGAGGCAAAGCATGGCACAGGCAGAGGAGGAGACTCGCAGCCGGAGCGCTATAGTCATTAAACCTGGGGGCAGATACGTAGGTAAGCAGCAACGTGATTTGGGGGTGTCTTCACTAGCTTCTGAAGTTGAATGCTGACCTTTGCTTGACCGTGAAAGTCTTTAACAAGTATCTGGTAGTTTCTTATGGGTGTCTGATTTATCAGGGTGCTGCTCTCCTTGTGTTGTGACTTCTTCATGGCTTCCATCTTCACCCTAGAACATGTGTGGTGGTGTTCGCGTGTCCTCTGAGGATTGTCTGTCTGCAGTCACATCACCCTCCGGCATTATTTCATATTTGTCATGTGATGATGCTGAGACCATACTGCTGATCCATCAGAAGTGTCTGCTCCTAGCGAAGTCAGCTAAAATGTACCACCACCGCTGTTGTCACGCATCTGGTGTGTGCCTGCACTTGAGAACCATAACGTGCAACATCTAGGATGCAGATAGCAGAGCGCTTGTGGTAATAAACAAAGAGACTAAAGCAGCGCTGCTGACTGCAGCCTTAAACAAACCATCTTATTGTGACAATGAAAGGAGAATCTTAAGGGAGGAAATAAAACTGTGGCAAATATCAGTGGGCTCCAGAAGGAGCCTGCAGAGATCTAGCTTTGGGCTCGGGTCCCTGCTTAACCTCAGTCTGGTCACAAACTTAGGGCACAAATGTTAACCAGAAAGCAGAGTTTTGGGTTTTTTGAGCCAGCTGTTTTTTCTGCAGCCCATGTGATCTGTAGCCAGTCTCTTCTCAGAGGATGTCTGTGATGAGAATGGTGAGTTGCAAAATGTAGAACTGACCCTGACTCATTGTTTTATCAGCCAAGTGCTCAAAGCTGAGAAATAAGATAGTAATCAGGAAGGAAACACATTGATTTCCTGTAGACTAGAAGATTATTTTGTTTAGCTTATATTTGAGAACATTACAGTAAGTGGATGAAGTTGTTAGGCTTGTGAGGGAGAAGATTCTCAAAGCAAATTGCTTCCCGGAAAGATAGAGCCAAACTTTTTGATTTAAAAATACTCTTGCTAAAACGTTTACCGCTCTGAAATGGAGGTACAACCACGTAAAATGCAGTGGAGCGAAGTGCATGCTGCATATATAAGATGTCCGTGTTTAAGATGGGAGGAAAGCACCGGTCCAAGAAGGAAGAGCCTGGGCAAGGACAGTCCTCTTGTGGGCTACGCACGTACCTGGTGTGCCAGCACCATCAGCTGATTCACTTGCAGGCTAGTCTGGAGGGAGAAGGCTGGCTCTCACATTTCCATGAGAACACGGAGCTCAGCACTTCAACGTCAGTGGAGTCATTCCAGGCAGCTCAGATGTGGAAGAATTTATGTGAAATGTTGAAATAGGAGATCAACAGAACAGTATAGGTGTGCACTAACACTTGAACGAATATATATGTAAATAGATAGCTGATACGTCTGTAGGGGGATGTGTGTGCTTATATATACGCTAAATGTGTGTGTATATACACCTATATATATGCACATGTATAAATATTTTAGAAGACTTCGTGTTCTGGCTTAACTTATTTTTTTTCTTTTCCTATCATTGTGCATTTTGGCTCCAGCCTTAGTGGAAATGTCCCAGTGCGTTTTTGCTGTTCAGGACCTGGCAAGAGTTAAGGGAGTTCTAGAAAACTGACAAATCTTGTCTTGTCCCATTTCTGGAAATGAAGTCCAGTTGACCTCTGAAACATGGGATGTTTAATGTGTGAATTGTTGTTTTTCTCCCCCTCGTCTTAACTCAGCACTGCCGACGATGGGTCGTACTTGCATCAGCATGGCACGTAATAAAAAGCCAGGAAATGGGGACTCAGTTATGCAATCTACATTTCAGTAAAATAAACACAGCAGACAATCACCAGTATCTTCACATGACTCAGTTGAAAACATTGCTTCCTAGCAGTGGAGAATTGCCATGCTGAAATAAACCTCTGAAATTCTTGCAGTAAATGCTGGATGGCGTTTGTCCTAGTGAAGGTCACTTTCTTAAACCAAAGTGATTATTGATTGTATCTCCATGTTTGAGACCTTGGGACCTACGAATTTTCTTTTTCCATTTGCTGGTTTTGCCTTTGGTAGCAGGAACCTGGCTTTGTGACCTGTTTCTGTATTCAAAATAGTAAAACTCTTTGATTTGCGCTTTAGTAAGTGGTGTGGGACTTGTGTGAGGGTTCTAGTTAAAGCTGTTTTTCAATAGGAATGGGAAAAATGAATTCTTGTATAATGCTGTCAGAAACCAAGAACCACATTTGGGAGGGAGTTGAGGAAACTGCCTCTGAGGGCTCAAGATGAACTTTGAGACAGCTTTATGTTCTCACGTATACGCAAATGTAATTGGAGGGCGAAGCAGTTATTACTACAGTGTAGAGGGGTTGTTCTATTAGAATAGACAGCGCACTAATGAATAGGCTAATGTATCAGTGTTAGACCCCATTCATGTGGCTGTGTTTGGCAGGGGGAAGGGAGGTGGACCCAGCCCCATAAAGTTCCTATTGTTCTAAAAGCAGAAACATCTGCTGGAGTAGCGTTTCTGCTGAGATCAGCAGCAGGGAGCCGCTCGTTGACCAGTTCTGGTCTTTCCACTCCATATTTCGACTCTTCTACATAATAATGCAGAATTTTCTTCTCATAGGGAGGGAAAAAAATGGTTGGATTAACCGTGGGGATACATGCACTTGGGATAAGTGAAAAGCTGGCAAACAAAGAGAGCTTTATGTAAGCTTGTGGCCAGTAATACTCAGGTTTCCAGAGCTTGGTGTTGCTGTTTACTTGTTACAAGCTTGTCATGAATCATAAAACTCATGGGATACTCATTCCGGCGGCGTATTGGAACGGATGGGGTGTGCTGGTTGTGTTTGTCCTTCGTTGTCATCTTCTGGCGCTTCAGATGGTGTGATGAACTCCATATACGTGTTGACAGACCACTGGCCTTTGCAAGGTGACTGCTGCAGTTCACTATTCTCATCTCATTTTAGGCAAAAAGGTTCAGGTGCGTAAACCTGCACCAGGAGCTTCCGATGCTGTTCCCTCCAGGAAGCGCCCAACGCCAGTCAACCTTGCCAGTGCAATAAAGAGAGGCAATAGTGCGATTTCTCAGAGACCCTTCAAAGATAGGGTTGTGCACTTACTGGCACTAAAGCCTTATAAGAAACCTGAACTTATTCTCAGATTGCAGAAGGATGGACTTTCTCAGCAGGACAAGGATTTGCTGGACAACCTTCTGCAACAGGTTTGTACTCTGATGAAGGCAACAATTTAGGTAAAGGGAAATGTCTTCTCAGAACGGTAGTACCTTCTGTATCAGTCTGAACGTAACGTGTGTATCTCAAAGCTGCAGCTGCGTGTTTCTTTAAAGGCCGTGTCCGACAGAAGTTTGCCATTCACATTGCTGTTTTGCTAGAGATAGCAGAAGGGTCTCATGTATACGCCTCGGTTTAGCTGTATGCAGCTAAGCTGTATGACTTCGGTTCACCAGATCAGTCACTTCAAGAGGAACACTTTTGGTTGGTCATGGGGAGAATTATCTAACAGAGGATCTACGAACTGTTTGATTTGTTATAACCTACAAATCTATTCTATATATTTTTATTATCGTGGACATAAAGGAACACGTTCTGTATTGATACATGTAATGTTTCCTGTGTGAAGGAAAAAAATGTGTCCCTCTCCACTAAGCTTTGCATCTTCTCGGGTTAGGTGTGAAGATCATGCAGCTTCTTGCAAAGCATATTATTTGTATGTCAAGTGTGAAAGCCATCTCCGAGCTGAATCAGTTCTTAACACTTTGAGTCATGTTGAAGGTGCCATTTTAGGAATTGCAGTAAATACCTTTATTGCTCTCTCCATGCAAAACACATCATGGATATTTATTTAAATGCTGCAGCTGCCCTCTTCTGTATTGGATTTTTTTTTTTACTCCTCCTTTCCATAGCTGAAAAGAATGAGACAGTGAGGAGTTAGTTTGCTCAAGGGCACAGGGCAGGTCATACTGAAAATGGAGTTATTGCTGGCACGACTTGCTCCTTCCCTAGATTTTAATCCTGTAGCCCTTAATTTTCCAGCAGTGCTAGAATTCTTTTGCGCAGCCTTTTGAATGCTATAAATAGGTTTAATACTAGAAATACTGATTCTGACAATCACCTTTCATTGATGCTCTCACAAACCCCTAGCAGGCAAGTGGTGTGTTCGGCAGTGTCCGCAGTGTCAGCCTGATGGGGCTAAATGCTGATTTGGCTGTAAATGTATTGCTCGTAAACTTAATCTCCTTTCAGCGCTACCAGGGCTCCCATCCGCAAGCAGACACAGATAAGCTAAAAATTACAGGCTGCATTAAAGCTACATGTCTAAATACGTCTAGGTGTGGGTTTCATTGTGCTCTTGCATCTCTCATAGGACTCTGTGTTCCTGCTGGCCTTTTTGCCTCATTTTGCAAGGTTTCTATTTTTGGGAGGCCTGGGGTGGAGCTTGCAGAGTCCCACACCAGCAAAACAAGGAGGTAGCAGCTCTCAGCCTCTGCGCAGAGAAAAATCTGAGTTGTTCGTCTGTCTGGGCTGTAAGCCTTGCCGAGCAGCGTGTCTCCCGCTGTAGAAAGAGGCAGTAACCGGAGAGATTCTCGGAGAGTTTTGGAAAAGAACCTGGCTTTGCTTTTGTCTCTTGGGCATGTTTACTGGGATATCTAAATGTAAAACACAGATCAAATTCTTCTTGTATTTTGGCTCAGGATTTTGGAAAGCTGACAGAACTGAAAGGAAAAACAAAGTGTTCGTCATGTAAACTGATAACTGTGCTTTTTATTTTTCACTTATCAGGAGAACTTTGCTGTATTAGTTCTGCACCTTTTTGCTTTTAAATTCATAGATTTTTAATATTAGAATGTCATAGTCTCCCTAAAGCAAAAGCAGAGGAATTAACAGTTAATTCAAGACTTACCACTCCTTCACTTGCTTTTCTGAGGTTATCTCACTGCTGCGTAGACATTCATAAGCACAGCCGTCTCCTGAACGGAGCGAGCAATGGAGAACACTAATCCTTAAACAGATGCACGATATCTCCACTGTCTGAATAAAAGCATCTTCCACGTTCCAAGTGTAATACAGTCGTCAGACTGAGCGGCTAAAGCAGTGAATTTGGGATACGGTTGCAGGCTTTGCCAGTTGGTCAGCCTGGCTGTGGGCATAGCATTTGGCACCTCTGCCTCCGTATCTGCATTATAAAAACAAATTTAAGGCTTTGCTTTTCTTCTGAACTTGCAGTGCTCTACAGTCACCTGAGAAGGGTTCGCTAAGACGCTATCTGTGAAAGCTTAATTAGGGCTTTTTGGTTTGTGCTAACAGTGTATTTTTCAGATGTGTAACCAGCAGCAAGAAGTTAAATTTTCAGTCAAGCTGTGGAAAGACTGATTAAAGCGGGATAACTCTGAACAAGTTGTTTCCATTCTAATACAATTCTGCTGGTTCCAGCAGTGTTTCCTATCCGTGTAGGCACCGTGCAGAGTTTTGTGGGGAAACTACACGTGATAGAATTGGATAAAATGGCACAAAGCTTCTCATGCAAGTGTACTGAGCTAACTGCAGCACATGATTTAGGTGCAATGCTGTATTGTAAAACCCTGGGTTATAAGCTGGTAATCACAGGTTTCGTTCTTGCCCTGAAGTAGTCCTGAAAAGTTCTCCTCCATGAAATCCAGCAGATGATCCTAATGCTCCCAACTGCACAGTGTAATCTGCAAGCTCCCTAATGCATTATATCTGCAAGGCATTCTCTTCACTGCTCCTTGAGAAAGTAGCTTTCTGTCGCCTGTTTTACTGGCTTGTTAGTGAGAAATTATCTTCTGGCAATTGTTAACTAAGCTATCGCCGCAAGAGTTCCTCTATCAGCTAATAAACCGCACCATTTTAGCTATCGGACAGGTGTGATAAGTGAACTGCCTGTTCCCATTAGGGCTTATTTCCAGGTATTTCCATAAACTGATGTTGTACCGTTCCAGACTATCCAAGCTGAATAATCTGTTTCGATATCACTTGTTTCCCAGTAAACTGGATATACCTTGGAAACTCGTAACAAATTTGCAATGACAAGGCAAAAGGAAAGGCACAGTTTGATTAAATGATCTAAATAATGAGGAAATGAAGTATAAAGTCTCTCCTTGTTCTCTGATGTTGCTAACTGCCGCTAAGTCTGCTGAGATTTTGCCTGCATCTTAGATCTCTTTTGTTAGAACAAGTGAGAAAATTAAACCCTAACAGTTTTTTGCAAATTACTTTTGTTTCAGGTGGCAAATTTGAGTGCCAAGGACAGCACTTTCACACTGAAAGACTGTGTATACAAGGAAGTGCAGAAGGACTGGCCTGGCTACTCTGAAGGAGATCAGCAGTTGTTGAAGAGGATACTTGTTCGGTAATTATTCCATCTTCTCTGTAATATCATCTGGAGCTTGAAAATATTGGCCCAGGTCAGTTGCTATAAATCAGGGTAACTGAAGTCAGTAGAATGATGGTAAGTTGAGTGTTTGACTTTTTTTAAAATAAAGTACATCTGTTTATCATCCAGGCAGCTGTAGAAGTTGACTAAACTTGAATATCAAAGTGCAGGTACTCTTCAGATGGTCCTAGGTTGCCTTGAAATCATTATACTAAAAGCTACGGGGGGAAAAAACCTGGATGGGGAACAAAAGCTGTTACAGTTCAAAGTTAACGGTGGTTTAAAATCCTGGGAGATGAACGGCTTAAGGCAAATGTGTCCAGCTCAACTCTCCATTGAAACTCTCCTTTCCTTTTTCCATATCTTCTTGTACATGGCTTCCTGTGCAGACCGCCGTGTTTGTTCAAGGCAGGGAGAGAGACGTTACCGTGCAGCCACGTCCCCTCGCGGTGTTGCTCAGCAGCTTCTCTGCTCTGTTCCTGTGGATGTCCCTATTCCTCTCAAGCTGTTTGTTTTGGAGACTTTGCTGCTTGTTTTCTGTAGTGTTATTTGGATGTTTGTTTACTGTGGTTTCCTTGTGTTGCAAATTCTGTTAGTATCACAGTCGCCCTGCAAGATTAAGATTTGATGGAAGTAAAGGATGCATGAAAAAGCACGAGGCAGTTCTGTAGAGATAAGTCCCCTAAAACACGTGATGGTTGTCCTGCTGCCCATACGTACAGTGTAATCCTCACTGTCCAAGGGATACCTGTTCTCATGTTCCTTCCTGAAAATGGCCCTTAACAGAGTTAGTTGAGACGATAGCTTTGTCTCTTTGGTTGCTAAAGATTTTTTTCCTCTACAGATATTTTTCCGTAGGTGAAGCCTCCAAGCTCGGAAGCTCTTGGCTGGCAGGCAGCAGGGAAAGAGAATGTATCTCCCAGGTTTCTAAAGGAGAATTCTGCTCTGAGTGTTTGTACTTCCCCCTCTGGGTTTTCAGGGTGTTTGTACTGACTTGGTACAGATTTTGCAATGCAGACGGAGATTTTACTTGACTTGTTATTGAGATTTATTTTACTGCATTTTTGGTTAAGATTAAGTAGAGCGTGCTCTGTTTGAACACTTTCCATGATTTGAAAGCACAATTGGCTTGGAGATGAGACTTTGTTAAACCAACAGAAACTTGTGCTTAAAGTGCTTTGGCGTGCTAAAGAAAAATCAAACTCGTTTAAATGGCCTTGATGTTGAATTATAATTAAATGGAAAAATACAACTGCCATGCAATCTTTATGGCTTTCAAAAAAGTTAATTTCTCCCTGTAGAAAGCGATGTTTACTGCTTTTTCTAGAATTGTGGCATTCAGTTATGCGAAGGTCTAAAAATAGACCTTGGAAAGGATGTATTCAACTGTACAAACAAAGACCCGCTCAGCCAATGCAGGTAATGAGGCTACAAAATGGAAAAAACATGTAGGGTTGAAGACAGTAGAAAAACATTCACAAAAAGGGCACAGGCACCAGACGTAGGACTTTACGTAGCTGGCTGCGGTAGTCTGCATGGTTGCCTAGATCCAGCCAATTGTTGAATGTCCTCTCGGTTTTCAGGTCCGGTTGCTTCTTGGTGGTTCATCGGCTGCAATAACTAGCACATCTGCAAATATTAGAACTATATCTAACGGTGCCCACGTTAGACTAACTCATTTTTTCTCGTGTTTGTGTTTTCCAGCCTTCTTTCACCATTGTAGTGAAATGTTTTTCCGCTGTTACAAGAGCCGCTGAATTGAAAGTAGTCGTCTTTCATGCACTTTTTTTTTAAATCCATAATTAACATGTTAGGAGATGTGACAAGGTTGCTCAGTCTAGTCAAACGGCTTCCAAAAAGCCACTTTCACTGCAGTGTTTATGGAATATCACTGTTCCCCTTCCTGTTTTCACAGTCTCGAAGTACTTTTCTTGAGTTGATCCGTGGCAGTTGAGATTGTTCTAAATAAAATTAAACAAAGCAGCAACTGAAGGCGTAACAGCGGTGAAACTGCAGGTGTCTGAACGTTGCTGCAGTGCGGCCAAAGGTTCAAGCTCAGGTTAAAAGAAAATCTTGTAAAGTCGTGGGCTCTATCTCTGAAATAATCTTCCCAATGTTTGAAAAATACATGTGCGCTTTAAAGCTGATTATAGCCTCTTGTGGAAGAATTTAGACGTTGGTTATTTAGGCTGTACAGCTGGTGACAAAATGACTGCAGAGCTAGTTTATTAAAACCTTTAACCTTGAATTTTTTTTTCAGCTTGACAGCTGCGACTTGATGCAACAGTAGTTTTTCCTGGGTGATTAATATACGGGCAATCTGGCTGGTGTCAGAGGAGTAGGGCAAAGCTGGTGCGCTGTGAAACTTTACTCCGAGATGTAGAGAGCCCCTTGGGCGGTGGGGCGTGGAGATACCCGGCGTGAATGTGAATTAACGCGCTTACGTGATTAGAATGACTTGCATTGTACTTTTTTTGCTACAAGAGGTTTCTATTGTTTGTCGAATACCGCAGATATGGTATTTGAGTAGCGCTATTCTGCATGATGCAACTTAAAAGTCTTATAATGAAGCCCTACATGTAAATCCTAGTGGACCAATAATACCATAACGGTTCCTGTTATAATCCTGCTTTTCCTGGACCCAGAGGGGCTTGCTTCTGAAAGAGGACTGCTGTTCCTGTAAAATGTTGTTTTAATGCTGCTAATGAGTGGGAGAACTTACTCCTCAACATCTGAACTTGAGTTTCGGCCCCATGCTTGCTTTCTGAATTTTCTCATGAAGTCAGTTTTAACTGGGTGAGGCAAACTCAGCAGAAATTCTTTTCAATACTGTCTTGCTTATTAAGCTGTATTTCAAGCAGTAACTAGAATATATATCCCATACACTTTAAAGTTCAATGCCAGCTTTTACTAATCTGTATATGGATCATTTTTCTAAGGTTGTAATTTATTTGTTGTAATACCTACATTACCAGGTCAAGAGAAAAGAGTTAAAACTGTCAGAAAAGAAGTTCCATCCTCAGTAGGGAATCCTCTCGTGTGTCTGATAGCTCAGCCTGCCTCTTCCCTCCCTGCCACAACACCGGCAGCGCCAGTCCAAGGTGTTAGCTCCATTCACAGAGAATTACAAAAATGACAGGAAGGCAAGAAAGACATAAGCAATTACCGTATTTTGTTGATTGATATTTTCCTGTAGTAGTTTCTTCTTTCTCGATTTTGTCCGAGGGCGAAACTGTAAGTGCCTGAACGAGCTACTTTCATGGCATCTTCAAGCAGTCAGAATTTGAGCCCACAAAAAGGCTCTTTGCTCTGCAGGAAGATTTGAAATACCGTCTGTTGGCTTGTCAAGCACGGGATTTGAACAGCCCTAAATTTTGTTTTTCAGGAAACTCTGTCAGCCACAGAACAGTAGCGGTTTTCAAGGAGAAGCGCCTTCCCTGAGTCCACCGAAAGACAATGTGAACTCCAGCTCTCCTCCTCAGGTAGGTGATCCCTCTCCAAGGGTGCTGGGTCTGGTTAGCACAGAGACAGCAATTGGCTCTGTCTGCTCTTGATGGAGTTGGTTGCTGGACGTAGGTCCAGGCTGAGCTGTTCAGCCTGTCTGCACACTCTAATCACCTGCTGCTGGAGGCTGTTAGGTCAATAGGTTGTTGGGGGTTTTTTTCCATTTTATTAAGTTAGAGTGTAATTCTGGGTTTCCTCAGCATCTGTTTCTCCTCTGGATGTGGTTCAGTGACGGCCTATGGGGAGGATCTCTGACAGTGTGTCTTAGGTTTAGTTTTAAGGGCTAAATTTTTTTCACAGTGCCAACATCCCTCTTGGAGTTCCTGGGAGAATGAGCTTGTGTTTTACTCATTACTAATAATTGACTGGAACGAAGCAGTAATAAGTAGCTCCCAAACACAGTTGAGTTATTAAAAACCTTGACCTTTTGCAACCTAATTGCCGTGACAGATCAGGGGCAGGTTGGTCTGCTCTTTGATTTGTTGAGCTGCCAGAGCATGGGGACGTGAAAAGTACGTTTTTGACTGTTTTTCCATGGTAATAAATTGCGATGGAGCTGCATTTGCTTGTGTGTTAAGCAGAGTCTGTCCCCGCTCATCTCGGTATCTCTTAGCACAGGCATTTCTTGCTAGCATTGTGAAATGCCGGCTTCCCTTCTCTGCTGTGGGTCAGCCCAGACAAGTTGAGTATTTATTCTCCTCCTGCCAATGGAATGTGTAATGCCTACTTGTCTGGACAGACGCACTGAGGATTAGTGGCAAAGAATATTAGCAGGTAAAGAAATTATGTGCTTTCTGGCAGTGAGAGGGAGGCAGTTCTCTACTGAGAACAAGAACTGTGCAACTTGTTTGCCAGGTAGCTAATTCCAAATCCTCTCCTCCTCTGCTGTGGGCATGTTCCTGGTGAATGAAGAATGATCCCCTTCGTTGGAGTTAGCTTGGAAAGACACAGTGCTGTTGAGAGGCTGGTCTCGTGTCTGTCTTAACCTGATTCTGAAAAAATGCAGGTTGAAAAATCATCTCGCTTCTGGCTGTACATATTTTGAAAGACACAAAGGTCTGTAAGGGATGGTTTTGGTCTCTTGAGACGATGACCCAGTCGAAACTTTGGGTGGTTGATTGGTTTGGATCTAGAAAAGACTAGTGAAACAGGGGCAACCGAACATGGAATATAAATGTTTCCAGCGGTGCTTCTAACATGGGTTGTGTCAGACAGCAAACCACAGGCAGCTTTTTATTGTAAGCCATCATTTTTTTGATACTCTATAGCTGTAGTTTCTATTTAGAGAAGGGATGCCCGCTAATGGTTGCGGTCCCAGCAGAGGACTGAGATTTGGTAGTCTGGAATGCAAAATAATTTGGGAAAATTCAGTTGTGGAATAAAGGCGAAGAAAAAAGGTTGGTCTGGTAATTCTAAGGAAGCATGGCAGAGCAGGTATCGCATGTGTATACCACCTCATAACCAAAGAGGTAAAGTTGGTGAAGCTGGTATTTCTTGGCTTTAGAGAAAGGCGAGTAAAAGACGGCAGTGCTTAGATCTGTCGCTTGTTGTGAGACCTGTAGTCAAAGTGAATGGCCCCTCCTTTTGGGAGATGGACACTGCTTGTGTTCTGCTGGGAAGGCAGTCAGTGATGTTGCAAAGCTGGTTCGACGTGCTGTCCTTGCCCCTTGAGCAGCTCCTCTTCGTAATTACCTTGACAGGTGGAAAGGATTCGGGCCACCAAGCAGTGTCCTTGAGGCCCCTGGAGTTAGCAAAGAAAAATAATAACTGGGGGGGAAAAGGGGCGAATTGGCGGCTCCCTGACAAAGCAGCCGTGCATCCAGCTGCGCTTCTGTGACAGAACAAAATTTCCGTTTGCAAACACATCGCAGTCCTGCCTGAGACATAAAGAAAACAATGAAATATCCAAAAGAAATAACCAGAACTATCGCTTGTTTTCCTCTGGGCACTAAATAATCTTTCCTCAGAGTTTCTGCAGCCCTGTGCTGCCAGGCAGGCACACACCGCTGCACTGATGGCTGTCCAAGGTAATTTTGGCTGGCTCAGGCTGGGCTGAGCCCCACAGCCGTAGTTCTGGCTCTGCGTCGAGCTTTTCTTCCTGCTGACTGACGGATGGGTTCTTCCATGGTGCAGCTAACCCGTAGCCTGTGGGCAGCTGCTTACTGGGAGGTATGGGCACACAGAGCTTTTCCAAGCTCTGCCTGTGACTGTCCAGGTAGGGCTGCTGGGGACAGTTGGGAGAACCTCTACACGTATTTAAAGAAGGGGTATTCAGGTCACGCTGGCCTGTGTGACGTGGCTTTTAAAACTGCTGCAAATGTCCTCTTTTGCCTTAGATTCTGATAACTTAACTGTTAACACTTTCTCATGTCTTCTGGGAAATGCTTCTTTCTTGAGAAGAGGAAGGAGTGGTATTGCAAGGGTAAAGTTGTTGACCGCAGGGTTGGCAAAATCAGTTGGGAATAAAATGCAGAACTTGTGAATCCCTCCCTGCTCTGGAGGTCTGAGCACATCTTTCCTTCACAGGGACTTTGAGGTGCTCTAAATGTCATGCCACGACCAGGAGAGAGAACAGATGTTTTCATGGTTGTTTGCGTTCTCTGCTAAGTGACAGGGACAGGGCAGGACAGGGTTTTACTTCTAAAGGGCTGGATTTGCAATAAGGTGCAGTGAGAGCAGGCTGGGTTGCGTGGCCTGAGTGTGAATGGTGCGGGAGATCAATAATTGCTGATGTGACGGTGGGTTTCTTTAAGATCTCCCACCGAGCCGTGGGCTCCAGAGCAGCTGTCGGGATTGTTGGGAAGTGGCTTGGGATGGATCAGCTTTTGTAGGACCTGGTGGTCCTGGAGCCTGTGTCCAGGACCAGCCTCTGGGCTGGGACACTTGCTGGCAGCTCTCATTTATAGCAGAGCTCTTTCTCTGGGGATACTCCCTTGTTCTCTGGTATCGCACCACCACCTAGTGGTAACAGGATCCAAAATTCTGGCCTCAGGGCTTCAAGATTTTTTTTTTGTTATTATTTTTCCTCCCCAGAAACGATCCCAGCCTCTGGAGTTTATCGATCCCCTGGCCAACAAAAAGCCCAGGATCTCGCATTTGGCTCACAGAACTCAGCCCACTTTCAACGGGAAACTGAATTCCTCCAACGGGAAGGACGCTCCTACCCCTGCCCCTGCCCTGCCACCGGCTCTCCCGGAGTCGGTGAGCTCCAGCTCCAACCTCCCGGTGCTGGAGCTGCCGAGGCCTCACGATCCCCTTTCGGATGTCAGCAATGACCTCACTCACAACGGCAGAGACTGTGAGAACCCGGAGACGGCTGACAGATTGACTCATCCTTTGTCAACAGACTGTCCCCAAACGAGCAAGCACAATTGCAGCTCGTATGTAAAAACCAAGAAAAAATCCAAAAAGCACAAAGACAAGGAAAAGGAGAGAAAGGAGAAGAAAAATGAAGAGAAATGCAAAGAGGAGAAGCAGGACTGTGAAGTAATAAAAAATGCTGACTTAGTTAGTGTTCCCCAGGAACAGGTCACAGGTATGTACAGTCCGAGAGGTCCTCCTGTATGGCTTGTGCTAAGATAATATTGGTGTCAGCTGGGTATGATTTCTGCTCTGAATCCACTTGAGGAAAGAGGTTGCGTGTCCACTTGCAGAGACTGTGTGGTTAACGAAATAATATCGCTGTCCCTACCTACAAATCAACAAATGCGCTTCCTCTCAAAAGAGGATATCAGGTTTTTCCTGTTTAACCTTTCATGCTGTTTGGAACTGCCTCAGACGGTGTCATGTTTCTCCTTGTTAAATTAAAAGCCGTATTAATATATGGGGATGAAAGGCAGACATCAAGATCTGTTGGAAAAAGCAGTGCTGCTTGATTACTTACAGCTCTCTTGCTTGTGTTTGGTATTGTGATGACTGTTGTATTGATTTTTAACTCTGTAATGAAAAGTTAGTCACAAAAGCTTTTAATATCGGATACAAAAGAAATGATAGATAAGTCTTGTGAAAATGCTGTTAGAGCAGTACACAACCAGCTCTTTCAAGCTGAAAGAGCTTCCCTGTTGTCTCCCACTATTAGTCTGAATTTATTTTCTCGGGGACTAACACAACCGTGCATCTGTTGCCCGTTGAGATGCGATGAAAATGTTTTCCATCAAACCAGTATGTTTCTCAGTCAGTTCTACATAGTCTCAGAAGTTAGAGCAGAGGATATATGTTGGCTAATCCCTTGCGTTCCCTTGCCAGTGCCTGCAGCTTTCCTGTTTTCTGCTGTTTCATTAGGCTCTCTTACAATTCCCCGGAGCGGCAGGACTTCCCCTGCAGCCTCTAGGAATATTGCAGTCCCGATCAGTTGTTTAATTTCTTTTTGCATCCATCTTGTTTTCCTTTGCCCTGTTACTACTTTCTGACACAGAGTTCCTCTTCATGCTTGGTGCATGAAAATCATCCGATTTCGGCTCCAAAAGGACAGTAACTTGTAAACAGGAACTAATTTGTGGAATTCCTGGGGAAGGAGAGCTTCGTAGGACATTGGGGTTAATATGCTATTAGCTCTCACCTTCCCCACAGTCTTTGTAGCACCTACAAAATGCATTCTGATTGCTCAACAGTGTTTCTTTTAATGACAGTCCATAGTTCTGATCATTGTGTGGCACTGCAGAACCGCACTCGTCAGATACTACTTCTACTTTGATCTTACTTTTGTAGTTTTTTCTGTGAATGTTGTTTTTCTTCCCCATGTACCTTGTGTCTTGAATGGTAGTGGATAGATAAACACCCATTCTCTCTCTAGACCTATATTTTTGTCAGTGTTTCTTATAAATACCAAAATACCCTGAATTCTTTCTTTGTGAAGTTGCTGACCCTTTACCACCTTTTCTGCTTCGCTTTAAAAACAGTTTAATGACTGGCATTTTGTTAATTAGTAGGAGTCGGGTTTTGTTCCTGCTGCACCGCTGATGTATGCGAGGTAACGAATCCGAGCTGGACTTGGGAGTAATCATAAACAGGATGTGGTCAGTGGCTGCTTGGATCTCGTACAGCCAGCTCGCGTCTGAATTGGGATCTTTTCCTTCTGTGCCTTACTTCATGCGGATGGCGTGGGCCTAATCCTGCTCCTTTTGTCTGCAGCAAATGGCTGGCAGCCTTTCCTAAGTCCCCCTTGGGCCAGGGGCTGCAGGGAAGCGGGGTTTCTCCGGGGAGGTTTGTTCCAGAGGCAGTGGAGGGACCTTTGGGGTCCTTTCAGCAGTCAGTAGGTGGCACTCACAGGCAAAATAAACCTTCTTTTCTCCTCCACGATTTCCCTTACCCACATTCTGCATCTTTCAGGTCAGGTAAGGACGAAAGCAGAATTGTCTGCAAACGTCTGCAGTAGGAATTTGAGACTGGGGTGCTCATAATGACACAAGTTTTCTGCTGTTCTTCCGTTCTGCTCGGGAAAGCCTTTCTGTGGAAATTCAGAGAAAAATAGATTTTTTTAAAAAGCTATAATTAGGTTATTGCTTTTACATGCCTGTTTGTTCCTTGAGCATTTCATGCTCCCTGCAGTTTAACTGGGAGAATAACCATAAAGTAATGTAGGTGAGCGTAGGGATGGGTGAGGCTTGGGGCTCCCACGTACCTTTCCTGCGCATCTGGGGAAATTGTGCAACAAGGCACTGCTTGCTCTAAGTAACAAATTTGGAAAGAAGAAATACTTTTTTGCAAAAAAGGTGAAATCCTTTGCAGCCTTCTCTGTTTGCCTCTTATTTTGCTGCCTTCTCATTTGACTTTCTGATTAGGGCTTTCAGTATAATACACAGTTTGAGAAATACCCCGTTTCAACCCTACATCCAACTGCTTTCTTCCTCCAAATTAGCAATGCTGTGTTTAGGTTGAGGATGGGGTCTGTTTCAGGCTCACGTTCAGAATCCCGTTCCTCCTAAGGTCTTTGGTCCCTTCTTTGAACTCCTAAATATTCTTAGTTGAGCCTTGCTTGATTCATGTTTCTTCAACTTCATAGAGCAGAGAGCACTTGGATTTGTCTACAGGGCAGTAGAGCTGTGTGAAGGAAAAGCTGCATGCCTTATAAACCTCTCTGTTGTACCCTATAGGAGTCTGGAGTATTAATAGTAGGAATCTATATAGTGTAGAACCAGGAGAAAAGAACGCGCACCTTGCTCAGCTCTCTGTTCTGCACATCTGGACTCATAAATTGGTTTTGCATTTCAGCAGTGGTGATACCGGTGTTGTCCCTCGCTGCAGGCAGTATTTATAAACCCATTAAATTAAGTTTTTTTGCTCAGTGCATTGGCTAATGTTGATACTGTTCTGCTGACAGACAAATGTTAGAGAAACCTTGACGTTTCACCCACCTTACGGTGGATCTTCTTTCTTTGTCAGTTTGAAGCAAAACAGTAGTCCTTTAGAATTCGATAAACTTTATATTGCAAGTAAGTTTATGAATTTGAAGTTTAATTGCGTAGAGCTTTCAAGTTTAAGGATGTCTGTAAACAAGTCTTTGTTTTTTCAGGTTTAAATGGAACATGCAATAATTCTAGTGTACCAACATCAACTTCAGAAATGCCAGATTATTTATTGTAAGTATATTTATCAGTTGCTTCATCAATTTGGGATCATGTTTCAAGCTAAAAATCACAATGTAGTGGGGATTTTTGTTGGACTTCATTGTTACTCAGTATAACTTTGTAAGGCGGGTTTAAAAAAAAGAAAGAGTAAATCCAACTTTGCAGATAGTTCCTGAGACTAAACTTGGCATCAGATCTGTTCTTTACCTCCTCGTGGAGTTCGAGGTTATCTTCCTATAAACCAATTCTTAAAGTGCTTCAAGAAACATTGCATACCTTGAAGGGGTTTGAAAGGATTAAACATCTCCATGTTACAGTTGGAAGCTTTGAGAGGAAGTGATCTGCTTTAATGTTATGGAAGACAGGGCAAGAAAGGATTTTGAGAGGTTAGCTAATTCTTCCCCTGTGCAGAGCCAAGATCATCTACATACACCAGTGAAATATTCTTCATGGGGAGGTTGTAACCCGTGGGTTAGGATGTGAGTTGTTTCACCTCTTGGACTTTTTAATCAGATCCCCTTGAGGTTAATTAAACAATATACTTGTCTGCTGAAGCACAAAAATCCCTGTGCATACAGCCAAAAATCTGCATACAGCCAAAAATCTGCATACAGCCAAAAATCTGCATACAGCCAAAAATCTGCATACAGCCAAACCTGTTACAAACAAAGCTCTACGATAGCGAAGAAGCGTAGCTGTGGGTGATATTCCCTGAGCACATCTCAGCCTGGGGTTTTAATGCCATCAGATCTGGTTTAGCTGTGCTGTGATCGCTCAGGGGGAAGAGATGGAGGAGGAGGAGAAGGCAGCGACTCTTGGCTCTGCAGGAGCAGTCACTGGAGTTGACTGGAGGATATATAGGGTTCTTGTATAGTTACAAAACTGTGGTTTGCTAGGCTGTATGAACCATACAAACCGCTTCGAGTTGGCATTTCTAGTACCATTCAGAAGAGTGCCGATGGCTGGGTGGTATTTTTTTTTTCTTACAACAGATGTGCTGATCCCTCCTATAGAGGGGTATTACAGCTCCTCAGTCCATCTCCAAAGAAATACTGTATGGTTTATGAACTCCTGGAAGGTCTGTTGTCTCACCTTTTGGTACGATCTGACTGTTTTGATGGTCGGCTCCTTAAATTAAAAGAGCTGTCACTCATGTTTTGATCATGGAGGTATATGTTTCATACCGGTGAGGACAACTTCCTTATCTCATAGCGTATCCTGTGTAGATGTGCATGTATACCAACCCCTAGCAAGGAGTCAGTTCTTGAAGGCTAGAGCACATTCAGGTTAACGGAGTGAAAGTTTTCCCTTAATTTGATACCTAAGTTAGTTTATACGTGTTCATGCACTGAGCTGGCACTGCTGCAGACAGAGTAAGGTGGCAAATTAGAGTCATCACCTACAGAAAGATGAGTTTTACCATCAGAGAGGGCTGGCTGCTGGGCTTTCTGCAAAATGTCAGGTTTAATGGCTTTTTGTTGAGCTGAATAACTTTCAGAGGGCCTCAAAGGCGCATCTGTTAAACATGAGCTCTTGTGTTCAATTCACGTTGGGCATCTTCAGAAGGTAGTGGAAATATAGTCAGTCTATTCAACGTGGTTTCTTGTCATGCGCTTGCCACATAATCGTACTGTGAGCATTTTGCAACGATAGCTGAATGCTTTTTGTGTTCCTTTAAAGGCTCTTAACACTGGAAGCATCGTATTCCTGCTGTTCCAAGGTCTGGCACAGATGCAGAACTCCATGTTCTGCGGGACAGCAGGAGTTAGAAAAGCTGTAGCAGTGCTATCTGAATGTCCTCCTACACCCCCAGCTGCTCCCAGGCTTTGCTGTACCTGCATATTCCACCCTATCTGGCATAGATAGGAAATTTTGGAAGCAAACGCTGTCTGGTTTTACGCGGAGGTCAAGGCAATAATTCTGACAGTTACCTCTGTGCTACTGTAATGCAAATCATAAGAGACTGTATTTGTTTTGAAATGCAGCCACCTGGTAGACTTATCATCCTGGTTTTGGCATTGCAGTATTCGCGCTGTCTGGAGAGAAGGCTTACTAAACCGATTAACTAAATTATTCTCTCTTCAGAAAATACGCAGCCATTTCCTCTTCGGAGCAGCGTCAGAGTTACAAAAATGACTTCAATGCAGAATACAATGAGTACAGAGACTTGCACGCCCGGATAGAGAGGATAACTCGACGGTTTACGCAGTTAGATGCCAAGCTGAAGCAGCTTTTGCAGGGCTCTGAAGAATATAAGGTAGAAACAGAAATACATCTTTTGAAAAGCTAATTCTGCAACTCGTTTTAGTCGCTCTGTATGCGGGGCTGTTTGGGGTGGGTTGGTGTCTGAAACATACTGCCCGGAGCCCAGAACTGGTGGATGCAGAACGTGCACACAGCTGACAGCTTTGTAGACTGTTCTTAAAACAGCTCTGTGTTCTTTCGTTTTCAAGCTGGAGCACACATCATGGTACTTGTTGACAAGGAAAGGCCTCAGTGAGACAATTGGCGTCTTTAGCCAAAAGCTGCTGGAAGCTATTAGTGTATCCCAGCCAGAAAACTCATAGTCGCACATATGGTAGCGTATCGGGGCTGGAAGGGGAGTTAGTACGGGGTCATCTGTTTCTCTGGAATCTTTGATCTTAATAATGTAGCATTATTCGACTTGTCAGACTGATTTTAAAAGAACTTTAACTATTCGTTATCTTGAGAAAGTAAGTCTCATTGAGTATAATAAACAGATTTTTACAGAGCACCTATTGTACTAAGTACTGTTTCCTCCCTCAAACATTCTTCCCCTCTCTTTGAGAAATTCAGTGAGGGATCACTAAATTATTTTTGTATCTTGGGGGAAAAAATTAGTCTGAGGTGTGGAGGAAATGTCAATTATCCTGCCAACCCAAGTTACAGGTAGTTCCCGTGGCTGGGGAATAGGGACAGGGGCCACATCCAGTGCTTCTGGGGTCGTGGAGTCAGTGAAGCTGGTCGTAGCCATCAGATCTCACGGGGGAAATCGTGGAGGGAGTAGATTTTGGAGGAAATGTGTACGTTGGGCCATCAGTAAACGCTTGCCTGCTGCAGTGGGTTGCAGGACTGTTGGCTCTTTCGAAAGTAATAAGCTATCTTTTCCTTTTCAGACCATCCATGATCAAATTTTACAGGAATATCGGAAAATTAAAAAGGTAAGTAAAAATAGTTGGCCACGGAGAAAGCTTTTGGGTGGTGCCCCTAGTGACTGAGAGAGATGGTTACTTGCCAAGTGAAAAACCCAGGCTCTGAAGCTTACCAGCAGATCCTTGTTCAGCTCGAGCTTGTCCAAAAAGTGATCCCTTCCTGGATCAGAAAGGGTTTTTGGGGAGTTGAGACTGCTCCTTGGATTCTGGGGAGCATACAGCTGTGTTAGTGGCATGCTAGCACAAGAATGAGATGTGTTAAATTGGTGCCTTTACCCCGTCAAGTGAAAGAACGGTTTGTGTGTCAGACGACAGGCTGAGCGATAACAGGATCCTCCAGGTCCTGGGGTCTGTGGGGTGCGATTTGAGCGCAGCCTCTAGTGTGAATCCCTTGGGTACATAGTCCCCTGCGGGGCTCAGCGGGGCTTTTTGGTGTGTGGGGCACGCAGAATGCTTTACATCTCTGTATGTATATGTAAAGTAACAACTGTTGACTGGAGGGATTTATGATTTAGCTGGATGAGGTAGAAATGCCGAGGCAGGCTGGAGCATCCGTACACCAGGGGTGGGGGTTGGTTTTTTTTTTAAATCTACAAATATGGCCCTGAGCTCTGCTGTCCCTGAGGGATTTAGCAGCTTTTTGAAGAGATTCCCTGTGTGTTGCAAGTTCATCTTTTGTTTTAAAGCTCCCAGGCTTGCACAATTCAGTGCTAACATGGGGCAAAGGGCAGGTGATGCTTGCTGGAAGCTAACGCGTGTGGCCCAGCTGCTCCGAGTTAGGCTGAGCCTCGCTCAAGGTGCACTCATTTCCCTGTGATGAGGCTCCTGGAGCTGGGTATTGATGAAAAGGGATTGTCTTCTTTGCCTTGTTTGAACAGAGTAGGTCCATTTTAAATGGGTATCTACTCCTCCAGCTAGAAAAGCTTCATTCCTTGGTCATATATTTATGCTCTGAGGTCCGATAGCCTGGTCCGGGTTCAACATAGGTGTCGCCGAGTTCTGAAGAATTGCTTTCCATCACTGCATTTTCATTTTTCTTTACAGACTAACCCCAATTACAGCCAAGAGAAGAACCGCTGCGAATACCTCCACAACAAACTGGCTCATATTAAAAAACTGATAGCAGAGTATGACCAACAGCAGTTTTAGCTGGCACTAATCTGGACTGGGTAGGGCAAAAAGTCACCTGGACGTTACGTTCCCTTTTGTACAACTAGATTCCTTTCAGAGACGAGCATTAATTCCTCGTGGTTGAAGAACTTGGGGATTACTTACGATGCCGAATCTGTCATGTCCGCGTCTGAGCCGGGTCGCAAGCCCAGCGCCCGGCACGGTCCTCTCGAGTTTTAGCCTCTCTGAATGTCAGAATGTAACAAATGAGAAAAAAAAAAAAAAAAAATCTGCTTATTTGAAGCCAGCGTTTGACACTTAAGGGAAAACTTGCCTAAAGTGAACGAAGCTCCCAAAGGTTAAGAATGGGTAGTTTTCATGGATTAAAGTTTGGCATGAAGTGTAATTACCCCTGGCCCAGGTCCACTGGGTTATAAATTGTCCTTCAAATGGTGAGGAACTGGAATGCTGCTAGGTTACCTCCTTCTCTGGCACCTGCGACTGTTCATATGCAAGCTGTCTGCTCTACATGGCACCGCGTTAAATACACCAAGTACCCAGAGCTCTCGTTGTTTGTTCCTGCTTTTGTCATCTCCGGTGTGTGCTCTCTCGAGGTGGTTGTGTCAGTAGGAGGGGATCAGCCCGGGGATCTGCACTGAGTGCCTTGTGCAGTGCAGAGGTGGATTCTTCATGTAAAGAAAAAAAAACCACAAAACCAATTTTTTTTTATCCGCTTGTGCGTTTGGAAGCAGCGGGCGTAAACGTTTTGCAGTGGCCTCTCCAGCATGCGCGGTCCAGTCTGCCTGCATTAACCTTCACGTACCAATGCTGGGAAGATTGAGACCTGTCTGTCTTTGACTTTTATAATTTTATACCAAGGCAGCCAATTTTATTAATTGCTAATGAGACTATGGTCTATTTTTGTATAAAAAAAAAAAAAGCATCTTTTTCTAAAACTGTGCCTCCCTTTTCCTTTTAGGCCAAGTGTTTCAGAACCTTTCCTGTCTTATAACTGCAGTATTACTAAAGCTTATCGGACAGTTGCCCGGAGAAGTTACTTTATTACCTGTACTGACCCATAAGAGAGGACGGGGCGGGGGGGCGGGGGATGCGATGCTTTCTTCTTCTGTTTTTTGTGTATTTCCAAAGAAGCAGCAGCAGAAAATCATTCTCAGAACAGGCGCCCGAGCGTGAGAGAAGTAAGGTAGCGTTTTCCCATGCGGGTCACTTCCACTGTTGTGCTTTATCTAGCCAGCTTCTCGGTGCAGTCTTTCTTCTTGATATTTTTTTTTTTTTTGGACTTGAAGGGAACATTTTTAGAGTATGGCCAGGGTGTGAGAAACGCGCCAAAAAGCACAAAGGTGTCCTTTAACTCTGCTATTTCTTTCTCTCCCCTCTCCCCTTTTAATCCTGCCAGCCTGTGTGATTTGACTTCTTCCCGCTTCCGTTTATCTCAAAGTAAAGGATTACTTTCCTGTGGCGTCTCCTTCCCTTGGAGGTTGCACTGAAGAGTCTTTCACCCTTTGAAGGAGCGGAATGGCAGAGTTAAGGAGGGAAACAGTTCTTACACAAGGAGTATTTTATTTTTTTCCGCCCAAAAAAAAAAAAGTGGGTCCATCTGCTGTATAAAAAAAAAAAGAAGAAAAATAATAATAATAATTCCATTCTGGCTAGATTGGTTTTGCTGCATCGCCCAGCCAGGGCCACCGCTTTGCTTTGTCACTTGCAATGTTCTGAGTTTCTCTCCCCGCGGCGTTGCGTCCAGCGCTCACCAGGACTTTGCCATCCCGTTCTTCAAACGAAAGCCGACGGCTGAAGGGACGCGGCTGAGCTGCGCGTTGCTGGCCCGGTGACTCTCCGGCCGTGGTCCACGGACTGCCACTGGAAAACCATGTTTTTCTGCTGGTCTGCAAAACCCAAAGCTGTTCAGAAGCAGAGCGGTGAAGGCGAGGGAGGGAAGAGATGTGATGTCCGAGGAGCGCGGTGGTCCGTAGGGTGAGCGCCCCGGAGAGCCTCGCTAGGGAAGTCCTGACGAGCATCTCAGGGCTTGGGGAACGCTTAGGTCCCATCTCTTCCTCTCCGAATAAAGACGAATGGAGGTTAGGGAGCCGTTTCTCTTGTGGGCATACCCGTTTGTGTAACACTGCCTGCCTCCGGTGCTTCTGCTTGTCAGGGGAAGCTGGAAAATAATGAGAGTTAAAGGCGAGGAGCTCTTGTCCAGAAAACTGCCCTCCCGCTCGGTGGGGTCTTGCATCTGGTCGGTGCAGGAGAGTCTTAAGCAGTAAGCAGTGGCTGGTGGCGATGTCCGAGCTCAAGCCTCGCTTAGGCTCCGATTCCAGCACACCTCCCATAGCCATGAATTTGGGCACCGAGGTGGATTTCACCGGAGCTGCAGAAATCTGGGAATGGGGTGTTAGGCTGCGTGGAGGAACCGGGATGCTGCGCTTTCTCGGACCCACTGTGAGATCTGTCACTGCAAAACCCGGTCGGTGCCAGACCTGCGAGCGGCATCGGCAGCCGGCGCTTACACCGATTTCGGTGCTCTCGGTGGCCAGGCTGAATTTCCCAGCGCCCACCCATCGCGTCCACCCGGCAGCGCGCCGAGCCGCGGGGCTTGGTGGGACTTCATCTCCGACTGCGGTGCGTGAGGAGCCTGAAACTGGGATGGCAGGAGAGGCAGCAGCTACAAACCCAGGATGAGTAAATTCTTCCATGGAAACACTTCTCCTTCTGATCCTTAATATTTTGAATGGGGTTTTTTTGTTGCTTGGGGGGGAGGGGGATAGAGATGGATCTCAATCTTTATACATCTGCTATAAGATATTTTTGCAAACAGAGTTGTATACAAAGATGTATTGTGTACATTTACATGTATATTCTGGAACTTCTAAAATTTGAATATAAAAACTGAAAATATTTAATGAATATCCAAACTGTGAGACCCAATTAGCATTCAACAACTTTCTGCTTCACTTTTCTTTTGGACTGTGTTAAAGAATTGTAGTCGAATCTGCCTTTTTTTTTTTTTCCTTTAGAGATTATGAAGCTAGGCAAATTTTGTGCTTTTTGGGTTAATAGAAACCAGTTCTAGGTGATTAAGTATGATCTTAACTTATTGATACTGTGTTTTACTTTGTAATATTGTACTGTGGATAAAACTATATTGAGCCATGGAGTTGGAGTTTACAAAAGAGCTTTTCACTTTGCCAAAATGTTACAATTTAAAGGCGGCATAGTCTTCAGCTTTCCTAATCTTTTCTTAAGAGCTAGTGTCTTTTTTGTACACTAAAAAGCTGAATGCTGATTTTGCAACATATAATAAATTCACTGTATTGGAAAACAAGCAAACAATAAGGTTGTGTATTTCTTTTCAGTGCTTCTTACTGCAAGAAAACTTAAAAGGGAAAGGTGATAAATGGCTGGCGTGGAGTTTGACAGCGGGAAACTTAAAGGAACCGAGTCAGTTGAGTGAGTTGAAGTATCAGAGCAGTAGGTAAGAAACACGAGAAGGAAGAGGGGATCGGTGTGGGCCATCCATTTTCCAGCCGCTTGCTGTGTCCGGGGAGAGCTCCTGCCCAGAAATGCCGCCGCAGAGCAGCCCGGCTCTTTGGGGACGCTTTTCTGGTGCTCCGGTGGGATTGGCGTCTCCGTGCGGTGGCAGGGTCTTCCCACTCCAACAGCATTAGCACGCAGTTTTTTGGGGGGAAAAGCTGCTTGTGAAGAGGCGGCCGTTTCTGGTGTCGGTGTGGAGGTCTAGAGGGGTCCTGGGAGCACAGAGCACGGCAGCCTGGAGGGCGCCCGGCCCCGGGCGGAGGGGGCTCGGAGCTGGGCAGGAGGTGGTGTGTCCCTCGGGATCGGCGATGCTGGACCTGCCTGGGTTATGGTGGCTCTTTCTGACAGCACGTAGCTGCTGGGGAGGGTCCAGGCCTGGTTCAGGTGCCTGCCCGCGGCCACTCTGCATCTGCGGAAGGGGCTGCTGCGTTTCCCTCCCAGTGAGCCGAGCTGGGTTTGACGTCCGAGCTCGCTCGCGTCGGCGCTGAGTCACATCCCTAGGGAGCTGGAGCGGGGACGTCGATGCTGCCAGAGCAGCGAGGTGGGGATGAGCCTGGCGTAGATGCTGCCGCTGCGCTGCCTGTCCACACTGCCAGAGCTCCCACCTCCACCCGCGGGTCTGAATCATCCGACTAAAGCTCAGGGTACAAATAGCATCTGGGTTGTATCGAGACTTGGTCCCTTTTCTCTGCTCTCACGAGGGCTGCTTGCCCTGGTCCTGGCTTCTGCAGCATCCCTGGGTCTGCTGCTCGCTGTGGCTGGAGGAGGCAAGATAAAATAAGAGGATAAAAACACTCCAGTAACTGCCAATACCATAACAGGCTCTGAATAGCTTCTGTTTTCCTTCAGTGGTTGCTGTGCTGCCTGCTTTGGGATCCCCTCCTCTAACAGGGGTGACAGTCACAGGTTCACTGGTCTCGAGACCAGAAGTGCTGGCAGTAGGTCTTGCTTGATCCACCCGTGTCCCTGACGAGCCCGTGTTCACTGACAGCTCACTTTGCTTTAGTGCAGCATTCGGCATTCTGCCTCCAAAAGAGCAAAATACGGAGAAAGGGAAAATAATCCAGTCTTACGCATGTTTTGGCTTTTTTCTTTTTCTAAAGGCGGGGGGAACAGGGAGGGTCTGCTCGCTCCTGTCTCGCCAGCCTTGACCTTGGAGTTGACACAACGGCAGGAGCACCCGCGCGGGCAGGCGATGCTCCCACGGCTGGTGAGGGTTTGCTCACACGGGGCACTGGGTTACGGAGCGAGAGCCGAGATGCCTTGGGCGAGCTGATGCTCTCACAAATCCCCGAATCATCAGGTTTTTAGTTTCAAATACCACCATGAGACAAGCTACACCCCCCGCGCCCCCCTTTTACCATCTTTAATTCCTTGCTCGTGTGAGCTTCACCCCTGGGGTGTTCCTCTGATGAAGGGCTGGGTCCTGGGACCTGCGCGGGGACGCTCAGGCAGCAAGGGTCCCTGTCCCATCCCCTCCCAGCTTTCCTGGGGAATTCCTCTCAACCGCTGGCAGCTCCTGCTCTGGCTGGGGTCACGCACTGAACTCATTAACTCGGAGCTGCCCCAGTGGAAATTTACTGGCTGCCTCTGCTGTGCCAGAGCCAGCCCGGCTCCTGCCGCTGCCTCCTTATCTGCACCCAGGCGGGAGCCCGACTGCCGGCCCTCCCCGGGGACCGCGGCGTGGGGACGAGGAGCGACATCTATTTTGGGCTGCGGCCGTCTTGTCCCTACTGCGTGCCAAAGGCGAGCCCGCCGTGCAGGTTCAGGAGGAGCCCTGGGCTCCGATAATCTAGGTCAAAGCTGGGAAAAGTGTCGCTTTGCACCGTATCTGGCGCAAGCTGCCCTTAAATTAGGGTCACACGTAGGTGGGAAGGCAGAGATGACCCCGCAGCGTCCTGACTGTTGCGGTCAGCTTTGAGAGATGCTTGCAACACGGCAAAAGCACCGTGGGTTTTTCCCGGGCACCTTTGGCTCGTGGCTTGTTTACAGGAGGAAGCTCGTTAGAATAATTTGTCCTTGACAGAGTCCCATGGTGCTGGTCCCTTTTGCAGAGCAGCTGCTGCACCTCTGCCGCCGAGCACGACCACCCCGAATCATCCCTTGCTCTGTCCCTTTCCGCGCGTGGGTCCGTCCTTGGGCACGCAGCGCCCGGAGGGTGACGGCAGAGGGGTAGGGAGGAGAGGACGAGGAGCCGCGAGCAGCTGGCGCAGGCGATGATAATGAAGGGTCAGAGCCTGGGGACTGTTCTACAGGAGGGGAAAAAACCCAACGTGAACGGAGGAAAATGTGGCCAGGGAGCGCCGGGGCCACGTAAATCTGGGGCTGCTGGGGTTGGCCTTGACCTGCTGGGGGGGACGAGGGGGGCTCCTGCCTGCATCCCCCCGCGGCCGAGCCCTTCCCAGCGCCCAGAACGTCTTTGCCGGCAGCACCGGCTCGCGCAGAATCAGGCCCTCAACCTGCTCGTAACGAACCGCCGGGGAGTTCGTGCCGCCCCAGCTCCCGCACCGGGGGCTCCCGGGGGCTCGGTGGCCTGGATGCCCGTCCCCGGGGGACGGCGTCTGCCGGAACCGGGGGGGTGGGCGCCATTGCTGGGGGAGCGGACCGGTCGCTATGGCTCTGCGGCTCGCCTGGCCCCCCGCCAGCCCCCGGCAGCTGGGGAGCGAAGGCGCTGGGCGGCCGGCCCGGGCTCCCGGCCCATGGACGCGTTGGGCAAGCAGGAACAAGGGAGCCCCGCTCATGCGGTGCCGAGCGTGGGAGGAGTGGGAAGGGAGTGGGGGAAGGAACAATGGTGGGAGTTATGGGAGGGGGGCAAAGGAAAAAAAAAAAGGAAAGCAGTGGAAAAATACCAGTTCTGGGCCCCTGGCAGCGCTGCCCGGACCCTCCCCGCCCCAGGATTATTGTACAAAGAAATGTTATTTTTGTTTCAATAATTTGCTGAGGCACTGGCATTCCAGCGCGGGGCTCGTTTTGTCCTCCAGCCCGGCACCAAGGGATCATTGTTCCGCCATGGCCAAGGGGCCGGACGCGGCCCCCCCGGCACCGCCATGCCCGCCGCCACCGCCCCGCTGCCGGCGGCAGGTGCCCCCCGGGTTGGCCCCGGTGGGTCCCGTCCCGCTCCGTGCCGGGAGGGTGGGTGGCGATGCCGGCGTCCCCCCGCGGAGCCAAGGCCCTGGGTGGGGCGGGTGGGTGGCGGCGGCGGCGGGGAGCAGAGCTGTCCTCGCCACGTCTGCGGGGAGCGAGGGTGGGGAAGGGGCCGGGGCCCGCCCGGGCGTTGCTCCTGCTCCGGGGGCTCCTTTGAAGCGGGGCCTGCCCATTGAAAGGCAGCGGGGCCCCCGGGGGCCGCGGAGCGGGGTGCCAGCCACGGCCCCTCGCTGCCACGCTGCCCTTTCTCCGTGGCGGCCGGGAGCGGCCCCCGGGCACCCCCCGCGCTCCCATGGCCGACATGTGGGGTGCGGCCTCACACGGGGCCTGGCTGCCCCCCGGCACCGCCGGCGGCGGATAGCCGGGATGGGGGCTGCGGGGCAGGGGGTGCTGGAGGGGCGGCCGTGGCGAGGGCTCGGGGGGGGGACATGGGGGGCTGTGCCAGGGGCTGTGGGGTGCCACCGCCACGGCCTTTGGGGTGACCACGCCAGGGGCTGCAGGGTGCTGCTGCCATCACCTTTGGGGCGCCCATGCTGGGGGCTGCGGGGGTGTCAGGATGCTGCTGCGGCCGTCTTACGGGTGCCCATGCCGGGGCAACGGGGTGCGGGGGGCTTTGGGGTGCCTGTGCCGGTGGCAGCAGGGTGCCGGGGGCTCTGGGGTGCCCGTGCTGGGGGCAGTGGGGTGCCGGGGGCTTTGGGGTGCCCATGCCGGTGGTAGCGGGGTGCTGGGGGCTGTGGGGTGCCACCGCCACGGCCTTTGGGGTGACCACACCAGGGGCTGCGGGGGGCCCATTCTGGGGGCTGCAGGGTGCTGGTGCCATGACCTTTGGGGTGCCCATGCCGGTGGCAGCAGGGTGCCGGGGGCTCTGGGGTGCCCGTGCTGGGGGCAGTGGGGTGCCAGGGGCTTTGGGGTGCCCATGCCAGTGGTAGCGGAGTGCCGGGGGCTCTGGGGTGCCACCGCCACGGCCTTTGGGGTGCCCACACCAGGGGCTGCGGGGTGCTGGTGCCATGACCTTTGGGGTGCCCATGCCGGGGGCAGCGGGGTGCGGGGGCTCTGGGGTGCCCGTGCTGGGGGCAGTGGGGTGCCAGGGGCTTTGGGGTGCCCATGCCAGTGGTAGCGGAGTGCCGGGGGCTGTGGGGTGCCACCGCCACGGCCTTTGGGGTGACCACACCAGGGGCTGTGGGGTGCTGGTGCCATGACCTTTGGGGTGCCCATGCCGGTGGCAGCGGGGTGCCGGGGGCTCTGGGGTGCCACCGCCACGGCCTTTGGGGTGACCACACCAGGGGCTGTGGGGTGCTGGTGCCATGACCTTTGGGGTGCCCATGCCGGTGGCAGCGGGGTGCCGGGGGCTCTGGGGTGCCACCGCCACGGCCTTTGGGGTGACCACACCAGGGGCTGCAGGGTGCTGGTGCCATCACCTTTGGGGTGCCCATGCCAGGGGCAGCGGGGTGCGGGGGCTCTGGGGTGCCCGTGCTGGGGGCAGTGGGGTGCCAGGGGCTTTGGGGTGCCCATGCCAGTGGTAGCGGAGTGCCGGGGGCTCCGGGGTGCCACTGCCATGGCCTTTGGGGTGACCACACCAGGGGCTGTGGGGTGCCCATTCTGGGGGCTGTGGGGTGCTGGTGCCATCACCTTTGGGGTGCCCGTGCTGGGGGCAGTGGGGTGCCAGGGGCTTTGGGGTGCCCATGCCAGTGGTAGCGGGGTGCCAGGGGCTCCGGGGTGCCGCCGCCATGGCCTTTGGGGTGACCACACCAGGGGCTGCGGGGTGCCCATTCTGGGGGCTGTGGGGTGCTGGTGCCATCACCTTTGGGGTGCCCGTGCCGGGGGCAGCGGGGTGCGGGGGCTCTGGGGTGCCCGTGCCGGGGGCAGCGGGGTGCGGGGGCTCTGGGGTGCCCGTGCTGGGGGCAGTGGGGTGCCAGGGGCTTTGGGGTGCCCATGCCAGTGGTAGCGGAGTGCCAGGGGCTCCGGGGTGCCACCGCCATGGCCTTTGGGGTGACCACACCAGGGGCTGCGGGGTGCCCATTCTGGGGGCTGTGGGGTGCTGGTGCCATCACCTTTGGGGCGCCCGTGCCGGGGGCTGCAGGACGCCGGTGCCAGGACGCCGGTGCCGGGGCAGGGCCGCAGCACCGTGGGAGCAGCACGGCGGGCCGGTGCCCGCGGGCCGGTGCCGTGGGAAGGCGCAGGGCCCGGGCAGCGCAGGAAGCCGCCGTCCCGCGGCACTCAATGGCCGGAAGGCGGCGGCGGGACCCCCCGGCCCGGCCCGGGCCCCGGCGGCACTTCCCCTTCCCGGGTCAGCGGCCGCTCCCCTCCGCCTTCGCCTCCCGCTCCCGCGGCCAACACCCCCCCCCCGCCCCGGTAAGAGCCGCCGCCGGGGCCCGGGGCCGCCGCGCACCTGCCGCGGGGCGGGGGGGGGTCCGGGGGGCGCCGGTGCCGGTGGCGGCGGGGCACGTGCGGGGGGGGGGGGGGGGGGGGGGGCGGGGCCGGGGGGGGCGGGCCCGGGGAGCCGATTAAGCGGCGGGAGCCGGGGCGGCCGCAGCCGCGATCGCATCATCCCCCGCGGGGCAGCACCGGCACCGGCTCCGCCGCCTCCAGCGCGCCCGGCCCGGCCCGGTGAGTGCCCGCGGGGAGGGCGGGGGGGCCCGGGAAGGGGTTCGGTCCTTCGGTGCCGGGGAGTGGGGGCGGCCCCGGGCCCGGGCCCGTGTCCGTGTCCGTGTCCGTGTCCGTGTCCCCCCGTGCCCCCGGACACGCCGGGGCGGCAGGGTCAGCCCCGGTCCCCTGCACCCCCTGGCACCCCCGGGAGCGGGGACACCCCCTGTCCCCATGTCCCCTGCACCCTCCCCGTGTCCTCTGCACCCCCTGGCACCCCAGGGTGCAGGGACACCCCCTGTCCCCATGTGCCCAGCACCCTCCCCATGTCCCCTGCACCCCCTGGCACCCCAAGGAGTGGGGACACCCCATGTCCCCTGCACCCTCTGGCACCCCAGGGTGCAGGGACACCCCCTGTCCCCATGTCCCCTGCACCCCCTGGCACCCCCGGGTGCAGGGACACCCCCTGTCCCCATGTCACCTGCACCTTCCCTATGTCCCCTGCACCCCCTGGCACCCCAAGGAGTGGGGACACCCCATGTCCCCTGCACCCCCTGGCACCCCGGGTGCAGGGACACCCCCTGTCCCCATGTCACCTGCACCTTCCCTATGTCCCCTGCACCCCCTGGCACCCCCGGGAGTGGGGACACCCCATGCCCCCTGCACCCTCCCCGTGTCCCCTGCACCCCCTGGCACCCCAAGGAGTGGGGACACCCCATGTCCCCTGCACCCCCTGGCACCCCAGGGTGCAGGGACACCCCCTGTCCCCACATCCCCTGCATCCCAAAGAGTGGGGACAGCCCTGTCGCCATGTCCCTTGGGAGCATCCCTAGTCCCCCATGCTGTTCTGTGCCCCCTGCCACCCCTGGGGAGGGGACAGCAGGGACACCCTCCTGCCTGCCCCCAGCGGGACGGGGACCCTGCGCCCTCCCGCCTTGCTGGGGGCTCAGTGAGGTCCTGGGGCTGGGGGGGCCATCACCCCCCCCCCCCCGCTCCCCGCCTGTCCCGGGGACAGCGGCCGGTGGGAAGGGGACGCGATGGCAGCCCCTCCGCCGCCACTGCGCTGGGAGGCCGTGGGGCAGGGAGCCAACGGTCTCCACCGGCGGCACAGCCTGGCATGGAGCGGTGCCGGAGCCGTGTCCCGGCAGGGCGGGGGGGCCCGGGGGGGCCCCAGCGTGCCAGGCCTGCGGGGCTGACACCCATTTCCTCCTATTCCAGCTCCGGGAACAATGGCAGAGACATTCCTTGTGGAGAGTCCCGACGTCACGTACAGCAAGGATTTCATCGAGGCCAAGTACACGTACAGCACCGTGCACGTCTGCAAGGAGAACGGCGTCACCAAGGTACGGGCAGGGCGGGCAGGGGGCTGGCAGGGGGGCTCGGCGGTGGCTCTACTCGTCCCCACGTGTCCCCTGTCTCTGTCCCGAAGGTGCGGCCATGCTCGACCCGCTTCACCTTCCGGACGGGGCGGCAGGTCCCCCGCGCCTGGGGGTGATGCTGGTGGGCTGGGGGGGCAACAACGGCACGACGGTGACGGCGGCTGTGCTGGCCAACAAGCTGGGGCTGTCCTGGATGACCAAGACGGGGCGCAAGGTGGGTGTCCGCGGCGGGACCCCAGCGAGGTCCCAGGACCCGTGTGTCCCACAGGGATGGGGACACGGAGCTCAGCTGCTCCTGTCTGCGCCTGGGTCCTGCGCCCCCATCTTCTCCCTGCCCCTGCAGAGGTGGTCTGCAGCCCTGGCCCCCCAGTTTGGGGGTGCTGGGGACCCCCCCATACCAGTGGCTCATCCTTGCGTTCTCCATCCCAGAAAGCCAACTACTACGGCTCCCTGCTCCAAGCCTCCACCGTTTGCCTGGGCACCGGCCCCACCGGCGACGTCTACGTGCCTTTCCGCGACCTGCTGCCCATGGTGCACCCCAACGACATCGTCTTCGACGGTAGGTGGGACACGGGGGGGACCCCGCAATGGGGCGGGGGGGACCCTGAGCGGTCGGGTCACCCCCGGTCCCCCAGGCTGGGACATCTCCTCGCTGAACCTGGCGGAGGCCATGCGGCGGGCGGAGGTGCTGGACTGGCCGCTGCAGGAGCAGCTCTGGCCCCACCTGGAGAAGATGAAGCCCCGACCCTCCATCTACATCCCCGAGTTCATTGCCGCCAACCAGGAGGAGCGGGCGGACAACGTCCTCCGCGGGTCCATGGCTGAGCAGGTCCTGGTGGGACGGTGGTGGGAGACGGGTGACGGAGGCGATGCCACCGCGCTGATGTCTCCCCCTCGGTGGCATCCCAGGTGGAGCAGATCCGCAGGGACATCCGAGACTTCAAGGAGACCAGCGGGGTGGACAAAATCATCGTCCTCTGGACGGCCAACACGGAGCGCTTCTGCGACGTCGTGCCGGGGCTCAACGACACCGCCGACAACCTGCTGCGGGCCATCGAGGTCAGGGGACAGGGGCGGGGACTGGGCGGGGGGGGGGTGACAAGACCACCCCAGCGGTGCTGAGCTGTCCCGTGTCCCCGCAGCAAGGCCTGGAGGTGTCCCCGTCCACGCTCTTCGCCGTGGCCAGCATCCTGGAGGGCTGCGCCTACATCAACGGCTCCCCCCAGAACACCTTCGTGCCGGGGGCGGTGGAGCTGGCCGCCCAGCGCCGCGTCTTCATCTGCGGCGACGACTTCAAGTCGGGTCAGACCAAGCTCAAGTCGGTGCTGGTGGACTTCTTGGTGGGCGCTGGACTCAAGGTACGCAGGGACGGGGTGGCGTGGGGGGGACCTGCCCGTGATGGGGGGCAGAGGCGGGGGGGGTGACCTGCCTGCACCCCCTGCCCAGACCAAGTCCATCGTGAGCTACAACCACCTGGGGAACAACGACGGGAAGAACCTCTCGGCCCCGCAGCAGTTTCGCTCCAAGGAGATCTCCAAGAGCAACGTGGTGGACGACATGGTCCAGGCCAACCCCATCCTCTACGGCCCCCAGGACAAGCCTGACCACTGCGTGAGTTGGAGGCGGGCGGGGAGGGGACAGGCGATGACGATGGGGGTGACGGGTTGGTGACGGGACATCGCTTCGCAGGTGGTGATCAAGTACGTGCCCTACGTGGGGGACAGCAAGCGCGCGCTGGACGAGTACACGTCGGAGATCATGATGGGCGGCACCAACACCATCGTCATCCACAACACCTGCGAGGTGCGTGGGGTGACCGGGGTGTCCCCGGGGGTGGCGTGTCCCCAGGGGGTGGCTCACCCACCCCTCGGTGCCCGCAGGACTCGCTGCTGGCCAGCCCCATCATCCTGGACCTGGCCATCCTCACGGAGCTGTGCCAGCGCGTCACCTTCTGCACCGAGGCCGACCCCGAGTTCCAGGGCTTCCACAGCGTCCTCTCCATCGTCGCCTTCCTCTGCAAGGCCCCGCTGGTGCCCGAGGGCACCCCCGTCGTCAACGCCCTCTTCCGCCAGCGCAGCTGCATCGAGAACATCCTGAGGTAACCCGGGGGTCCCCGTGCTGGCGGGTGCCAGCTCCCACCCACCCCGGTGCCCGTGGTGGCACCCAAGGCTTGCAGGAGGTTCA